>NC_082662.1:60245388-60548418 GCF_025265405.1 Mesoplodon densirostris | reverse complement strand
GTGAGAATCGGGCAGGAAACTTTGCTATGAGGTTAAAAACTGAGACTAAAGCTAATGTATATATCTTGAGGTTTGGGCTTTCATAGTCCTAATTCTAAGAATGTATTCAAGGAAAGGAGAATTACAACAGTTAGAGGAGCCATGGTAGGCTGACATGGGTAGATTAACTGGCTCATTTATGTTTTGGTGTGAAGGTCAAGGACAGAGTTTTCTGTTATCTGGTTGTCTGTTGTGTATTTCAGGAATAATGTTCCCAGACAGACTCCTAGCTCCAAGTATAAAGGAAATGATTTACTCTGTAATAGAAATTAAATAATTGCTCTGTATTGGCTGTATTAGTGCTGGGTATAACAAATTATCCTGAAATTTAGCAGCATAAATCAATAAGCATGTATTATCTCCCTATTTCTCTGGGTCAGGGATCTGGGTACAGCTTAACTTGGGAGTCTCTGGCTGAGCTTCTCTTTTGAGGTTGCAGTCAAAGTGTTGGTCTGGTCTGCAGTCTCATGAGAAGGCTTGAAGGCTCGACTGGTGGAGATCTGCTTCATGTGGTCACTCATGTGGTCGCTGGTAGGCCTTGTTCCATCACCGCATGGGCCTTGCCATGGGGCTGTCTTAGAGTAGGTCCCCCCCACCCCTCAATAAGGGCTAGTGATGAGAGAGAGGCAGAGAGAGAGAGAGAGAGAGAGAGAGAGAAAACGCAGGTGCCTAAGACAGAAGCCACTCAGTCTTAGAAGTGACATCTCATCTCTTCTACTGTATTCTACTGGTTAGAAGTGAACGAGTAAGTGCAGCCCACACTTGAGGGAGATTACATATGGCATGAATATCGGGAAATGGAGATCATTGAGGACCAATGAGTTGATCAATCAAGCCTATATGATGAAACCTCCATAAAAACCCAGACGGAGAGCTTCCAGGTTGGGGAATCAGAATGCTTCCACGTGGCACCATACTGGACCCCAAACTCCATGAGGACAGAAGCTCCTTTGTTAGGGATCTTGCCCTATGTATCTAGATGTTGATTTGTATCTACTTTAATATCTTTTGTAATAAACCTATAATCTAATTAATAAATGGGTTTCTGAGTTCTGTGAGCAGCTCTAGCAAATTAATCAAACCTGAGAAGGGGGTTGTGGGAACCTCTAGTTCATAGCTACTAGGTTGGAAGTACAGGTAACAACCTGGACTTGGCAGCTGGCATCTGAAGTCTAAGGAGGGGACCATGGGATCCTCCATTCTGTAGCCAGTAGGTCAGAGGTGCAGGTAACAACCTGGGCTTGTGATTAGCGTCTGAAGAGAGGGGCAGTTTTGTGCGACTGAGCCCTTAACCTGTGGGATCTGATGATATCTCTGGGTAGATAGTGTCAGAATTGAGTTGAATTGTAGGACACCCTACTGGCATCAGAATTGTTGGATGTGTGGGAAATTTCACACCCCATCCTTATTGGTTGTCAGAACCTATTACATATCTTAATAACTTCACAGATGAATTGCTTCCCATCAAATATTAATTCTAAACATCAAAAATGCCTATGTTGGTAAGGCTTTAACTAAAACATTGCTATATGTAAATGAAATGTGAATGCATCTTATGTTTTTTTTCCCCAAGTACATCTTCAGGTTCCAAAATATATTTTATCTTCATCTAGAAAAAGAGTGGACTAAAGATTCTTTATCTTAGAAACATACTTTAATTTCTTATAACGTGAGGGTCTGCACTTAATAGGGGCACACTAAAAAATTTTTTTCCGAGCGAGGGCTACTCTTCGTTGCAGTGCACGGGCTTCTCATTGTGGTGGCTTCTCTTGTTGCGGAGCAGGGGCTCTAGGTGCGCAGGCTTCAGTAGTTGCGGCATGTGGGCTCAGTACTTGTGGCACACAGGCTTAGTTGCTCCACGGCATGTGGGATCTTCCCGGACTAGGGATTTAACCTGTGTCCCCTGCATTGGCAGGCAGATTCTTAACCACTGTGCCACCAGGGAAGCCCCCCACACTAAAAATTTAACAAGATGGACAGCTAACAGTTCCTTCAATAAATGTATAAAATAACTGAAACCATAGAGTCATCAAGAAAACCGGATCAAAAAATGCTTATTTTGAGCAGTAGCTCTGGGTGGAGGCTGTTGACTTTAATATGAAAATGTTACATTTTGGGTTTATGAGAATATTTTTTCTTTAAATGTATTCTCCTTACCTTTTGCTTGTGGGCATTAAGGAGGGCATTGATGAAAGCGGGATGGTATGTCTTTGCTGATTGATATAGACATATACACACATACATATATTTTAATTATAATAATATTTATAAGACACGGTAGGTCTGGGTTTTACCCTGATCCTTATATTAAAGAGTATGTGCGGCTGCCGGTTCACTTTTTATATTTTATCATTGTTTGGATGCCTTTCTGACAGCAAGAGATGGGGCAGAAGAAAAGAGATAAGTGTGGTGAACAAGATCCTATTATATGTGGATGGCTTTCTGTTTATCAGAGATTCAGCTCTAGCAATATTACCTCAAATGGAAGGAAAAGTCAGGCCAATCCTGTTTTTTTTTAAACTTTCCTAGACAGTCTGTAAAATGAGTTTCAGATTTCAAGTAGTAAGAGATTTCACATTTGGACTATGAAATTAAAGTTAGGATTATATATATATATGTGTGTATATATATATATATATGTATTCAGAGTTTTCATGTATCTTTGAAGGGTCTTTGAGCAGATAAAATAATCTAAGGACTATATATTTTAAAGGACAGTCATTTGGTGCTAAATTTTATTCATTTTATTTTTAAATTTATTTATTTATTTAAATTTTTATTTATTTATTTATTTTTGGGTGAGTTGGGTCTTCGTTGCTTCACGCAGGCTTTCTCTAGTTGCGGCAAATGGGCTACTCTTCGTTGCGGTGTGCGGGCTTCTCATTGCGGTGGCTTCTCTTGTTGTAGAGCACCAGCTCTAGGCATCGGGCTCAGTAGTTGTGGCATGTGGGCTCAGTAGTTGTGGCTCTCGGGCTCTAGAGCACAGGCTCAGTAGTTGTGGTGCACGGGCTTAGTTGCTCCATGACATGTGGGATCTTCCCGGATCAGGGCTTGAACCCGTGTCCCCCACACTGGCAGGCGGATTCTTAACAACTGCGCCACCAGGGAAGCCCTGTTTATTCCTTTTAAACTTTCAATTTAAGATGATACAGGTTTTGGCTAGGATTTGAAATCTTGACAATCCATCAGAAACTGAATAAGAATTGACATTCACTTTAAAAACTGGTCATTGTTTCATCAACTTCAAGATTTCATCAGACTGATGTTTTTTGGAGGGAAATGATGATATTATAGGGTAATTTACAGTAATAAAAGTGTTTAGAGAATGTGTATATTTTATTTGATTGTTGAAAAAGATGATATTCCATGTTTATTATTCAATAAAATAATCCATACTTGAAAAAGCAATTTTAAGCAGAATCCCTACTATCATTTTTAAAACATAAACAGTTAAAAAACCTACAGTTGTCATTCAGTAATAAGTATGAAAAGTAGTAGCCAGTTCAACTTGTAAATGGTGATAGTTTTAAAACTATAGTCTGCAGGATCTGGGAAGGGAAAGCCAGTTGAATAGAATCTAGTTCTAGATGCTTAGAAAGTGGACATTTCAGTAAATGCCAATTACAGGTGGCCCTCCGTATCTCATCCTTGGATACTGAGGGCCTATTGTACTATGGTACTTTGTATAGGTTACTTGAGCATCCATAGATTTTGGTATTTGCTGAGGGTTGAGGGTGGAGGGTGGTCCTGGAAACAATCTCCTTGGATAACGAGGGATGACTGTACAAATTCTGAGCAGACCTGTCTGTTGAAATCTATGTTTGGGTCACTGCTGACTTTTACCTAAACATTTCAGAGGCATGGAATTAACGTGTTTGTCAGGGCACAAACGTGGTGCTTCTATAGAGTTGAAAGAGACAGAGAACTTCAGTTTTTGCTCTGGAGAGTTAGAAAATGGAGGGAGTGTGAGTGGACTAAAAAGTGTGAAAAAAAAGTCAACCTAAACATCTGGTGTCTGGATGGTTGATCATTGAGAAAAATGAATGCTTATCTATGTGATGTGCTTAGATTGTTCTGTAACAGCAAATTCTGTTACTTGAAAATATCCTCTAGAGTGAGTGTATGTCATCCTTTTTAAAGTGTTTTATCAGTCACTTAATTTATGTATGTATTTGTGAAATACAGGTTTGGGTTGGCTAAAATGGTACCCACTTGTAATGGAATGTCGCTCTACTGATTACAACTGCAAGTCACATACTTAGCATAACCTCAGACTCTCCATGGGGCTTCTTTTGAGGAACTTGGGTGGAGAGATCAAAGAAGGAGGCTTTTTTTGACATGTCTCTACCCAGCTTTCAAATCTACTGTTGAAATAGAAGCACTGAAATTCTTTGGCAGAAAGCCTCAAGGTGGATTGATCTGTCTTGAGTAGTAAATCTAGGATTTCAGGGGTCTAAATATCCCTTAGGATGAAGAAATACTGATAAATGGTGTGGGATGGGGAAAGCCAGAGCATTTATTCTGTTCTTAGGTAATGAAGTCATTATGTTTTGCCTCGAACCCCGTGCTGTATGCTATAATTGAGTATTGTCTTATTTGCTTGTTTCATTCTTGCAAATGACTACATGTAACGATGGAATTATTTCTGTAACAAGGATTTTTCTTTTCTCAAACTGAAAACATTTCTGTAAAACATTTCTAGTAAAAAAAAAAGTAGAATGATATTATTACCCAGTCATTGTTCAAGTTAGATGGCTGAGTGTCCTGGGAGGAAATTGCCTAACTTTTTATGAAATGATTGTGTGCTTCCATTTGTGTATCTATTATAGAATGTTAGTTAGACACCACATGAAGACAGAATAAAGGAACAATCTGCTGACTGTAGAAAATAAACTGTCACATTATCTAAAATGATTAGGGATGAATTTATAGAAGGAAGAAAGACGGAATCCTATTGTGATCTTATTGTTGACCATCAGCAAGAGTCATGGTTCTTAATTCTATTATATTTTGAGATGCCTCTTGGAAAGAGTCCACAAAGAGAGCTTAATGGGGCAGAGGATTCTGTACACCATAAAACTACAACTACTGTGATGGAACAGACCATTGGTAATATGGTATTCACATAACTGGAATTCCATGCTTCATCAGATAATCCTCTTTAACAAACGATACTAAAGCAAGTCACTGAGAAGAAATCTAATTCTACCCTCCCACTCCCATTCCCCCACTTCCCCTAATAGGGACCTTCTTTTATTCATGACCATGTCACAGTCTCTATTTATAAGAAACATTTCTGATTGGACAGTTTTTGTTACAGGCTGGTGACACCAAGATTTTTTAAGTTACCTTTTAAATTTCTTTACCTGCCCCAGAGTCAATGTGAGCAGAAATAAAAACCTCAAATTTTTCATCTCCTCTCGCCCCTCCCCCTTAAAAAAAGATAAGCTGAAAAAGCTCAAAACACACCGGAAAGATGTGGCAGACTTAAATGGAGTGGGGTTTGAGGTGGTGGGTAAAGGTAAAGAGGTTGTGACTATTCGAGATGGATTTACACGGCCATTCCTTTTTCTTATGGAGTCGTGTTTCCCCTTCAAACCAAGGCTAGAACCTAGAACTTACAAGCATGACTCAGTCTTACCTACTGACTTGAAATAGAAGGAAACTAAAGTCGTGGGAGAAGACCATATTTTGTTGATTAACCCAGGATAGTGAATATTAAGGACATCATGTTTGTTTACTCTCATTGATGGATTATCTTTCCCTTTGTGGGAATCTTCAGGCACAACTTTGGAATTAACCATTGTGAACGTGTTTATATTGGCAGGAGCATGGGAACCTTTGGCTTTGTTTTATTTGGGTGTGATGGGTGTAAGCACGTGACTTGGACAGCATCACTATAAAGCTGTCTGGATCTCTATATATGGCTCAATGGTTTTGGGTTCTGTATTTCCAAATGAAAAAATCCAGTTGAGAAACAGAGTTGGGCTCTTTCAAAACCTTCCCAAGATGTTTTATTAATGTTTATAGTTTGCTTATCCAGTCCCTCCCACTTCCTTCTAGTCATTCATTGACTTACCAGTCCATTTAACATTGGAAGCTAGACCGTTTTGGATTGGTCTTTAGTCTTAGCAAAACACTCATCTATGGTCTTGAATAATTTGCAGTAATTGTTACTAAACATCAACTGTGTGATTGCAGGCTCTGAGCACTGGAAGATTGGTTAGAGTGCTGCTGGTCTAATTATCTTTAACCAGGAGTCTATGGGTAGGGTTCAAGGGCCACATGAGCCCCTGATACTCTGTGAAATTTTAGTCATATTTACTTATGTGCATTTTGGGAGTAAAAGGGTTTCTGGCTTTCGTCAGGTTTTCAAATGGGTGTTTGGCCCCAAAATGTTAAAGGACTAGTCCTTTAGTTTACTAGATGAGGAAACCTTACAATACTTGCCCACTGTAGCACAGCTGGCTGGAGACAGAGCAGGATCTCCTGGTGTATATCAGCCATGTAGGCAGGTGGATGGTACCTAGCAACAAGTAGCTACCGTATACAGAGCAGTGAGCCTTCTGCCAAACAGCGGCCTCTAAGATTCTTGGACAGAAGTTGTGCTGGTCTTTCTAAAATGGTGTATTCTCTATGGTTTTTTTTTTTTTTTTTTTAAATCTCCCAAGTTCAGGAAATGTAGTGCAGTCTAGAATCTAGACTAGGAGGTAGGCTGGTCCTGTTTATAGTGCCACAGCTGCAGATCACCCATGTGTCTCATTTCCTGCTCTGAGTTTAGAATATAAATGAGGAGATTCTCTTTGCATCCATAACAAGTATATCCTGGTTACTAAAATAAAAGCCTGGTGACATCAATGAAAAATGGGAACAGCAAAGCCACCAGCAGCAGCAGATTCCTTGTTGGTGCTCCACTATATATAAGGTGTTTTTGTGCTTTTACCTCCTCTTCTAATTTGGGGTATTTTTGTTAATATTTAAATGCCAGTCAATCACCACATAGCTAATATGAGGTTATTTTATGAGGAATCATACCTTTATTTTGGGTAACCTAAGAAAATATGAAGTAAAATTATTTTCTGGATGATGCTTTTCAAAGCAAAAGAAAGTTAGATGGGGAAAGAAAATTCTTTGTTAAGCAAAGCAGAATTCTACTTGCCAAAGTGCCAGGGATTCTACAATGGAAAAAACCACTTTCTTCAACATCTACCTACTGTCTACACACTGATGCTAGAAATGGTTCCAGTTCCTCTTTTGCTTTAGTAAGTTAGTGCTAATGGTATTAGTAGGAGAGGTAGTAGTAATTCTTTAAAGGAAGAAGAGGTTCTGGTTTTTTAATTGTTCTGGTTTAAGTTGTTTCCTAAAGTAATTGTCCAATGAATCTATCTTTCCTGCCTTGCTGGTTATTCATATTATGACCACAAAGGAAAGCCCAGGCCTGACCTAACAAGCAAGATTATGTGTTCTTTAAAGGTAAAGGTTGGGGGAAGATTGTAAACATTTAAATTTAGTTATCTTCTAAAAAGTTACTCTCAACGTAGAAAAGAGTTTTAATAGTTGAAGTTGTTCAGCAATGAAAAGGCTGTCTCTTCAAGTAGTGAGCAGCCTGTCATTGGTAGTAATCAACCAGAAGCTGGTTGAAGGGGGAATTATAATGATGACCCCAAGTGATAACTTGCATTTGGTGGTGATTTCTTTACAAAGTACTTTTGTACTAGGAGTGCTGGTGGTTGTCTGTGTTGCCAGCCATTTGCTTTGGCCTCATGTCATTTTCCTGCATAACTTGTCTATCTCTCCTCTCTGATTGTGGGCTTCCACCGTGCCTGCTGAGTGGGCACCTGGCCACATGATCAGTCCCCCAGCCACAGGTGATTGGATTAGGATGGGCCCTTGCCCCAAGGGGGAACAATTAGATTCTCTCTTATAACAAATCGGGATTCACTATTTCTAGGTCCACCTTCATTGGCATTTAAACTGAAGAGTCCTGGGGGCTACCTGGGCAGCAGGTGTTGGAGATGTTGGAGAGAAAAGTTGTTTGGCAGATTGGGAAAATCAGATGCGAGGAGAAAAGTGGAGACAAAGGACCATAATTATGGGGTATAATTATGATCAACTGCAAATGATGAATCTCTCTCTGACAGGTTTCTCTTCCTGGTTCTGGTTCCTCAAGCTTGTCAGCACTTTGTGTCCTGAGTTTCTTGAGATACCTTTGTATCCTTCCAGCTAATTTCTGCTTAAGCTAGTGTGCATAAAATCCTGTTACTTGCAAGCAAATCATCTCTGATTAAGACAACTTTATTTTATTTCATCTGATCATCTCAATAGTTCTTCTCCCTTATAAAATCAGAGGAAACTGAGGATGAGAGAAGCTAAATGATTTGTCCAAAGGCTCCCAGCTGAGAAATAGAGGGGTTACAAGTGAAAGCAATCTTGGAACTCTAGTGCCTTGATCCCACTGAGTCTATGGCGTGAATCCATCCAAAGTGCTCTGGAGAGGCTTCCTGATCTGAGTGGGAAATCATACAAGATGACTCCTAAGGTTCCATCCACTGTACATCTCTTTTGCTGAAGAGTCCATGACTCACTTAAGATTCTTTGGCTCTATAAAAATCTCATGAGTATCCCTTCAGCTTTGTGAATCAGTTACTTCAAAGACTTTAAGTGTAACCATTTTAGAAGATGCTGCTCAGTGGGGATGGATGCCTCTTTGTTAGTGGGTGAACTTAGTGTTGAAATGAGTGAGTTTTCTTGTCTTTTATTTTGTTACGTGTTACCTTGTGTTCATTTCTAGTCCTTGGGTAGGCAGACAGGGTTGGTGTACTGGAAGTGTATTTTTAGTCTGACATTAAAAAATGTATCATAGACACCAACACAGGAAACAGTTTTTAGGTGAGTCAGTATACAAATAACCTCAAAGAGTTTTCATAAAGGGATGGTAGATCTTTTAAATTTAACAGTCCAGTTTCTGAGGCCCCCTTCCCAATGTCCTGCATTCATTTATTGCTTATTTATTGGGCTTCTACTATGTGCTGGCATTTTTTACTCAGGAATTAAGGTATAAAGATAAGTCCTTATCTTTCATAATACAGTTTCAAAAAACATCATGACCCTTCTTTGTTTACTTCTCCCTATCCTGAAAGACTGAATTTTGAGGGCAAGGACTGTATCTTGTTCTTGTATCTTTGGGTCCCTAGCACAGCCCCTGGCACAGTAAATACTTTAGATGTAGTCAAAAGAATTAGGTGCTCACTGTCTAATTCAGAGAGAAAGAAACAAAAAAATCACAGTAATGTGTTCAGTGCTAAGTGCCCAGAATATTCCGTGAACACAGAAGGGGAAATGATGAACTAACTGCGAAGATAGTTTTTTAACTGAGTCTTGAAGGGTGGAATCTTAAAGGAGATGTTGGAATTTGTGACTGTCTACTATCTGATGGCAAAGGAACAATCCAAGGGCAGCCTTATTTTGTTCTGGGAAGCCAGAGTTTTGGGGCCAAATCCCCGACCTATCACTTATAAATTATATGACACTTTTGGTAAGTTTGTGAACTTCCTTATACTTCATTTTCTTTATCAATAGAATAGATATAATGGTAGTACCACCCTTATTAGGATTGTTTTAAGGATGAAACTAGAATAAAATACACATGAGGCTTCTACATAGTAAGTGTACAGAGTAAACGCTCAGTAAAGGTGAGTATTATTCTTGGACTTGAGCAGAGAGAAGAAATGTGAGTTCTGGAGAGAATATAGTAGCCCAGAAAGGGAGGCAGCAGGGTCAAATGTGCAAAACAAGGACCTGGGTGGATGATGGCCTTAGGCCTTTCATTACTTCAGGACAGTGGTTCTTAACTTTGGATCAAGGACCTTGACCTTGGGAGAAAAATGTGCATAAGCCCCATTCAAATATTTTGTATTCATACTTCAACAGAAGACCTGAAGGTCATCTGTGGAATTTAGAGGTTTATGAATCTCAAGGTAAGAGTTCCAACTTCATGGTATAGGTAGACCCCATGCGTGCCAAATTTCATGTTGATCACCACCTAAGCAATTGGAGAACACCCTAAAACAGAAGTTACGGGAAATTCTCAGCATCCTTAGGAGAATATGTCCACAAGGGATGATTTAATCTTATTTGACTGTAAACATATGAATATGTAAATTAAAGTGTTTGGGAATAGAGTAATAAGTCAAGATGGGAGCGGAGGTATGTGGGTGACAACCTTTTAGAGGTCTGCAAACTGAGATTATAGAAGGTATGTGATTTCTCCACGGTCATCTGGTTTGCAGCTGAGAAAGGCAGGACTAAGACCCATATTTTTCCACCGTGAAATACTGTGAAATGACGTGTTGTATGCAAAGGACAGTAAATTTACTTGTTAGAAGAATTCTAGATTGGAGAGAAAAGATAAGCTCCTGACAGATAGAGGGCCAGTCTGTGAGTTGCCTTGATGACCAGGCTAAGAAACTTGGAGTTTGATCCTTGAGGAAAGGAATTGAAAATCACATATTTAGGGCTGAAATGAAATGTGGAATTCAAGATTTGAGACTCATAGCTTGTCCTTTGAATTATACAGCAGCTGGAAATCGAATTTCTTTTTTTTCCATCTGGACTTCTCTCATGGTGGTCTTCCCGACGGGAGGGCATCTGTGAACTTTTTAATGGGAGAAGTCGTAAAGCTGGGTTAGGGCTGTGTTCACACAAGGCTGGCTTCCGAGGCAGGTAAAATCGAACTCCCCTTTTTCTTTTCAGTTACAGACACAGACATTGCTGCCGCCACCAGCTGAGTGACTCGGAATCTAGGGGTTGCCAGTAATTGTGGGTTTTAAGTCACAGAGGAGAAAGATAAGAGGCGAGCAAGGCTGGTTTTTTCACAATTAAATGTTGCCTCTCGGGCTTCTCTGTCGGCAGGAATCCAAGAGGTCAGGACCCACCAGCCATATTATTTTTCTCCCTGGCTGCCTGCTGTCATTCTTATCCCTTTCTCATTCATGGGAACGAAGAAAAGGTGGGTTGGAAATAAAAAGCTTGCTCTAGCCTACTTTTTCCTTTACGAAACTTGTCGGAAACAAAGCTTTCCCGTGAAACAGACGGGATCCCCTCTGGTAGCTGGCTTTTCCTGCCAGCAGCACAAAGATATTTTCTGGGGGGGAGAGAAACCATTGTTGAAATGCACTTTTGTCCTTTTATAGTTATGACTTTGTTTTTTCTCAAGGACTGCCATGGACTCTGGTATTTTTGTATTTGTTTAACTCATGTTAGTCAAAATCAAGTTTTTATCCCTGGTTGCTCCAACTCCATTATAAGTGCCCTGAGGGCAGGAATTGTTCTACTGTTCTTTGTTTTTACTGCAGTGCCTCAAAGGTAGAAGGCAGTTAAGCAGCTAGTGGTTTAGTTTTCTGCATTCATGAGATGTTAGAACTAGAAGGACCTTAGTCATCATACGTTCAACTTCAGTATTTAATGAAAGAATACAGTGTGTACAGTGACTTACTCCAATTGTGCAGCTAATTAGTGGCTTTTCTAGAGCAAGAAACAGGCCTTGTCCCCGAACTCATGACATGATGGGAAAGGCCTGGAGTGGTGGAGGTGGGCAAGCCTGGTTCATAGTTTGCCTCCTTCCCAGTTTCCTCATTTTGAGATTGCAGGTGATCATTTACATCTGGCTGGCATCTATGTGCAGCTGAAAATGTCTGCACATAATAAGCACTCAAAAATGTGAGCTTTAGGGCTTCCCTGGTGGCTCAGTGGTTGAGAGTCCGCCTGCCGAGGCAGGGGACACGGGTTCCTGCCGGGGTCCGGGAAGATCCCACATGCCGCAGAGCGGCTGGGTCCGTGAGCCATGGCCGCTGGGCCTGTGCGTCCGGAGCCTGTGCTCCGCAACGTGAGAGGCCACAACAGTGAGAGGCCCGTGTACCACAAAAAAAAAAAAAAAAAAAAAAAAAAAAAAAAAGTGAGCTTTAGAGAATCATTGTTTTATTTCTTTTTGAAATACAAGACCTCCTTTATAAGAAAACACATTTCTTTTTTTAATTTTGATTTTATTTATTTATTTTTTATGTCTTTAGAATATCCTTTATTATTATTTTTTAAACATCTTTATTGGAGTATAATTGCTTTACAATGGTGTGTTAGTTTCTGCTGTATAACAAAGTGAATCAGCTATACATATGTCCCCATATCTCCTCCCTCTTGCGTCTCCCTCCCATCCTCCCTATCCCACCCCTCTAGGTGGTCACAGAGCACCGAGCTGATCTCCCTGTGCTATGCAGCTGCTTCCCACTAGCTATCTATTTTACCTTTTGTAGTGTATATATGTCCATGCCACTCTCTCACTTCATCCCAGCTTACCTTCCCTCTCCCTGTGTCCTCAAGTCCGTTCTCTACGTCTGCGTCTTTATTCCCGTCTTGCCCCTAGGTTCTTTGGAACCTTTTTTTTTTTTTTTTAGATTCCACATATATGTGTTAGCATATGGTATTTGTTTTTTCTCTTTCTGACTTACTTCACTCTGTATGACAGACTCTAGGTCCATCCACCTCACTACAAATAACTCAATTTCGTTTCCTTTTATGGCTGAGTAATATTCCATTGTATATATGTGCCACATCTTCTTTATCCATTCGTCTGTCGATGGACACTTAGGTTGTTTCCATGTCCTGGCTATTGTAAATAGTGCTGCAGTGAACATTGTGGTACATGACTCTTTTTGAATTACGGTTAAGAAAACACATTTCTGGGATCTCTTTAATGTCAGAAAACGTAGCCTGATTGCTGTTGTGAGGACAGCTTAGGAGGGAGAGCAGGTTAATAGGGCTCCTGGTTGGATGCAGCGTAGAATTGCCTACAAGTGGAAACTGGTCCTGCCCACAGATAAAAAAGGCCACAAGTGCAATGCTTTTGCCTGGGTCCCATCAGCCCTCGCTGGGAGGGAGTTGGGTTGCTATGTTCAGCAGTTAGTAAGGGATGCCTGCTGTGCCTGCCTTGCTGAGCAAGAGGCTCGACTGTAGGGGGTGGGAGGGCACGAACGAGAGTCCACGGGCCCAGCTTGCGTCAGGAGTGAGATAAACATAAATGACGGTAGGTGATGCAGTGGGAGAGGGGAAGGCCAGGGTCTGAGGGAACACAAGAGGCACTGGCACAAGCCATGCGAGAGGACGCTTTCCAGGCCTGGTGTTGTTCAGAGGCAAGTTTGAGGAGAGGTGCACAGAGAGACCGACAGAGATGAAGGGGGTGCCAACATTACATGAAAGGAAAGAGGCTTTCACAGGAGAGACTGAGGGAGACGGCTGGAGAGGAAGAGCAGAAGAAGGAACCTCCTTTTAGTACTGGTGGCTTTTATTGAGGGAGGGGCCGTTGAGGTCTTCGGGGCCCAACCCAGGGTCCTGGTTTTCTTCTCTCTCTCACAGACACACACGCCTTCTCCACACAGACACACACGCCTTCTCCACCCTCTTTGTGGTGTTATGAGTCCAACCATCTCCCGGAAGCCTGAGCAGCAGCCCAACATTGTCCCATTGCTGCCCGGAGGTCAGGGAATGCCCTTGCTGATGATCAAGGGGAGGACCTACTCTGCAAATAGCACCCCAGTCCCATGTGCAATAATTCCCCACCTAAGCCGCACGAAACACATACTCTGTGCAAATAACACTGGCCTGACTCCAGCAGTGACACAGCTGTTGAAACAGCTTAGTCACCGGGGCGATGGAGGTGGTGTGGCTCCGGAATGCGGGGTGCAGCGATCTGACATTTAGCTGGCTGGCAGCCACCCTGAGAGCCAGCACAGATCTGTGGGAGAGCTGCAGAGAGAATCTGCTTCCTGTCCACAAGCATTCCCTTGTTTCTTTTGAAGTCCAACCATAATCCCCTCCCTGGGCAGGACAGACTGGGGAACAAAATGTTTTGGGACCGAGGAGAGGGGGAAAAAAAGGGTGAATTCCTTTGAGACACCTGGTTTGTTTCCCTTAATGATCCATGTTAATTTCCTGGATAACTTTTTTTTTTTTTTCCTGCCTCAGGCTAGGCAGAGTGTGATTTAGACTTCCTGAAGGTAGGGCGGGGCAGGGGGGAAGAGCTAACTTATCTAGAAAATGGAGTGACTTTCTTAGCTTTTAAGGTATCCAGGTAATGTAGGAAAAAGTTAAGAAGACAAGTCCTGGCCCTCCTGCCTGATCTTGATTGCATTTCTTCAGCCGTTTCATCTGCCAGAGCTCCTGTCTGAAGGACTCTGGGCAGATCTGGGCACATTACTTCACTGGTTTCATCAGGATTTGAGGAGGACTAATAAACTGCCACAGAGTGACCCCATTCCTCTTCCAGCCCTTTGAAGAAGTGACCTTTGTGTTTTCTCTTTATCCTGGACTTCTTCTGCACTGTTTGTTTTGGGAGTTGTTAAGTTAAATTAGCCATCCCTTTCCTCTCCTGGTTACTGTATGAGAATGCAGCTGTCAGTCTGTGAACTCTGCCGTCGTCTATTTTTAGGTTCAGTGTGAATGAAGCTCTCTTCTCTAATTGCATTCAGAGAGAGAGAGAGAGAGGGAGGGAGGCAGGTAGATTTTCGTAACCATCACACTGGCTATTATTCTAGATGCTCTGTGCACCGATGGTGTCCTGGGGAGAAAGCAAAGAAACCCACTGTGTGTTTCCCTCCCTTGGCTGTCAAGTTTGTTTTCACTCCACATTTATGTTGATTATGGTCAAATAGGAAAGAGCAGTGTCGCCACATTTGCTCTCCAGTGTTTTAACACTTGCCAGCTTGGATGGTTCTGATTTCTCTAGCTTTTTTAGGAAAAGATTGGCTCATTGTTGAGTTCAAATTCCTTGGAAAATGGGGAAGGTCCTTCTGGTGACCTTTACTATGAGATGAAATAATCTTAAACATGCTGAAAACTGTGTAACTGCAGCGGGCCACAGTTTCTTCTAGATCTCTCTGCCCCTTCCCCCACCTTATCCCAGTCTGCCTTTCACACAGCTGCCAGATCTCTTTGCTTAAGCATCCTTCTAAAGAAAATGCCGGGACTTCTCTGGTGGCGCAGTGGTTAAGAATCCGCCTGCCAATGCAGGGAACACAGGTTTGATCCCTGGTCCGGGAGGACCCCACGTGCTGCGGAGCAACTAAGCCCGTGCGCCACAACTACTGAGCCTGCGCTCTGGAGTCCACGAGCCACAACTACTGAGCCCACGTGCCTAGAGCCCATGCTCTGCAACAAGAGAAACCACCGCAATGAGAAGCCCGTGCACGGCAATGAAGAGTAGCCCCCGCTTGCCACAACTAGAGAAAGTCTGTGCGCAGCAACAAAGACTCAACCCAGCCAAAGAAATAAATAAGTAAAATATTAAAATAAATAAATAAAATGCAGCGTTCAGAGCACGTTTCTTCTCTTTGTCAGAAAATCCTTCCTCCTCTCAACCTTGTCTGTTTTCTCCACTCCTCTTCCCATTCCCCGCCGTATTGAATTAGTTGATTTCTCTGACTACACTGTCCTATTTTTTGCTTCCATGACTCTTTAGGCATGCGGCTTCCTCTGCCTATAATTTCTTCTCCTGCTTCCTTACCTAGTGAACTCTTACTCATCCTGTGATTCACAGTTAAACATCATCTATTCTAGATGAGATAATCTAGAACGTCATGTATTCTATGCTGCATTTCTTGTCCCCCTACCAGGCACTCTTGACATCTTTGTGCTGACTACAGTCATCCCTCGATATCCTTGGGGGATTGGTTACAGGATCCACCTGAATATCAAAATTCATGGACGCCCAAGTTCTTTGTGTAAAATGGTGCAGTACAGTCAGCCTTGTATATCTGCAGGTTCTGCATCTGTATATAGAGGACTGACTGTATATACCTACTTTAGATGTACTACCCACATGAGATAGTACTTATTTATGTATATGCCTGCATATACATAAAAAAATATGTATATTTCCCCACCTTACTGTGAACAATCGAGGGCAATGACTTTGCCTTGTATGTCTTTTTCATCCCCACTATTGTGCATAGAAACTAGTAGGTGCTTAAACATATTTGGTGGAGGAAAAAATGAATTGGATTGGATGATCCACTTAGAATTAGAGGTTTCAGAGGTACATTATTCCATCTTGGTGGCCACACCAGCTGTTATGACTTCCTGTTATGAGTTCCTGATGGGCTTCTTTTCTGTCTTGGAAAAGTAGGCTTGAGTAGATTACCAGAGACATGACGTGTTCTACCCAAATGGGTGCTGTACAGTTTTTCTTCTCTGAAGTCTCTTGCCAGTAGTTCCAGCTCTTCTCTTATCCCTATAGACTTGGGCAGGTATGATACACACCTCAAAGACCCATCTTTTTATTGCTTTACTTAAACCTTAAACTCTAGAACAGGTCAGAAAACTATTTGGTTTCTAGTCCCTGTGGCTACATCTTTTCTCCTCCTTTACCCCTACTAGCCCTCTCAAGCAGAACACTACTGCATCCCCATATTATAATTCAGATGGAGAGGGAGGAAGGACATGGTGCCTCCCTCAGGCTCACTCCCCTTCCACCCAGCCCCGGGAACAGCATATTGCTTCTTGATGGGACCCTTGGCCAAATTTGAGGAACATCCTTTTTTCGGAGTGTGTGTGTGTGTTGGTGGAGGGGGGGTGTGGGAGAAGGGAAGCAGGCAGTGGGGAAAAGAAAGTGAATGCCACCAAAACAGAGCAAACTATAGACTACACACGTTTGTTATAGAGGTGATGGAGTGATGGAGGGAATTTTGGATTGTAGGAATATTTGGAGAAAGAAGAATGATATTCATTAATTTGGCAAATATTTAATGACTATCTGTTTTGGAAAGACATGGGTGATAGAGCTGTGAGCAAGACTGAGGTAGTCTCTGGCTTTCAGGGACCTCTCAGTCTAAGTGGGAGGTGGGTAGGGAAAGAGATACAGGTAAGTAGTCCTGTAGCTGAACTGCAGTAGGATACGTGTTATGGTGCTGGACACACAGGGTACTGTGCGAGCAAGAGGAGGGGCACTTCATCCATTTTAGTGGGTGAGGGAAGGTGGGAATGAATCTGTAGAATTCTAGAAGATGAGCAGGAGTTGTTCTGGCACGAGTGGGAATGCCAAACACTACCTGCAGAGTACTGTCTGCAGCCCAGAGGCAAAGAAGCTCTTTTGTAATTCATCCTCTCAAAGGGGACACCTATTAAAAACCTCGTGTGTAAGCAGGGACCCCAAGTGCAGTAAGTGTAGGTAACCTTGAGTAGCAGACTTAAAAAAGCAGTCAGCATTTACTGAGCGCTTACTGTATGCCAGGGCTGTGCTGAGTGATTAGCGCATTTAGTCCTCACAACCGTAGGAGATGGGCGTACTGTTCTCCCCCTTTTATAGAGAGAGAAGTTCAGTGGCTTGCCTGCTGTTGCACACCTTGCCTACTTGGCCACCAAGTGGCCAAGGTGGGCCGTGATTCCAGGCTGCCTCTCTCCAGAGCCTGAATTCTTACCCGTCTTCCAGGCTGGAGGCAGGATGGCAGGCTAAGGTGACTAGTCTTGGGGGGCAGGAATAGGGAAGGGTTTGCGAGATGAGACCCTGGGATGCTAACCAAGAGTCAGATCTTAGTCTCTTATGCCATTTAAGGAGTTTCAACATTAGACTGAGGGTAATGTAAAGACATTGAAAGTATCTCAGAAATCATCTATCTGGCTACAGTGTGAAACACAGGCATGGGGCATGTGTTTGCATCATCTAGACCTGAGATGATGGTGGCCTTGAACACGGGGAGTGGTGGTAAGGAGAGAGACAGGGATAAATCTGCAAGACTTGATGAGCTGAGAGAATTGACCAGATTTGGTGGTTTGGCTTTCTTTTCTGAACCACAGAAATAAAGCCATCCAGTGGGTAGTGAGTGTGCAGATTTGAAACTTAGGAGGGGAATCTGAACTTGAGAGGTGGCTGGTGTCCCAAGAGCAGATGAGACCCCTCAGGGCAAGTGAGCTGAGTTGGAAGGGGAAGGAGCTATTCTACAACCCAGTGAACACCAGGATGTATTTTTTCTATATTCTGTGGTCCTGCAGATTCATTTGTTTACAAAACATTTGATGCCCCAGCTACTTTTCCAAATGTATAGCCTTTAAGCGGTCCAGTAGGGTGCAGTAAGTGTGAGTGGATGTTTTCTAATGGCAAAGGGCCTGATGTGAGGAACATTCCCCTATGCCCTAGTCATGTTTCATAGACAGCTTACTTCAATTAGGAGATACTGCTTCAGAATATAGCAAGGGATCATTCTGATGATGCTTAGAAAAATGTCTTCCTACATGTGGAAAATATTTCTCCACAACGCAAATGCTTGACGTGATGGGGGAAAAATGAGCGAGGTGGTGTGAACTAAACTGTTAGGCTGGTTTGCAAAATAATTGTACTCATTCATTTTATAACTGCTTACACCCAGGCCTGTAGGGCATCTTAAGAAAACAGCTGAGACCAAATTTATAATTAGCTGAGTCCATTTTTGCCAGACCTAACCGTGGATATAGGACAGGGTTGGTTTTGTTATTTCCTTAATTGAAAACGTCGAGAAAATACAAGCCAGGTCGGGGAGTTTTTGATCAGGGTAGGAATGCTGGCATAAATAACCCCAGATTATATGTCTGCAGGAGGCTGGGAGGAGGCTGGTCTGCACGGCCTCCTTCTGAGGTTACCCAAACAAACCTGGTGACTGGCCACTCCCCTATGTAATGTGGGAATGCATGTGAGCATTTTGAAATCTCTTTACTTTTTTCCCAGAACAAGGGCCCAGGGAAATCAAGGTTTCTTAGGGAACTGAAAAGCTTTTGACAACCATAAAATAATTCTTTAATAACTCTTAATGTAACTTGTCCTCCCCCTTTTCCACTTTATTTCCAGTTAATTGATCAATAATATAACATAACCATCCTAGGACTGGATGGAAAGGGAGTGAGTATTTTTAAGTACCTATATGCCAAGTGGTCCTGTCAACAGCCTTGGGAAGTAGCTCCCACTATTTCTATGTTGCAGAGGTGGAAACTAAGACATTTCAGGTCTCTCAGCTAGGAAGACATAAAGATTAAATTGAAAAGCAGATCTGTTTGGCTGCCAAACTCTTTGTACTATCCTGGCTGGCAAATACCTGTTTCTAAAAGTGTAAGTAAGAAGCATTTTGATTACTTTCTTTCTTTTTCCTCAAGGAAAGCTCATCTTTCATCACTTTAGCCCCTCCTCCCAGGGGCCATTCTTACCTTAAGCAGCTGCCCTAGGTTTCTTGAGGTGCTCACACTGTTCTCCTAGCTATTTGTCCCCCCACCATTTTTGGCGTATGCTAAGGACTTGCTCACCTCTCTGGCCTTCCACTTGTCTTTAGAAAACTGATTGGCAAACACTTTTCTCATGAAGAGCAAGGCGTTTTAACTCATACAGAGATAAATGCTTCTTAAGGATATGATTGGTCTATACTTCCCAATATGGAAAGGCACAGATTTTTCTGCTGGTAATGATACTCTGCAGTCTGGGTTGGCTCCTCTGGAACCCTAGAGTGCAGGTTCCTCACACCAGAGCACTGCTCCCATAACAGGATGGAAATACCGAGTGTGCCTTTCCACACCTCCCTTCCCAGTATTGAGAATGGATTTTCCCTGCAACCAAAATGTGTCTCCAAAGCCATTTGAGAAACGCGAGGCTCCGACAACCCACAGGATAGCAAAGCTGCTGGTCTCGTTTAGGTGTGGAAAACCATGCATTTCAAATCTATAAATGCCCTATGCTGATATACTTCACAACTTTACCCCATGGAACTGGTATAACCAGCGTCCTTGTTTTATAGGGAAGGTTCTCCAGGTGCCAGAGGTAGCCTTGGCCTTCCTGCCATTCTCCCAGGGCGTTCAAATTGGATGCTTTACTTTCATTATCTCTGTGGGGAGGGGAGGGGTGTCACGAGACCAGTGTTTTATTACATGCAACATAGTCATTAAAACTGAACTTTGTTTCCGAGTCCATTGGAGACAGAAGAGAAAGTGATTCTGGTGGCTGACTTCAGAGCTTTGCTGTGTTTCTCTGCCCAGTGTTTTCCTTTTTCTGAGTTTTGTGTTCCAGGTTTGGATACGGGTTCATTGTGGGAGGTTCCATGTCCCTGAAACCCGGTAATTATTTTGAATTAAAGTAAGTATAAGACTGACTTTCACTTCCCTAATAAAATGATAAAAACAATAGCTAACCCTTCATGCTTTCTGCACTATTCTAAGGATTTTTCATGTAGTATCTAATTTAATGATCACAGAATCCTAGGAGGCAAGTCCTATTCCAACAGGGTAAGGAACCTGAATGTTCATGGCAGGGTGGGTAGGGGAGATCACAGAGTCCAGCCAGGGAAGGCTCGAGGGCCACTTGAACCGGCCATTCTCCCTGTGGTTTCTGTAAGAACTGTACGCCATGAAACTCTAGAAGCTTGAGTGTCTGATGTTTCTAGGGGTAAAACTTTCCAAGCCTTGGCTTCTCTGCCTCATAAACAGGAATGATAACACCTGCCCCCAGATGGCAAAGGAAGTAAGGAGGTGATGTGTGAGGATTAGGCAGAGTATGTGGTAAAGTTCATGAACCAAAATAGAAAGCTTTAGAAAGAACTTCGCCTAATGCTGAAATGGAAAGAAAAGAGAACGGTGGTGTGGGGGGAGTATGAAAAGTGTCCCCTCAAAGAATGACACAGCTTGCCTGATGTCTTATTAGCTGACCTGCGCAGAGATTTTGTTTCCTTTTATTTTTAGGGAATTGGTTATTGACATTTAAAGACTGAGAGATGTTGTATAACCAGCTGCATTTCTGGCTTCTCTTGAAAGAAGCAGCAGGTCTGGTCGAAAGACCTGTGCTGCCTTACAATGATGGCTGGAGCTGAAAGCAGCTGCCCCCAGTCCACGGGGCTCACTCCTGTCCCTGACTACATGCCCGGTTAGGGCCAGATCCACACCATGAACACAAGCGTCCCCAGGCTTCCAACTCCACGCTGGGGGGGTCACATCACACTCCTCCAGTCAGTTTTCTGAAGTAGTGCTGTGTTTCTCTCCTGTAGAAAGTTGTGTTTGGTCAGAGTTGAGTGGTCTCTGCACGCAGTGTGTTTGATTCAACTGTTAAGTTTCTTTTGAATTCTCTTTCTACCAACAAAGGTAACAGAGAGTGGTGGGGTCTAGGGTGATCTGGACTGAGGTTTAAGGCCCAGCTCTGCAATTACTAGCCATGTACTCTTGGACAATTTATATAACTAACCTCTTCTTTATAGGATGGGTGTGAGGATCGAAGGGGACAGTGTACACGCGGAGACTTGCTTTTATTAAAGACCTACCTATTCATATTTTGTGACTAGTTTGAGGGGCTTCTTTCATCATAAGTTACCCAGTTTTCTTTAAGCCATACAAAAAAGATGGCTGTCTTTTAAGACAGTTTCAAAATACTTCTCTTTCTCATGTTACCAACAATAATACAACTTCAGGCAAGTCACTTCATATCTGAGGACCCTGGTTTACTCACTAATCAAAAGGAAATATCCATGCCCACTTTATAAGTTGTTTCACGAGGTCATTTAAATGAAAGCACGGAAGTCACGAGGGCCTAACACAGAGTAATTGTACACGAAAACAGTGTTTAAAATTTTTGTTTGTTTGTTTGTTTCTTTGTTTTGCGGTACACGGGCCTCTCACTGTTGTGGCCTCTCCCGTTGCGGAGCACAGGCTCCGGACACGCAGGCTTAGCGGCCATGGCTCACAGGCCCAGCCACTCCGCAGCATGTGGGATCTTCCCGGACCGGGGCACGAACCCGTGTCCCCTGCATCGGCAGGCGGACTCTCAACCACTGCGCCACCAGGGAAGCCCCTTTTGTTTGTTTTTAACAGCATATTTTAAAACAGTCTGGGGGCTCCCAACAGGTGGCAATGACTTTTAAAGCCAGAGCAGGCCAGGAGGCCAGTCTGTCTGGCCCTTTCTCTCCCTGAGGCACCTGCTCTGTACCAGGCCCACTCCTAACATTTGTGGGGTGCAAGGTAAGAGTACCTATGAAGGCATGGCTGCCACATGTCTCAATATTTTAAAGTGATAAATTTGGCTTAGCAAATTGTTAAGCCAAATAAGTCTTATCATCCAATTGTAACAAATTTACTTTCGTAATGCACTGGAAGTCTGGATGTGAATTTAAGATTCTTGGGTGCCTTGGAATTCCGTGCCAAAAATGTGATGGACCAGGGAGTGTGGGCTTCTAGATGTCTTTTCTTCCCACCCCTGGCTCCATCCCATACAAAGAGTGTGTTTCTGTGTGGACACCCCACCCTCCAAGCTCAATCTCTGTCCGTATCCTCCTCCAAACAGCAGCCCTTTGAGCACTCCTGAGCCCAAGGGTGCACAAGTAGTTGTGTAGTTCCCTCTGCGAGGCCAGATCTGGGGAAGAGGTTCCCCCCAGTCCCACGATGTGGAAGTAGGCTCAGGGCTGTCTGGGTACATATTCTGGGGTCCTGAGTTCCTGGACCATGTTCTAAAAATTGGGGGAGGGGTTAGGATCTTGATGGACATGTCCCCTTCACTTCAGGGTCTTCTCATCTGGAGAGGAAGAGAACAGCTGGAAAAGGGCCAGACAGAGCAGGACCCTTTAAAAGTGTGGCGCCCAGATTCAGGGCCCCTCCTGCTGTGTGTCTAGGGCCAGTGCTGCTCTGAACCCTGGTCCTCCAAGGAGTGCAATATGAGAATTGATAACTTCCTTTATACCTTTCAGTTTTTTTTTTTTTTTTGCGGTACGCGGGCCTCTCACTGTTGTGGCCTCTCCCGCTGCGGACCACAGGCTCCAGACGTGCAGGCTCAGCGGCCATGGCTCATGAGCCCAGCTGCTCAGCGGCATGTGGGATCCTCCCGGACCGGGGCACAAACCCATGTCCCCTGCATCGGCAGGCAGACTCTCAACCACTGCGCCACCAGGGAAGCCCTACCTTTCAGATTTATACTGTTGAGTTCTGTGGTTCTGGAAGTGCCCTTTTGACAGAGTTGAAAGTCACAATTCCTAATCCCAATGTTAGAAATGAAAAGGAGGTACCCTGGTGCCTAATACTGAACTCACAGATGGGAGCTCTGCTCAATTCTTTCTTTGGACCACTGAGGCTGCCAAGTGACAAACAGTTGTAGCCATTCTGGTTCCTAACCAAGAGGATATACAAACTCCGAGCATTGCTTCTGCCAAGCCAGGCGTCCCACAGTTTCTTATACAGACTCTTATTATCCATTCTCAGCCCTGGGTCTCTGCACAGCCTGGTGTCCTCAAGTCCAGAGTCTCCTGGATTATGTGGAGATGGGAAGATGGATGAGAACTGGGGTTCCAGTGATTCTGTGTACAGACTTTGACCCCGCTACCCTGTCGTCAGCATCTTGCCTCTTCTGTCTTATGCAACACCTGGTGCTTTCCAGTTCTGAGTGGCTTGGGGGTCTATTGGACATGTTGGCTCACTTTTCCAAAATATACCTTCTGTGGAGTTTCGGTTGTGCCCATCTCTGTGGCTGTCAGGAAATCCTACTCCATCTGTTTTTCATCTTCGAAAAAATTGTTGCAGTCTCTGGTTTGCTCATGTCACTACCATTTTTCCCCCTTGTGATTTAATATCCTTTGTGTTCTTTTTTTTTTTTTTTTTTTTTTTTTTGCGGTATGCGGGCCTCTCACTGTTGTGGCCTCCCCCGTTGCGGAGCACAGGCTCCGGATGCGCAGGCTCCGGACGCGCAGGCTCAGCGGCCATGGCTCACGGGCCCAGCCGCTCCGCGGCATATGGGATCCCCCCAGACCGGGGCACGAACCCGTATCCCCTGCATCGGCAGGCGGACTCTCAACCACTTGCGCCACCAGGGAGGCCCGCCTTTGTGTTCTTTTACTGTTTTTTTTGTTCGGTTTTTTTGTGGAGTTTCAGGAGTGAGAGGAGGAAAACATAAGTAGCCAATTCACCATGTTTGACTGAGACTTATTATCTTTAGTTATTTTTTCATTGAAGTATAGTTAATTTACAGTATTATATTAGTTTCAGATATACAGCATAGAGATTCAGGGTTTGTTTGTTTGTTTTTTTTACAGATTATACTCTATTAACAGTTATTATAAAATAATGGCTATAATCCCCTATGCTATACAATATATCCTTGTTGTTTTTCTATTTTATACATAGCAGTTTGTATCTCTTAATCTCATGCCACTCACCCTTTCCCTCTCCCTGCAGGTAACCACTAGTTTGTTTTCTATATCTGTTTCTATTTTGCTATATACATTCGTTTGTATTATTTTTTAGATTCCACATATAAGTGATATCATATAGTATTTGTCTTTCTCTGACATAAGCAAAGCATAATATTCTCTAGGTCTATTCACATAGCTGCAAATGGCAGAACTTTATTCTCTTTTATGGCTGAGTAATATTCCATTGTGTGTGCTTATGTGTGTGTGTGTATTTATATATGTATGTATATATATATATATTTATACCACATCTTCTTTATCCATTTGTCTGTCAGTGGACACTTGGATTGCTTCCATATCTTGGCTACTGAAAATAGTGCTGCTATGAACATTAGGGTGCATGTATCTTTTCGAATTAGTGTTTTCATTTTTTCTGGATATATACCCAGGAGTGGAATTGCTGGATTGTGTGGTAGTTCTATTTTTAGTTTTTTGAGGAACCTCCATACTGTTTTCCGTAGTGGCTGCACCAATTTACATTCCCACCAACAGTGTACAGGGTTCTTTTTTCTCTACATCCTCACCAACACTTGTTACTTGTAGACTTTTTGATGGTAGCCATTCTGATGGGTGTGAGGTAATATCTCACTGTGCTTTGACTTGCATTTCTCTAATATTAGAAATGTTGAGCATCTTTTCATGTGACTGTTGGCCATCTGTATATCTTCTTTGGAAAAATGTCTATTCAAGTCTTCTGCCCATTTTTTGACTGGATTGTTTGTTTTTTTGATACTGAGTTGTATGAGCTGTTTGTATATTTTGGATTTTAATCCCTTGTCAGTTGCATCATTTGCATATATTTTCTCCCATTCTGTAGGCTGTCTTTTTGTTTTATCATTGCTTCCCTTTGCATGCAAAAACTTTTAAGTTTAATTAGGTCCCATTTGTTTATTTTTGCTTTTATTTCTTTTGCCTTAGGGGACAAATCCAAAAAAATATTGCTGTGATTTATGTCAAAGAGCATTCTGCCTATGTTATCTTCTTTATGGTATCATGTTCTACATTTAGGTCTTTAATCAATTTTGAGTTTATTTTTGTATATAGTGTGAGGAAATGTTGTAATCTCATTCTTTTACATGTAGCTGTCCAGTTTCCCCAGCACTACTTATTAAAGTGACTATCTTTTCTCCATTGTATATTCTTGCTTCCTTTCTCATAGATTAATTGACCACAGGTGTTTGGGTTTATTTCTGGGCTCACTATTCTGTTCCATTGATCTATGTGTCTGTTTTTGTGCCAATACCATGCTGTTTTGATTACTGTAGCTTTGTAGTATAGTCTGAAATCTGGGAAGGTGACACCTTCAGCTTTATTCTTTTTTTCTCAAGATTGCTTTGGCAATTCTGGGTCTTTTGTGGTTCCATATAAACTTTAGGGTTATTTGTTTTAGTTCTGTGAAAAAGGTCATCGGTATTTTCATAGGGACTGCATTAAATCTATAGATAGCTCTGTAGCATGGCCATTTTAACAATATTGATTATTCCGATACAAGAGCATGGGAGATCTTTCCACTTCTTTGTATCATCTTCAGTTTCCTTCATCAGTATTTTATAGTTTGCAGAGTATAGGTCTTTTATCTTCTTGGTTAAGTTTATTCCTAGGTATTTTATTCTTTTTGATGTGATTTTTGAATGGGATTTTTTTTTTACTTTCTCTTTCTGATAGTTCATTATTAGTGACAGAGGGTTTAAATAATACTAATAAAGGAGCAGGTGCTGATGTTCATGAAGGTTTGGTCTATATCAGAATGGCCTCAAATTCCTTCTTTCCTGCATTATTTCCTTCTCTTCCTAGATTTCCTCAGAGAACCAGGGATTCACCACACTGTCAAATTGTCTACAAGCCACACTGGGTCAGTGGAAAGAACAGCCCTAATTTTTCAGACAGCAGTTATTCTTATGTTTCCCTTGTGACCTGATATTCAGGTTCCAGAGCCTAGAACTGAGCCCAGTCTCATAACCCTAGTGGGAGCTGGCTCACCAAGGTCATTTTGAAAATGTAGTCTGTGCTTTTTTTCCTCCATTAAGACTCCTCTGTTCTTGAACTTGCTCAACAGAGTATAAAACAGACAAAATGGATAGAGGAAGTTTTTATTACTCTAATCTCCTTAATGAGTTCTATGGTGAGTTAAACCCATTCATGGTCCTTATTGATATGGAAGTGTATGTGAATGTTCCTTTGCACAATTATGAACTTATTATTATATTCCTATCTGTGTATAAGTCTTTAATTTGGAAAAACCCTTTACCTCTTATATTAACTTTGTCCATACTCTGAAGAAGGGGTTTTGAGAAGCAGCAGAGCCTATATTTGAGAGCTTCTTGGGGGTAATTTTAAAAAGGATGCTTTCAGACTAGAGTATGTCCTGAAGAAAGCACCCAAGATACTTAAATCATGTCTCTGAGGGGTGGCTGAAAAAGTTGGTCATTTTTATCAGAGAGGAGAGGAAACACAGGCAGATGAGTTGCAGGTTTCAAGTACCTAAGGAACTTTTGTGGAAAAAGGACTTCATCTGCTGTGGGACTCCTACAGGCAGACCTAGGACCAGTAGTGCAAGTTAAGGAGGATGAATGCTGACCGTGAGTTGGAATCTGACCATTTGAACTGCCTCAGAGAGAGTGAGACCCCTGTCTCTGGAGGAATTTAAGTGGATGCTCTTTGACTCCTTGGCAGAACAGTTGGTTATGGGAGGGAACCCAACCTCCAGCTTAGACAGTCATCCTATGACTTTTAAGTCCTTGGGTTTGGAGAGTCAGGTTTGGCATTTGATAGGAACTGATATGTCTCTTTTGTCTTATTGGTTTCCATGGTAGAGCCTATAAGAATTTTTAAACTGTTTCCAAAGTATCTTCCCAGAAGCTGTTTCTGAATTGTGCATCCTTTCTCTTGCAGGAGAAAATGCAGAAGTTTCCATGGACATTTCCCTGGCTTACCGAGATGACATGTTTGCTGAGTGGACTGAAATGGCCCATGAGAGAGTGCCCCGGAAACTCAAATGTACCTTCACCTCCCCCAAGGTAGGGTACCTTGAAGTCTCAGTTGATGAGGTTTTTTATTTTGTTTCCAGGTATGTGGGAACATTTGCTCAGACACATTTCTTGTTCCTAAGCATGCATGACCCACAAAGGTTAGTAGTCACTGTCCTTGGTCCTAGAAGAGGGCCATGTAGATATTTCATGTCCCTGCAAAGGAGGAAAGAACAGAACAAGGAATGTCTGTTTGAAGTGATTTAGTTGTTTCTCTGAAATACCTCCGTAAAAATAAATTCTTGTTCTTTGGATATTAACAAAAAGTGTTTGAAGATCATTGCTAAGTTAATTTTAGATGTACAGATCTGTTCATATCGGTTCAATGCATGTGTCTGCTTCTCTGTTTCATTGGCATCTCTGTTGCCAAAGTCAGTGTGCAGGTGTGAAGACTAACAATCCCAGGGAACAAACACCACAGACAAAAAGAGGACCTGAGGGAGAAATCTAGTTTCCTTTGAGACCTCTCAGTTCTCTTACATACTTTTAGGACTCTCCTTTCTTTGGTTCTTACGGGAAGACTCATTTAACCACCAAGGGGAGGAAAGCCACTATCCTTCATTGAGAGTAGGGAGACACTTTCTCTTGGACAAAGGCCTTAGATTCTCCAGGAATTAAAATACAGGCATGGACTCAGTGACCCTCAGAGGATAGTGGGATTTGTCTGTATAAGGACCAAATCAGAATTAGTGAGGAGCCCTTTTCCAGTGCCACATGCTACCCTCACACATGCCTCCCCAAGATTCTGTCCCCCTCCCCCCTCACCACCCCCTTCCCCCCTTGAAAGTCTCTGTGAAGTTGAAATGGAGCCGTAGTTACTGTTACTCATGGTTACTCACATTCCTCAAGAGTGTTGACAAGGAACACCACCAGCTAGGTGATCTCTGATGTCCCTTCACAGACATAAACAGTCTTGTTTTCTTTGCACGAAATGCATGAGAGGCCAAACTGCACTGAAGCACATTCCTGATTATGTCATTTGTCACTTGATATCTTCAGGTCAGTTGCTCCTGAAGGATTTGGGCTACTTTGTAGTACTCGCTCTGTTGACTGATTTAGTTCCACTCTTCTCCTAACATTGGTCTTTCCTAACTTCACTTTTGCCTATAACTGGAAAATTGGGGTTCCCTGTGGAATGGTAAGAATGGCAGGTTGAAGCCTCTGAGTACCATGCCCCTGCCCTGTCCATCCTGCCCCGAAGAGGAGTAAGATGAGGCCAGGCAGGTTCATGAACACTAGTTAAAGGCCTGGATTTGGAGCAAAACATACTTGGCTTCACTTCCAGGCTGTTTTCACTTACTGACTGCATGACCTCAGGCAAGCTTGCGTCATCTGTCCAAGCTTCAGTTTCTCCTTTGCAAAATGGGATAATAATACCTGCCCTGGGAATTTTATAAGGACGAGATGAGATAATGAACCTTATCACTTAAAATCAAGTCTGGGACAGGTTTCACCAGTCGGGCCAACAGGACAAAAGGTATAAATTAAAACTCTCATGGGCAAACTATGCACCCTACACATAAGCATCTTTTGGGGCACCTGGTGTTTGTTAATTCTCCCTCCCCAGGTTCCCTATACAAGAGCTATGGAAAGTGTGGTCTAAGGACTAACAGCGTCAGCATCACCTGGTAGCTTGTAGGAAATGCAGATTCCCAGGGCACACGCCAAACCTATGAATCAAAATCTCAGCATGTAGGACCAAGGAATCTGTGTTTTAACAGGATTTCAATTCCTTCTCTTAAGCCTGATAAAGTTTGAAAGTCACTTCAGTAGACCCTTTACTGAATGGTCAAATATAGGGTTCCCCCCACCCAAAAGCCATCTGGAATTGTTTTGGGTAGGCCTTTGGGGGCAATTTATAGGTAAAAATGAATGGTCAAGAGAAATTGGAGGTAGCAGGAGAGAGATATGTAATATTTCTAGACCTTTATATGCAATGGAGGAAATTAATTAAAAGTTGACCTCATCATTCAGAGGTTAAGACTGGTTGGCTGTCTAAGCTAAAGGATATAAAGCTTTTGGATACAGAATTTAAACCTCAGAAAAGGGAAAAGTCATTTCTCATCTTATGTATACACTTAGAGGGCACTAAGAAGCAGAGTCAGGGGGAGGCCGTTAAGAAGACTACAACTGCTTCTTAATGACAGTTGCTTAATTATCTTTAGGATGTGTTGATCCCTTTCAAGAAAGATATTAAACCTTGAAAAGTGTGAAGGAAATGAATCATCAAATCTATGCTTTTTGATTGCAGTGAAATTTAGACTTGAGTTTGAAGATTAAATGAGAAATTGCTTTAAAGCTTTTTAGTCCCTGGTGGATTGTGAAGTTAAAAAAAAAGTCAAGTTGCCACCTGCTGTAATTTGTCCTAATTAGCCAGGCTTATGCTGGATTTGGGGGAGGGCGGAGGGACGTTGGGGAAAGGAAAAGGAGGGAGGAAGAGAGAGAAGGAAATCTTTCTTCCTAAATGCCCTAAATACTGGCAGAGGCAGAACCTCAGTGAATAAGGAAATGTCCCCAGCAGCATACAGTGAATTTGTCTCTGAGACAGGTAGGCCAGGCCAGGATCCCAGGACCCTGTGTGTCTCTCTCATTTGTTGGACTTAGGTAAACTTGTCTCATGTGGTGGTGTTACCCTTTCTGTAGGGACAGGGAAGTGGAGGACACACAGAGACCCCTGACGGGGCATTAGAAGGAACCCCAGAGATCATATAATTAAGCCTTCTTGCTTTACTTAGGAAGAAAGTGAGGCCAAATGAGGTGGATGACCTTCCCCAGGTACCCAGCAAGGGGTGAGGTCAGGACTAGAATTTCAGCCTCCTGGCTTGAAGTTCAGGGCCCTCCTTATCACAGCACAATGCCTGCCTTCAGGCATGTCTGAGGCAAAACAGCATTCCTTTCTTCCTGCTGCACTCACGAGTCCTCCTCCGAATCAGAGCTGGAGGCTGGACTTGGGAGACCCATGTCCTCAACCCAATTCTGCCATGACTTTTGGACCTTGGGTGAGCCACATAATCAAGTCAGTGGCATTAGACTAAATAAGTTTTGTTTCCTTCAAACTCTCAGTTTCTATAAATAAGACCCTGACTGGAAACACATCAGAAAACCCACCTCTTGCTGTTACCATAGCAGGTAATCAGCCTCCTGAGTGTAGCTTCATCTGAGGCTGAGTTAGAGCCTGTACTGTATTTTCAGTAGTTCTGCAGAGTCCTAATAATAGCCTTGATTTGTAAGTATAAGAGAAAGGAGCAGAGGGGAGAGGAAGACAGATTTATACAGGAAGACTCATCCAACCTGAAGCTGGAGTTTGGAAAAGAAGGATCCTTTCTACAGAAGAATTTTTAAAATCTTACATGCCGTGTCTAATCAACTGGTAGTTCTGATAAGAGCCCCTTAGACCTTAGAGGATGAAAGATTATCATGATTGATTAGTGATGTCTGCCATGAGTGGGAAAGGGAAAAATGGAAGTGCATAAGCAAGATATTTGCCTGCTCTACCTCTAGTTATGTGTGTCTTCCATTTCTGTACAAAGGTCTGTTTATTGCACTCTAAGCTCTGACTGTCCAGTAAAGAGCCCCCCCATCCCCTGCCCCAAGATCACAGAAGAAACAGACTCCTTTTTATCTTCCTTTTGATTTCTCCACTGGATTTTTTACTCTGAAGATTAACAAAAAATTTTGGAGGCCCTGAGAATTTAGGCTTAGGAACACCAAATCAGTCCCCCATCACTTCATCAGGAGGTAATACGCAAACATTGAAGCTGGCATACGAACCCAGCAGTGAAGACAAGACACTCATCTGCTTTATCAGGGAAGAGTCCTCGGTTGCTGAAGCTCCTGCCTATACGTGTCCATACTTACCCGCTTCCCCCACCCCTCAGCTGGGACACATAGCCATGTGTCCTGCGAAGGAAGAGCAGAATTTAGTTTTCAAAAGCAAGTTGTACTACTTGCCAATCTCCCACTGCCATGTGCTGGCTGGTACCTCTTAAATTGTTTGGCAGGAAGTCCAAGAGGCTTTTCTAGAAACTGGGCTAAATTTTTGTTTATTTAATTTCTGCTCCCTCTGCCATCTTGTCTCTTGGGCAGTTAGAAAGCTTTAGAGGCAAAGAATTGCAAGTGGTCATCTCTAGCAAGCTAATCTCATTGTTTCCTTTCATCTCCCTGTGTCTTCCCCAAATTCCAAGGGCTTCTTGGGTAGCTTCTTTTTTTGGGGGGGGGGTCAAATCAATAAAAAGTAGATATTTTCAGCTTCTGGTAGCTTCTCCTGCAGGCCAAAACCATGTAAATAAGTAGTCATCATCCAAGAAAGTGATGAACATTAGCAAGGGCTTCCTCCTGAACATTTGAGTTGACTGTTCTACAGAGCCTTAGAGGTCTCCGATGGTATGCTGCAAATAAAATTGTAGCCCTGGTAGACCAAGTTAGTCTGACGTGAGGCTCTAATGAGGACTGAAGAGCTGAGAAAGGTGTCGAAATAGAAGAATTTCTGCTTTTACCTAAAATTTCTGGTTCTGTCTCGAATGTGGCTGGGTTTTATTTTTATCTTTTTATAAAGTTATTTATTTCTTTTTGGTTGTGTTGGGTCTGCGTTGCTGTGCGCAGGCTTTCTCTTGTTGCAGCAAGTGGGGGCTACTCTTCATTGTGGTGTGCATGCTTCTCACTGTGGTGGCTTTTCTTGTTGCGGAGCATGGGCTCTAGGCACGTGGGCTTCAGTAGTTGTGGCTCGCCAGTTCAGTAGTTGTGGCTTGTGGGCTCTAGAGTGCAGGCTCAGTAGTTGTGGCTCATGGGCTTAGGTGCTCTGTGGCATGTGGGATCTTCCTGGACCAGGGCTTGAACCCATGTCCCCTGCATTGGCAGGAGGATTCTTAACCACTGTACCACCAGGGAAGTCCCTGGGTTTTATTTTGTGGGAGGGGGCAGCTTGTAGATGCCATGCCTCCAGTGTACCCTATTATCTGTACCTCTGAGGTATACCTTTAAGCATTAGCTTTTTAGAATTGGTGATATGAGGCAAAGGCAAGACACTTCAGACATCGTCTATTGGAAATAGTGACCATGCCTCAAACCCTCCACTCTTCTTCCAGACCGCAGAACATGAGGGCCGTTACTATGAATGTGACGTCCTTCCTTTCATGGAAATTGGGTCTGTGGCTCATAAGTATTACCTTCTAAACATCCGGCTGCCTGTGAATGAGAAGAAGAAAATCAATGTTGGGATTGGAGAGATTAAGGATATCCGGCTGGTGGTAAGTGAATCTGATTGATCCAGGAAGCCTGTCACATCAAAGCACTGGCTAAGAACACTGGTTGTGAGCATGTGTATTAGAAAGATGCTCCATCTCACTCTTGAATTCTCCATGTCTCAACTATTTCGTTAAGAAGTAAGAAGAATAACAAACCCATGGAAATGGAAAGTAATGCAATTATTGTGTCCATTTAAGATTTTATTATGATGGTCATGATTATATAGTGAATAACACCAAGATAAAGTAATTTTTTTTTACATGTTTCACCTTGCAAGCACAAATGTTAAAGGGAGCAGTTGTGATTTAGGTTCTTTCCATTTTATCTCTTTAGTAGGGGAAAAAATAGAATGTTCAGCATGACTTTTTATATCTAATTTAGGATTTTTTACATCTAAAAAACAAATTCATATTTACTCTAGAAAATTAGAAGCACAAATAAGCACAGAGTAGAACATAAACGTTACCTGTAACATCCTGCCATCTAGAGAAATAACCACTTTGAGGTTATGCCGTATTTCCTCAATATTTTTCTCTGTGTATATACGTATATAATCCTTCCCTTACAAAAAAAAAAGGCCATCATACTCAACTGACTCTTTCGTTCCTTGCTTTTTAAAATTAATTGTATGTATCTTTCCTTGGAAGAAATTTTGAGAATATTTAAAATGTCTTAATTTGGGATTATTCTACATGAAACCCAGAATTTCAGTGTTTCTGTATCTTCATTAGCAAATACTAAAAGCACTTTGATACAGTGGTTTTCAAGAGTTTCTTCACTGTGAAATACGGTGGCTGGTGCTTATGTATATACCAACTTTCATGGGCATACTATGTCAGTAGGCACCCACAAAATCTTTTTCATCTCTTGAAGAGAGAATGTGTTTATATGCAACTCCTGTGGCAGTGACATCCATTCCACCCCTTTCTCTCCACTAAAGGAAGGATATTGTAACACAAGCAAGGTATAATGAAATCTTATGGGAATAACCTGAAAGCCACTCTAACAAATTTTTTTAAAATGTTGTTATCATTAACAATACTGTATTAATAGAAACAAATCACATTACAACTGTATTCCAACTGTTGGCACAATGTAGGCACTCAATATTTGTCTGATGAGTGTATTAACTAGACACCCACATATTACTGAACGCCCACATATTATTAAAAACGTGATGGAAAATATTTGTGTTGAGATCTGGGATTGATTCACCAATGAATGGCAAGGGTATGTGTAAAGTTACATATGTATTCAAGATGTTGATAATATAATACATTTCTCTGAGTTCATAAAGAGTTTGTGACAAAAAAAATTAATGGTATATTGTGAATACAGTATAAATATACTTTGTAGTACTGCTTAGCATTCCACAGTACGGATTTACCTTAACACGTTTTACCAATGCCAACATTTTGGGCATCTAAGATAGCTCCAATTTTTCAATGAAAACCTTATAGACAAATCTTTGATCATGTTCTTAATCATTCCCTTAGGATAGAGTGAGTCTATCTTTATGCCTTTTGATTTATATTTCTACAGTGCCTGAGGAGGGGCCCGGGGGGTAGGATGAGGACAGTACATGCTGTGAATGTTAGCGCTCTTGATCTTGAAAGTTCAGCAAAAAAGATCTCCATTTACCTCTCCCCAGAATGCATCTGCTGGTAGAAAATAACACTAAGATATATTGACCTTCAAAATTATGATTGGTCTCTATCTAGGGAATTCACCAAAATGGAGGCTTCACCAAGGTGTGGTTTGCCATGAAGACCTTCCTTACACCCAGCATCTTCATCATTATGGTGTGGTATTGGAGAAGGATCACCATGATGTCTCGACCCCCAGTGCTTCTGGAAAAGTAAGAGCTGATTTTGGAGCACCCTTAAGGAACGCTGGCATCCTGTGATTTGCCTGCCATGGACCTGGTTTTGCTGGGAGCCTAGTTCAAGTGGTCAGTGTGTTATCAATACTTGGGCTGGTGATTTGACCGCAAATCAGCCTGGACTCCTTTTTCTCCTTCAGCTTTCATGTGCAAATTATTATTAAATCCTAGGGGTTCTACTGCTCTCATATTTCCAGCTCTCTGTTGTATCTTTGCTCTTCATTTCCATGTTCTGAATCAGATACTTCTCTCTATTACAGTGGACGAACTGCCTTGCTGCTAACTGATCCCAACCCCTCTCACTGCCAGAAGGATGATGTTTCTGTAGACATAGCCCCTTTCTCTCCCACATTATTGACTTTTTCCTTTCTGCTGGATTATTCCCATTAATACACAGACACACTCTGCCTTCTCCCATTCTTAGTCAAAACTCTTTGTACTTCCCCCTGAAGCCACCACACCAATTTTTCTGCTTTTTACAGCAAAACTCCTCAAAAATCTTGTCTATATATCTTCTCCTCCTGCTTTTTCTTGAGCTCCTTCAACCCCTTATTAAAATTGCTCAACAGAACCACCAATGACCTCCACATTCCAAATGCAGTGCTCATTTCTCAGTCCTCGCTTTTCTTGACTTGTCATTAGCATTTGGCATAACTGATCACTCCCTTTTTCTTCATAGAGCCTCCTCCACATTCTCATTGTTATTCTCCTTTGCTGACCACTCAGTCTCCATGGCTGTTTCCAGTGATTTTTCCGACCTCTTAAACTTTGGAACCAGGGCTCGGTCTTTGGACATCTTCTTTTTCTTAGCTACGCTGCTTTCCCTAGGTAATCTCATCTAGTCTTGTGGTCTTAAAAAATCATCTACACTCTGATGACTCTACATTTACATGGTCAACCTCAGCTTCTCCCAAATCTAGACCCAAATATTCTACCTGTTTACTTAACATCTTCACTCACACAGAAATGTAACACATACGAAGAACACTTGTTTTCCTCTCACTTCAAACTTGCTCCTCTTCGGGCCCTCCTGGTCTTTGGAATTGGCAACTCTATCCTTTCAGCTGCTCAGAAGCAGCTGAGCAGACATGTAGGAGGCATCCTTTACTTCTCTTTTTTCACACGCCTCTTCCAACACACCAGGAAATCTCACCATTTCCATTCCTACCACCCTAATCTAACTCACCATGATTTCTCATTTTTCACCTGGATTATAGGAAATAGCCTCTTATTTGCTATAAGATGCTCCTCTTGTTTCCATCATTTTCCTTCCTGAAATCTATTCATACAGCAGACAGACTGTTCCCTTTTAAGTAGAAATTGGATGACGTCACTGCTCTGCTCAAAGCTCTCTACTGGCTTTTCATTTCCTTTGCTCTGGCCTATAAACCCTCGATGATCCTGGCTCTTCACCACCTCTAAATTTTATCTCCTATTCTCTGCACCACCTACCATCCACCTTGATGGTTCTCAGACATGCCCAGCATGCACCCACGTTAGAGCCTTTGCACTTGCTATTCTTTTCATCTGAAGTGCTCTTTCCCAGGTATCATTGTGGCTCAATGCCTCATTTCCTTCAGGACCTGATATAATTTCTGTCTTAAAGGCTTTTTCCCATCTACCTTATTTAAGTTGCACCCGATCTCTCTCCATTCTCCTACCTTGCTTTATTATACTTCTTCATAATACTCATTCTCTATTTATTTATTATCATTCCTCCCATACCCCTCCACTCACTCCATCTGAATACAAGCATCACTAGAGCAGAATTCTTACCTACTTTGTTTACTACTATATCCCCAGCATTTAGAATAGTGACTGGAACATAGTAGGAGCTCAATAAATATAAATTTGTTGAATGAATGAATGGAATGATGTCACTCCATTGCTTAACCTTCTTATTGGATCCTCAGTCCTTTCAAGATAATTTTCAAATTCTCTAATGAGGTATGCAAGTTTCTTTACCAGCTCAGCCTTTTTTATTTCTCTGGTATCATGTCCTGTCATTTCCTGATATGTGCCACATACAGATCCCCAAATGCTTCAGGCTGTTCCAGACTTCCGTGCCTCCCTCCAGGCTCTTCCCTCTGCTGGGAATGCCCTTCCACCTCCCTAATCTTGACTCACAACTCAGTTCAATTTCTGTCTCTATCAAAGTGAGAAATCCTGGTAGCAGCCTGTGCACACTTCTGTCACATTACTTATCACAGTTTGTCTGGCTCAGCCACTGAATATACCTCCTTGAAGGAAAGAACTGGTCCTATTCATTTAGGTATGTATGTCCCTAACAAAATGCCTGGTACATGATTTGTGCTTAATAAACATATCATGGGTGTGAATGAAAGTGTGAATAAGTCAGTAACAAAATAAATGATATTTTGATAGAGAAGTGGAAATAACAGGAGAAAAGCAAAATAAAAATGAAACAAGCAGCTAAAATAATTTGTATTTCATATTGTTTGGAGTCATGTATTATTGAAACAAATATGCTTGTATACTTTATAGTTGCTGAGGATATCATAATAATGAGTGTTTTTAATGATCAGGTTAATGATAACCTGAATAGGTAAGAGCAGATAATTATATTCAGTGAGGTCTGTTTAAGAAGGCAAGGGAGGGTGAAAACACTATAGGAAGCTCTTGATCTGACGTGGCACCAAGATAAAGTCCAGAGCATTCAGGAGGTTAGGTTCAGTTACTGTGTAGAAAGATTAATGTAACACTCCTTCATTCTGCAGTGGTGCCAGTGAAAGAAGACATTTAGCATCTCTGTGTAAAGACTCATTATGAGAGCAAAGAAACTGGTCATATGGCTTCAGTCCCAATATGTAACATCTCAGTTCCCAAAACTGGGTTTTGATTTTTAAATCAAAAATGTTTTGCCTCCCAGATGAATAAAGTAGTTTTCCTGATATTGTCTCACCATCAGAGTCATCTTTGCCCTTGGGATTTCCATGACTTTTATCAATATCCCAGTGGAATGGTTTTCCATTGGGTTTGACTGGACCTGGATGCTATTGTTTGGCGATATCCGACAGGGCATCTTCTATGCAATGCTTCTCTCCTTCTGGATCATCTTCTGTGGTGAGCACATGATGGTAAGAGCGCCCTGGGGAAGAGGCAGTGGATGAGGCAGAATAAACTAGTGGTTACAGGAGTAGTGAGCTCAAGAGCCCTGGAGTCAGACTCGTGGTTCAGGTTCCTGCATTACCACTTATAAACTAGCTGGCAAGTGACTTGACCACTCTGAATCTCAGGTTCCTCAACTATAAAATGGGTTTTAAAGGCTAATGTATAGGGTTTTCGTGAGGTTTAAATGAGATAACATGGCTAAGTATTTAGCAGAAAGTAAATGCACAAACATTAATGATGATCACTCTTTCTTGTCCTTTGGCTTCAGCTCTGCTTGTGCCTAGGACCAAGGTAACCGCCAGAGAATGTGGGCCGGGCTCTTTCCAGCTGGCAATTTGTCCAGGTGGCCTAGTAACCCCTATTACCCTGAAATACTGACCTCCCTGGTCTCAGTTTGCACAGACACCAAATCATATTTCAAGAGGGATTGAAGATACCATGGATAAAAATAAGAATGGTGCAGTCATCACGTTGTGGCTAGGAGGATAGGCCAGCTGGAGCTTGGTCCTTGTGTCAGGCACATGGGCCTCATAGCAGAGCGGACTGTTTTTAAATTCCATTATGGTTTGATCATTGCTTCTGAAGCCTTGCAGCCCTTCCACAAGAGCAGTGAGCAGAGAGAGAAGCTCTTCCTTACAGCTGGGGTGGGCATGAGGGGTCCTTCAGCCCTCGGCAGCAGGGATGGGAGTTGAGGTGACTCGGGGCAGCAGCAGGACAGCCAGTCTGGGTGGATTGCCTAGCCTGGATGCTACGACATGTCTTTTACCTTTCCCTGTTTTCTCACTTTACATTCCTTCATTTTCTGTCTCTTAACATCTTTGTATATCTATCAAGAGGAATCGTTCTTCTTTTTAATGAAGATAGACTTTATTTCTATTTTCCTAACCATAAGAGACCTCTTACACTTGACGTATTTTAATGCATTTAAGTCTTTATTTTGTCCTCTGGGAACTACCCCACCTGAAAAAACACAAGTGATAAGTCACATAAGAATTTAATTCTGAATGAGTTATTTTGTGGATCACAGAACTTCCACTACCTAAGGGGAGCAAAATTTGCCACTCAAAACCAAAATCTCTCTTTGACGTGTGAATTATTTCTAGCTGAAACAATCAAGGTTCAAAAGACTCAGGAAGAAACTTGGACCTTCCCCCTAACTGCCTAAAACAATTTCAGTAGAGGCCCTGTTCCCTGAATAGAGCTATCACCAGAGACATCTGCAAGAATATGGGCTGGGTGTGGTGGGGAAAGCTCTAAGCAGGGCCTCAAAAATCAGTTTACTCCATCTCATTGAGTCAGCAGGGCCCAGCAAACATTTATTTACCAAACATTTGGTTTTCCATCTCCATGTGAATTGCCTTCCTCCCCTTTGAAGTCCCAAACCACTACCCCCAACAGCCTCTTTTGTCTTCAGCTGAAGATGGTATTTAAGAAGTGAGGGTCAGCGGCCTGGTGATTAGGTCAAGGTATTTATAAAAGCTAAGCAAAGTGTGGATCTATTTTTTAGATAATTTATGGAAGATGTCAAGAAAGAGTTGTTAAGGTTTTATGATGTAATTGTTTTTAAAAAACAAAAAGCTATGTACAACTTGGAGAAATGTTTTCCATTTGTGAACACTATGTTTCTTATCTATATCATGAAGGAATTATGGAATGGGTGCATTTTTCTCTAAGTAAATTTTCCACCCATTTATTGCTATCAAAGAAAAAGGGAGGTGAGGGTTTTGGCCATTTTGGCAAGTTATTCAGTTGTCCTGGGACTATCCCATGTTATTAAACTTTTGTTTGATTTTCACCTTGTTAATCTGTCTCATGTCACTTTAATTCTTAGACCAGCCAGAAGAACCTAGAAGGGTAGAGGAAAATATCTTCCTCCCTGACAGGTACAAGGCCTTTCTTTGTGTTCCCTCCTGTGGCATCCTGTTCTTATGAGAACAGGGTGAGAGCCCTTATGGATGGGCTTGTATGCTGATCTAGCACGATGCTTGATACACAACAGGTGGTCAGCAAGGATTGTTGGATGACTGAGTCACCTATAGAATTGCTTTGCTCTCCCACATCTTGATCTCATTTTTCAACTTGGTTTTCCTCAGGATCAGCATGAGCGGAATCACATAGCAGGGTATTGGAAGCAAGTCGGACCAATTGCTGTTGGCTCTTTCTGTCTCTTCATATTTGACATGTGTGAGAGGTGAGCAGGGGGATCGTGGGACTCTGGGCTGAAAGGCATGTCACCAGGTCCACTCCCAGCTCTTTTGAAAAAGTATCTGAAAAGGAGAGGGGGTGGTCGGGAGCCTGTAGGATGAAAGCACGGGACATGGTCACATCCTCAGATAAGCACTGGGATTAAATCAGAGACAGAGCTCTTTATAGCTACAAAATATTTGAGCTGATTGTATTCTTCAAACTCCGTTTTCTCTTTTAAGTCCTCTGTGACTTAGTCTAAATACAGTCTCCGCCCCTCTGGCTGAAAAGCTGAGGGTATGTAAGGAGGAAAGTTCCCCTTTGCCTCTGTATTAATTGTTTCTTGCCTTTCCATCTCGTTTCTCTTTGTAGAGGGGTACAACTCACGAATCCCTTCTACAGTATCTGGACTACAGATGTTGGAACAGAGCTGGCTGTATCCTTTCTTGATGGGCTCAGGGTTTTATTTCGTCCCATAGCCGCCTGGTCCCCAAGATCATTTTCTAAGTCCCACTGATGCTCTCCGTATGTGCTCAGCCAGGGCTTTGATCTTCAGACCAATGATAACAGCACAATTAAGGCAAATAATGAGGAGAATTAATGCTTGCTTTCAAGCCTGGGTGATAGCAGGCCAAATGAGAGATAGCAGCACATCCCCATGGCAGAAGAATCAGAGTAGCTGGTCTTACTGCTGCCTGTCTAAATGATCTATTATACACTTGTTCACTGCAGACTGAAGCATGACTAGCTTTTCCCTGGAGCCACGGAGGTTCATCTCTGGGCCCCTGTGGGAGAGCCTGTTTCTGAAGTCGTCTGTGTGCAAGGCTTCTTACAGTGACTTTGGTGTGCTGGCATCCCATGCTGCTGCTATTCATTTCCAAGACCAAGTGGAGATAAGGCTAAGGGGATTAGTTCCAGAGGAGTCACCCAGGCTTCTGGTTGGTTGGCCTAAAGTGTCTGAGTCATCTTTATGAAGCAGAAGCGACAGTCTTAGCTTATCCCTTTTAGGATGCTGGATTTAAATATTTTATCTTCCTCAACAATATGTTAAGTGCTTCAGGAGAAACAGACTGTCCTCTGGAGAGGGGGCTTGAGTTGTATTCTTTCTTGATAGATAATATCTTGTCCTGTGCTGGTGAATATGCTTTGTTTGGCCATGATCAATAATATCATTGCTTTAAAGACAAGAGAGTTGAGCTCCCCCTTTCCGCTCCGCGCCCCCTCAAATGTGAGCTGCACAACACCAAGAATATTTATAATGTTAAGTCTGCCTCAACCCCTTTATTCTGTAGATGTGATAGAGGTCTAAGGAGGCAAATAAATTGTCAAGTCTTGCAGCAAACAACTCTTTTCTCTTCATCCAAGGGTACCATTGATTTTAGGAAAGAAAGAGAAACTGCGTTCAATATATTATTTAATGAAATATAAATGCTGAGTTCACACTTGTTAAAATTTTTTAAAATATGCAACTTGGCATGGAGTTGTAGCAGAAAAAAGTTGGAGTCTGGTCACCTGCCTCCGAAGCCAGCTCACTCTACCCCAAACCTGGTTGGTTCTCAGATTAAGCTTTGAAGATCGGCCTCAGAGTATATTGCTCCCACCCTCAGCTCCCACTTTAGCCATGCGTTCTTCTGCTCCCCGTTCCATTTGACAAGATTTTTCTCGTGGTGAGAGAAGGTTGCGACAGAACTTCATCCCTGGTTTTACTTGAAGACCTGCAGTCTCAGGCCCAGTATCCCTTGTAGCAGCAGCTGCTGCTATTGCACCCAGCCCCACTCCATCCCCTCCAGATTCCAGGGTATCTCAATCTCCTTATAAAAATCCAGGGACTAGGGGCTTCCCTGGTGGCGCAGTGGTTGAGAGTCCGCCTGCCGATGCAGGGGACGTGGGTTCGTGCCCCAGTCTGGAAAGATCCCACGTGCCGCGGAGCGGCTGGGCCCGTGAGCCATGGCCGCTGAGCCTGCGCGTCCGGAGCCTGTGCTCCGCAATGGGAGAGGCCACAACAGTGAGAGACCCGCATACCGCAAAAAAAAAAAAAAAAAAAAAAAAAAAAAAAAATCCAGGGACTAGCCCAATGGTTCCCAAACATTGTTGTACTTGGTTTCCCAGCCCTTGGAAAATCTGATTCTGTAGATCTGCGGTGAGACCTAGGCACCTGTATTTTAACTCTTGTGGTGATTTTAATGCAACTTTCCACTTGATCGATATTTTACAACCAATATCCAATATTTTAGTGCTTTTCAAATTTACTGTGCATTTGACACTCCTTGGGACCTTGTTAAAAGGCAGATTCTGATTCAGTAGGTCTAGGGTGGACCCTAGAGTCTGCATTTCTAAAAGCAAGGCTCCATTCCTCTTCTTACTCAGCTTAGAAAGCAATTTGGAACATTCCTCACTGGTACTTTTGTGTCAGAAAACCTCTCTATTGTTGATATTAGAATGCCAGGTTTTAAGATTTTTATCCTCCTGAGAACTGCCTAAATATTTGGAGACAAAGAGCATTGCCCACAGAGATGGGGAGAGAAGTACTTGAGTCCTTGGTGATGAGCTGGCCATTTCCTTGACTGGACGCCATCAGATGGCCTTCATCATTGTGGCTGGCATCTGCCTCTGCCTCTACTTCCTGTTTCTGTGCTTCATGGTCTTTCAGGTGTTTCGGAACATCAGCGGGAAGCAGTCCAGCCTGTCAGCCATGAGCAAAGTCCGGCGGCTGCACTATGAGGTGAGCACATCTCTGGGCTCATTCAGGAACTGGTGCCCACTGTCTTCTGCTTGTTGTGAACACACACACACACACACACACACACACACCCCACTACACCTGGAGATGTAGGCGAGATGGAAGCCTTTATTTCAAATACACAGTGAGAGATTCTCATGTAATGTAGAACCTCTAGGCAAAATAAGAGGCTAAATCCTACTCTGAGAGGCATCTAACTTTCTGGCTTATCTAGATCTTGGAGTTTTCTGTGGTATAAATGTCTTTCTATCCCCAATAAGGAGTAAACTTGCTCAGCGGGTTCTTCAGCTTTGGAATGGAATGTGGGTGTGTGCTAGATAGGAGACCTGACTATGGTAGAATTGGGATCTGGCTTGGAGTGAGGCTTTATTTAAAGTTCTCTTGCTGAGAATCAGCCTTGAGAGTTGGGTTCAGCCCAGGTGATCTGATTTCCAGATTTCAATTAACCAACTTTCCCCTAAAATGTCCAGCAGGTGCTCACTCTGTTTATAGATCATGTCCCTATTCGAGAGAAACACACGACAGCCTCGCATCTCTAATGCAGGCAACACATTCTTAATTTTTCAAGGATCCCTTAGGCTCATGCCTAAGTGGCTGTCCTTGGAGACATGGGCCTAATTCCTTTGTGCAAAGAGAAACAGAAACTGCAGAACCACAGCGTTTTTATATGCAGCGGAAATAAGAGCCCCTGAATAAGAGACGTCTCTCCCTGAAACACAGGTTCCCTCAAATCCTCTCAGGAAAGCAGGGGCACTTTCAGAAGCTTTGCCTGTGTCTAGAGCTGGAGTGACACATTAGAAAATTCAACCAAATCCACTTCATGCTGATTAATATGCACATTTCTCTTTGTTCACTGGAGCAGAGTTTTATTACAACCGCAGAAAACTTGGATTTGGTAACTTTGAACCCTTGCAGAGAAGCATAACTAGCTTAGCAGGGAAATTAGCAGCCTCATGACGTGCTGTGAATATAATTTCCCAGGCTCTGGTATCACTGTTTCATGACAGATAAGAACGTTGGAAATATTGGGCCCAGTACATTTTTCCAGCCATATTCACTTCTGCAGGAGAATTGTTACTTTGTGAGATTATTTTACTGTTACTCTTAGGGATTTGGTTTTACCGATTTCTTTAAAATTAGCTTTTGATAGATTTATATATTGAGAAAAGGATTGGTGGTAGCTGGTAGAATGCTAAACTGCTCTTTCTCTCTTTCCTAATAGGGGCTGATTTTCAGGTTCAAGTTCCTCATGCTTATCACCTTGGCTTGTGCTGCCATGACTGTCATCTTCTTCATCGTTAGTCAGGTAAGTTGACCCTCAGAGGGCAGGATGAGAATGTCCTGAAATGGTGCCTCTGCTTTGCACAGAAAATTCTATAGAGCTACTGTGAAAGGAGCAGAGAGGCTGTTGTGCTGGGCAGCTGATCAAGCCATTGCTTTTAGGCTGCTCTAATCTGGGACTTGTTATCACCTGGCCAGAGGTAGACTGAATTTTTCTTTCAGTACAGCCTGGTAGGAGGGAAAAGTTGCTAAATAAATTAAAAGGCTGCAGCTAGACTGAAGGGCACTTGTTTCATTTACTTAAGAGAATAACTTTTCAAGCCCGGTAGCAGACCACCAACAAGCAAGTATTAATTTGATTTGATCTTTATCTAGCATTAACATAGATCCTTTTACAGTCCATTAGCCATTCTTTGTAACAATTATATTGCCACTTAAACACGAAATGTAATTCAAAATTCCCCTTAATAGAGCTTTATCTTTCTGCTGGTTACTTCCAAAGCTCAACATTTTGCTCTACTTGAAAATCTCAACAATGGTAATGATAATGATTTTTAAATATTGGTAACTTGCTTTGGAAAGTGGAAAGTACTGTTTAAATCACACATATTCCGTACCTATCATGCTTTTGAGCTTCACAAAAATCTGATGTGTAAGTAGGATAGGAATTGCTAATCCAGTTTGCTAGAATATGAAGTCTAATGGCCTTAGAGACATTTCTCATTTATGCTGTTTTCCAACTGGGTGGGACTATGGATGGATTACTGAACACTTCTAAGGTTTAATTTTCTTATCCATAAAATGGATATAATAATAGCACCACCTGAAGAAGGCGGCTGTAAGGATCATATGAAGTAATGCTTGCAAAGTGATTTGCAGAGGGCCTGGCAAGCTGTGAGCGTGAGTAGCTGTGCTCTTATGAATAGCAGCAGGGTGAGTGTTGTGCCAAAGGACATACAGTGAGTTAGGCACCAGAATCCAGTCTTTTGATTTTCTTTGCCAGCTGCTCTGTCATCCCTATATTTGATTAAAAGTGAGAATGTTAGTAGTACAGATAGAGCCTTAGGACAAGACTTGCCCCATTCTGCTAGCAAGCTTCCTTTTAGGAGAGGGGCTCCTAAGCTTTTTTGTGTCCTGGACCCCTTAAGTAACCTTAGGTGAAGGCCATGGCCTTCCAAACATCGAAAGGCCTCTTCTTTGAATGTTTTTAAATGAACAAAATACTTTGGATTTCAAAGGGAATCATATAGATACATAGATAGATAGATAGGCGATATATATTTGCCGTTATACATATTACAGAGATTTCAGATATATAAGTGTAATTGATATGAAAATATGATTTCTATTGGTGACAAAATTACAGGTATTGCTAATATTATGGGGATTTGTTTTTTACATTCATAATTGAAAGAAATGGTAACTTTCAGTTAGAGACTGGTGAAAATAAAGACATAATTTTTTCCCGCTCTAGTTCATGGACCCCTTGAATTCTATCCAGGGATACCCAAGGGTACCTCTAATCCCTAGAGCCCTGTTGGCTACGCCCACTGAGCAGTGTTAGTGATGCTGCTGAAGGCTGATGTGAATAGAAAAAAATAAAACAAATATACATACACATCTTCAGAGGTTCTGTTCACCACCTCTGCTTTGACCTATAACAGTGCTGTGTTTGTATCAGACTGTTTGTTTATAAAACCTTGGCAACTTCACCCTCCACTCCAAATGCAGTAAAAATATTTCAGATTCTGAATGAGTTTTTTATTCAACCAGCTGAGGCTCAAACAAGGGTGTCTGAGGCCAGACTTATCCCTTGGCTGATTCCCTCATGTGCCCCAAATGCTTTCCAGTCCTCCAGACCCTCAGTAATGCACTGTGACACTTAATACAGCCAATTCTGCAAGGCTGCGAGAGCAGGACACACACTCTTTGGAGAAACAGAACCTTGAGGAAGATGGGCTGAGGAATAAAAGGTAATAGCAAGATACGTTCTCAGGGAGGCAGAAAGAAAGGACCCCTTTGCTCCTAACACGTGCTTCTGCTACTTTAGAAAGCTGAAGTCATTCCCCCATGGCCCCATCACATCCCACTTACTCTCTTGTTTCTGCAGAGCGTCTCTCCCATCTGAAGGCAAGAGGGATTTTTGGCTGATCTTTAAGCTGGCTACATGTTGCCCAAATTTAATCTTGTACATGTTTCGTTAGTACACCTTTCTGAGGCAAAGGAGGCCAACCTTCCAAGTCGCAGAGTTTGTGGCTTTTCTTCGGAGAAAAAGATTAATATTCTACTGCCCAGTATTTTCTAACACGGCTGCAGCCTGTGGCTGGCTTTTTATATCTGCTGCGACAGTTGGCCTGGAGTGGATTTCAACTCTAAGGGGGTAGCGATGAGGTCTTTTGGATTCCATTAGTTCTTTACAGTCCTCCTGCTGGGTTATTTTTTTTTAAGGTTTATTTATAGATATCTAAGACGTTTTCAGGCATAACTGTCAGTGTCCGAGGTACTGTATTAATATAATCATCAGAGGATTTATTTTTTAATGTCATTTTGGAATGTCTCAGCAATGAGCTCACCTGAAAGAAAACCTATTGGGTAACTTTCTGAAATAGATCCCAGCCTTAGGTAAAAGGAATGTATTAAAACTCCCATTATACTCTCAGGCTTGCTGGGAGAGCTTGCATTTAAGCTCCGTGAAATATAATGCGAGGGGATCTCGCCAGGATATTGAAGCTCTGAGGCCAGGAATGAAAGGCCGACGGAAGCTGTGGAATGCAGTGACCTTGAGGCTTTGTAGTTGGGTACTGAGGTGCAGTCTTTTAATGCCTGCCATTTAAATGGCCTCAGTCATAGCAACCAAGTGATGGCACGTCACAGTCTGGTATTTTAGCCCCTTCCCTCTGGAAAAGAAAGAAGCATTCCATTTAGGGATGGCAGGCAGTAGGGAACAGAAGTGCAATGTAAGAAAGACGGTCACTGACCTTCACTAAGGGGATTCCAGGTGCCTGACATTTAGGTCGAGCCACATGCAGCAAACTCCCAGAGAGCCTTCCCCAGTTCTTTTTTTGTATGTGATCACTTCATTCTGTTACTTACAGAGGAAATGTTTCCAGTAAGAGAGCCTGTGTCTGGGATTTGGAAACCTCGTCGTAAAGTGGAATGTTGGTTGTCAAGACTACTGGGTGTAAAGGGATTTGACCTTCACTTGGCTACAGGGGTATAATTGGGTGGTTTCACACAAAAGTAAATTGTTCAAAAGTGAAATCAGGAAAAACGGGGACTTTTAGAAATAAGACTTCAGGCAGAGGGGAGATTCTTTTCTTTTCTTTTTTTTTTTTTTTGGTTGGGGCTACCTGATTTTTCTCTCTGGAAGTTTAAAGGGGGTGACTGTCACCTCTTTGACTTGCCATTAATAAGATTTTGGATTTACAAGGCCTGCTCTGTTGAGGCTGCTCATTGTGGTACATATTGGTGGGAATGTACTCTGAGCTCAGGATGTCTCAGGCATGAGTAATTGAGAGAGAAATGGGGAAAGCACAATGGGGTCTCCAAACAGTAGAGTGACATTATGTATACAGTCTGTTTATGCAAATTCAACTCCTTGCCCTCAGCAGGAAGTAATGCATTTAGAGATTACAAATCAAATAGTATGGGTAATTCTGCAACTGCATTTTAAACAAGTGCAGGTGTCCTAAAGCAAGCATGGGATGGGGGCATGAATCTACTGTTTCCTCAGCCAGTCCTGGTTCCAGTGCATCCCTCAGAGTATAAGCATCTCATTTCAGTGTTTCTACTGTAAAACTGTATTTTGCATATATATCTAGTTTGTTATATACCAAACATTACTACATCTGGGATACATAGTTCATATAATTACAGATTTGAATATAAAAACCTGTGTATGTGTGTGTGTGTGTATATATATATATATATATATACACACACACAGACACATACTGTGTAAATATGTGCATTGTGCTCAATTAAGTGAATTTCAAAGGAAATTTGACCCAATAGTTGCCTCTTAGTCTCTCTAACTAAGAGACTCATCCTATTTAAGATAATATTCCTACTCTTGTGTTGTATAATGGTTAGGAACACCCACCTTTTTGGTGGGTCAGAGCCACAACTTTCTGGCTGAGCAATCTTGGGCAAGATACTCTGTGTCACAGTTTACCATCAGTTGAGTGGAGATATTACCTGCCTTCCTCACAGAATTGTTATTAAGACTAGATGATATCTTCAACATACAGTTCTTAGTATAGTGCCTGACCCATCATTAGCACTGAATAAACGTTAACTATCATTATTCTTGTTATTATTTCTAAAAGTCTTAGCTTTGTTAATATCTACGTTAACAATTTGTTTTAAGTGATAATAAAGGAATAGAGTAGAGAGTACTATTTAAATGATTTGACCTATTGACTACTCATTAGGTTATTGACTACTCCTTTTAAGTGTAATTATTATGGTTTACTATGGACTGCAATGTTTTCTTTTTACTTCTTAGATACTTCCTAAAAGTGACTCTTTCTATACACCCTTTCTACCTCCCTGTATTTGTGCCGGCATTCTTGCACTCATCCCTGTGCTTTTGCCCGTATTGATTCAACAAATATCTCTCTGTAGAGCGCCATTGTGTACCAGGCATGCAGGGGGGTGTTTCCTTAGAAACACTTCAAGCCTGTGTCCTTCTGCTTCTCCATACTGCCCCACTCAGGAAAACTACTCACTCCGAGGACCCATTTGTTTATTTAACCAACCCTGTGGTATATCAGGTGCTGAAGATACGGCAGAAAACAAACCAGAACTGGTCTCTGCCTGCAGGGAGTTTACATCCAGCTGGGAAGACAGGTAGCAGAGGAGGAACTATAATTGTAGATAAGCGTTAAGACTCAAATGCCGTTTCATTAAATTAGAGATAATGCTGTGCTGCTGTTTTAGGAAGAGACACTACCCAGGTGATGCTGATGTGCAGCCAAGATGAGAACCACTGACTTTGTGCCTGACACATAGTAAACCCTCAATTAACATTAATTCATACTAGTATGATTCAGATTAAAAGATGGAATCTTACATGGCCCTTTACTTTCACATATATGGAAGAGACTTGGTGTTTGTGTTAGTTGGTTCCTATGTTGGAGTTGTTTCTTCTTGGTTCCAATTGAATGTCACTCCTTTATCCTGTAGGTGACTGAAGGCCATTGGAAGTGGGGCGGCGTCACGGTCCAAGTGAACAGTGCCTTTTTTACAGGCATCTATGGCATGTGGAACCTGTATGTCTTTGCTTTGATGTTCTTGTATGCACCATCCCATAAGAACTATGGGGAAGACCAGTCCAATGGTGAGTTCCAGCCTCTTTGGCATAGCTTTAATCAGGATAAGTAGGCTTCTGTCTCTACAAGACTTAGATAGCAAAGGCTCTGGGTTCCCCAGTCGAATGTTCCCTCCAAGTGTGAATGAACACCTCCAGGGACTCTGGGGCCATAAGACAAAGCACCAGCATAGGGCAGGTATTTCTATTAAGTCCTCATTTTAAAAAAATCTTTAAAATACATTGGGAATATTGCATTCTAGTCTACAATACCTCCCAGTCTTAGTACAAAAATTAAATTTACTTTCCTCAATTTTTTGAACAAAATTGACTATTGGAAAGTGTGCTACATTTATTCTTCTAGTTTGAGAACCACAATCTGAGATATCAGGTGGATGGGGACTGGGCCCTGAGTGGAAGTGGAGCTAGCTTCGTTTTTCCCCTGCTCATTTTCCTGCAAGCCTGTTGACACATCCAAACCAGTAGCTATTCTCCTGTCCCCATAGCCTTCCTCCCCTTAAGTGCTAGTATGTGCTGTCTTTGGTGCTGCTGCAAGGAGCCTTGGAGAACTTAGTCAGTCTAGTCATTTTATAGATGAGGAAACTAAGACCCAGAGAAGGGAGAGGCTTGCCTGGGGTTTCTCTACCAGCCATGGCAGAGGGAAATGAACATTACTGCCTGGGCCAGTGCTGTTAACATGGAAGAGGTGACCTGGTAAACAACACATCTGAGAGCTCCTTTTTCTTTGCATACTTAGGCCTACATTCTTTGGCTCCACCTTTATTCTTTCTTCCCTTTTTCATGCCTGCTTTACCCTGACCATGTGCCTCCTATTCCCCAAACAAAAGATGCTTTTTGTCAAATCAGAGCCAGTGCCCTTCACTCTGCCCTGAAGCAGAGATCGGGGCTTTAAGGTCTGCATGTCTGTGTGGCACCAAGGGTTGGCCTTGCTCATAGGAAGTGCTCAGCAAGTGTCTGCTGAGTCGATGGATTCATATCCCCCCTCCATCTGGGCCTGATAAAACCCTACTCGTCTTTTGGGTCCATTCAAAATGTTTTCTCCTCCTTCAGACCCATTCCTGATCACCCCAGTTGGAGTCCGGCAAATTATATTCAATAGAATATTTTTGCCATGGGATGTTGGTAGGCTTTAGTAGTCAAATGAATTTGAGAATCATTGGGTTTTTAATCAGCATTAATATGATTTTACTGCAAGAATGCCTTTAGCACATTAACTTGTACTGTGTCTTCTAAAATGGGTGGAGGTAACAGCACTTCCAAATTATTATTTTTTAAAATTATTTATTTATTTATTTGGCTGCGCTGGGTCTTAATTGCGGCACACGGATCTGTAGTTGTGGTATACGGGATCTTTAGTTGTGGCATGTGGGCTCCTAGTTGTGGCATGTGGGATCTAGTTCCCTGACCAGGGATCAAACCCGGGCCCCCTGCATTGGGAGCACAGAGTCTTAACCACTGGAACCCTTTTTCCAGGCATGGTATCTTCTGGAACTAGTGTTCTGAAGAGCAGGCCTGGGGGAACATTACTACACTTTTCACATGACACTCACTGTGTAGGTGTAGTAGATGAGTTTGCCTGTGCCTTCTCTCTCCTGCTGGAACACTTAACTCCTTAAGGGCCAGGATCGGTTCTTAAGGGTGCTTTGAAAATGTTGAGTGCATTAATGCTTTAGAAATATATAATAATAAGAGTTCTAGATAAGCTTTCTTATTTCACAGATGGGCCAGTGATCTTGAGATAGGTCATCTTGAGATGACATGAGGGATGGAGCAGGGAGAGGAGGGCATAGGGTCGTGGAATGGTCTCAGCCACCATCTGTCCCCAGTATTACACCTGCCTCTTCTGTACAAAAGCATCCTAGACGCCAGGCCTCTCTTCCTTTCTAATCCATGACTTCCTGTCACACTATCAAGTCCATCTCTGACTATGGGTCCTGGGCAAGAATAAAGACCTTTGGCTCACCTATCCACCTGCCCAACTCTTGGTTTGATTGACTTCCCTTCTGCAAAGTTTGTGAGCCAGGTAGCCTTCAGCTTCCTTTCCACTGCTAGCACTCTGTGTTTTACTATATGTATGGTAATGGGAGCATGTAGTCTCTTAGTGGCCCTCCATAATGCCAAAGGAAGGGATTCTGGGCTTGTGAACAAGAATCTTGATTTCATTTCATGGCCATCCTCTTGGACTTTGACAGAAACCATATGGACTTGTCCTTGACTTGAGAGTATTAAGCAGGAACCTAGTAGGTGGAGTTCTTGCCTTCCAGGGAAATACTACCTAAAGCAATGGCTGGACTTCCTGGGATGTTGGAATAATAATCCTAGCGGGTAACAGTTATTGAGTACTGACTGCATGTTACAGCACTTTATGGACGTAAACTATTCTGGTTGTTTTTGCTGTGTGACTGGTGGCGAACTGCTTCCCTCTCTGTGCACCACTTCTCCCACCTATACGTGATCTCTTAAAATCTTTTGGGACCGTAAAATTCTATGGTTCTCTTCGTTCCCGTTAGCAAGGAAGGGGCAGAAGATCACCTCCTTTCATAAAGTGTCAGCCCAGAGGGTGATTCCGTCACACGTAAGGGATTTCTAAACACTGGTGAGAATTCGCCCAAGCCCAGCACTTTCAGGCACATGGGAGGCCAGAGCTGTAGCCAGGTCTGCAGAGGCAGGATGACTGCCTGCCACCCTGTGGGGTCAGATGCTTGAGCTGCTAGCCAAGTGTTAGGCCGCTCCCATGAGGACGTCTTACTCAGCACAGCAGCCACCCTCCTAGGCTTCGAACCTTGCCGTTGAGAATAGAACTTGGTTTGTTCCCCAACAGATTTGTTGTTGTTTTTGAAGTCTACACAACACACAGATCTGTAATTTCACAGAAAGCTCAAAAGCTATTCTCAACAGGAGGTCATATCCACTGAATCCCTTGCAAAGAGGTGTTTGGAAATGTCTATGGCTGTACTGGATTGTCATTTATGACCTGGACATGCCACTGGCATTTAGTGACCAGATTCTAGGGATGCTAAATGTCCTACAAGGAGCAAAACAGTCCCTTATAGTAAAGAGTTATCCTGCCCAAAATGCCAATAGGGCCCTTGTTGAAAAACATTCAAACAATCTAGCAGGCAGGCTCCTTTGGGACCCTGTTCTGATCATAAACACAATTTTTAGTCACACGATTTAGCAGCCCTGCAGTGACATGACCCACTGTGACTTTGCAGAAGCCTGTAAGCCCCTAGCAGCTTGTTGTGCCCTTAACTTACCTGGCTGGTGCTGTGCCCTGTGCATTTGGAAAGGGCTCTTCCAAGTTGGGTTCTCCGATCATTTTCCTTCTCTGCTCTCTTCCCTTTTTATCTCTTCATCCGCTGCCAGATAACACAATGTATCGTAGGAATTATGGAGCGTTTGTCAAGATTTTGAAGCTCCTTGGAAAAAGCTAATTTGGAATATTACATGGAAACCTAGAAAATGAACTCTCAGAGGGATACACTGTATTTTTTAAAATATATCTTTATTGGAGTATAACTGCTTCACAATACTGTGCTAGCCTCTGTCGCACAACAGAGTGAATCAGCCACGTGCATACATACATCCCCATATACCCTCTGTCTTGGGCCTCCCTCCCACCCTCCCTATCCCACCCCTCTAGGTCATCACAAAGCATAGAGCTGCTCTCCCTGTGCTATGCTGCTGCTTCCCACTAGCTAACCATTTTACATTTGGTAGTGTATATATGTCCATGCTACTCTCACTTCGCCAAGGCTACCCCCTGCCCTCCGTGTCCTCAAGTCCATTCTCTATGTCTACGTCTTTGTTACTGCCCTGCCACGAGGTGCATCAGTACCATTTTGTTGTTGTTGTTGTTTTCAGATTCCATATAGATGTGTTAGCATATGGTATTTGTTTTTCTCTTTCTGACTTACTTCACTCTGTATGACAGACTCTAGGTCCATCTACCTCACTACAAATAACTCAGTTTCGTTCCTTTTTATGGCTGAGTAATATTCCATTGTATATATGTGCCACATCTTCTTTATCCATTCATCTGTCGATGGACATTTAGGTTGCTTCCATGTCCTAGCTATTGTAAATAGTGCTGCAATGAACACTGTGGTACATGTCTCTCTTTGAAATATGGTTTTCTCAGGGTATATGCCCAGTAGTGGGATTGCTGGGTCATATGGTAGTTCTACTTTAAGTTTTTTGAGGAACCTCCATACTGTTCTCTGTAGTGGCTGTATCAATTTACATTCGCACCAACAGTGCAGGAGGGTTCCCTTTACACTACACCCTTTCCAGCATTTACTGTTTCTAGATTTTTTGATGATGGCCATTATGACCAGTGTGAGGTGATAACTCATTGTAGTTTGGATTTGCATTTCTCTAATAATTAGTGATGTTGAGCATCTTTTCATTTGCCTCTTGGCCATCTGTATGTCTTCTTTGGTGAAATGTCTATTTAGGTCTTCCATGCATTTTTAAATAGGATTGTTTGTTTTTTTGATATTGAGCTCCATGTGCTGTTTGTATGTTTTGGAGACTGATCCTTCGTCCATTGTTTCATTTGCAAATATTTTCTCCCATTCTGAGGGTTGGCTTTTCATTTTGTTTATGGTTTCCTTTGCTGTGCAAAAGCTTTTACGTTTAATTAGTTTCTGTTTGTTTATTTTTGTTTTTATTTTCATTACTCTAGGAGGTGGGTGAAAAAAGATCTTGCTGTGGTTTATGTCAAAGAGTGTTTTTCCTATGTTTTCCTCTAAGAGTTTTATAGTGTCTGGTCTTACATTTAGGTCTTTAATCCATTTGGAGTTTATTTTTGTGTATGGTGTTAGGGAGTGTTCTAATTTCATTCTTTTAAATGTAGCTGTCCAGTTTTCCCAGCACCACTTATTGAAGAGGCTGCCTTTTCTCCATTGTATGTTCTTGCCTCCCTTGTCGTAAATTTGGTGGCCATATGTGCATGGATTTATCTCTAGGCTTTCTATCCTGTACCATTGATCTATATTTCTGTTTTTGTGCCAGTACCATACTGTCTTGATTACTGTAGCTTTGTAGTATAGTTTGAATTCAGGGAGCCTGATTCCTCCAGCTCCGTTTTTCTTTCTCAAGATTGCTTTGGATATTTGGGGTCTTTTGTGTTTCCATACAAACTGTCAAATTTTTTCTAATTCTCTGAAGAATGCCATTGGTAATTTGATAGGGATTGCATTGAATCTGTAGATTGCTTTGGGTAGTAGAGTCATTTTGACAATATTGATTCTTCCAATCCAAGAACATGGTGTATTCCTCCATCTGTTTATGTCATCTTTGATTTCTTTCATCAGTGTTTTATAGTTTTCTGAGTACAAGTCTTCGCCTCCTTAGGCAGGTTTATTCCTAGGTATTTTATTCTTTTTGTTGCGATGGTAAATGGGATTGTTTCCTTAATTTCTCTTTCTGATTTTTTGTTGTTAGTGTATAGGAATACCAGAGATTTCTGTGCATTAATTTTGTATCCTGCAACCTTACCAAATTCATTGATTAGCTCTAGTAGTTTTCTGGTGGCATCTTTAGGATTTTCTATGTATAGTATCATGTCATCTGCAAACAGTGACAGTTTTATTTCTTCTTTTCCCATTTTTATTCCTTTTATTTCTTTTTCTTCTCTGATTGCTGTGGCTAGGTCTTCCAAAACTATGTTGAATAAGAGTGGTGAGAGTGGACATCTTTGTCTTGTTCCGGATCTTAATAGAAATGCTTTCAGTGTTTCACCACTGAGTATGATGTTTGCTGTGGGTTTGTAATATGTGGCCTTTATTATGTTGAGGCAGGTTCCCTCTGTGCCCATTTTCTGGAGAGTTTTTATCATAAATCTGTGTTGAATTTTGTCAAAAGCTTTCTCTGCATCTATTGAGATGATCATATGGTTTTTATTCTTCAATTTGTTAATATGGTGTATCACATAGATTGATTTGCATATATTGAAGAATCCTTGCATCCCTGGGATAAATCCCACTTGATCATGGTGTATGACCCTTTTAATGTGTTGTTGGCTTCTGTTTGCTAGTATTTTGTTCAGGATTTTTGCGTCTATTTTCATCAGTGATATTGGACTATAATTTTCTTTTTTTGTAATATCTTTTTCTGCTTTTGGTATCAGGGTGATGGTCACTTTGTAGAATGAATTTGGGAGTGTTCCTCCCCCTGTACTTTTTGGAAGAGTTTGAGAAGAATCAGTTTTAGCTCTTCTCTAAATGTTTGATAGAATTCGCCTGTGAAGCCATCTGGTCCTGGACTTTTGTTTGTTGGAAGAGTTTTAATTACAGTTTCAATTTCATTACTTGTAATAGGTCCGTTTATATTTTCTAATTCTTCCTGGTTCAGTCTTGGAAAGTTGTACCTTTCCAAGAATTTGTCCATTTCTTCGTGGTTGTCCATTTTATTGGCACATAGTTTGTAGTAGTGTCTTATTATTCTTTGTACTTCTGTGGTGTCAGTTGTGATTTCTCCATTTTCATTTCTAATTTTATTGATTTGCGTCCTCTCCCCTTTTTTCTTGATGAGTCTGGCTAAGGGTTTATCAATTTTCTTTATCTTCTCAAAGAACCAGCTTTTAGTTTTATTGATGTTTGCTATCGTTTCCTTCATTTCTTTTTCATTTATTTCTGATCTGATCTTTATGATTTCTTTCCTTCTGCTAACTTTGGGGTATTTTTGTTCTTCTTTCTCTAATTGCTTTAGGTCTAGGGTTAGATTGTTTATTTGAGATTTTTCTTGTTTCTTGAGGTGAGATTGAATTGCTATAAACTTCCCTCTTAGAACTGCTTTTGTGTTCCATAGGTTTTGGGTCATCATGTTTCTGTGTATTTTTTTTATTTCTTCTTTGATTTCCTCAGTGATCTCTTGGTTATTTAGTAGCTCACTGTTTAGCCTCCATGTATTTGTGGTTTTTACAGGTTTTTTCCTGTAATTGATTTCCAGTCTCATAGCATTGTGGTCAGAAAAGATGCTTGATAATTTCAATTTTCTTAAATTTACCGAGGCTTGATTTGTGACCCAAGAGGTGATCTATCCTGGAGAATGGTCTGTGTCTAGTTGAGAAGTGTATTCTGCAACTTTAGGGTGGAATGTTCTATAAATATCAATTAAATCTATCTGGTCTATTGTGTCATCTAAAGCTTGTGTTTCCTTCTTTTCTGTTTGGATGATCTGTCCATTGGTTTAAGTGGGGTGTTAAAGTCCCCTACTATTATTGTGTTACTGTCGATTTCCCCTTTCATGGTTGTTAGCATTGGCCTTATGTCTTGAGGTGGATTTATGCACCCTATTTTAGGTGCCAAAACATTTATAATTGTTATATCTTCTTCTTGGATTGATCCCTTGATCATTATGTAGTGTCCTTCCTTATCTCTTGTAACAGTCTTTATTTTAAAGTCTATTTTATCTGATATGCATATTGCTACTCCAGCTTTCTTGTGATTTCCATTAGCATGGAATATCTTTTTCCATCCCTTCACTTTCAGTCTGTATGTGTCCGTAGGTCTGAAGTGGGTCTCTTGTAGACAGGCATTATATGGGTCTTGTTTTTGTATCCATTTAGCCAGTCTATGTCTTTTGGTTGGGACATTTAATCCATTTATGTTCAAGGTTATTATTGATATGTATGTTCCTATTACCATTTTCTTAATTGTTCTGTGTTTGTTTTTGTGGGTCTTTTTCTTCTCTTGTGTTTCCTGCCTAGAGAAGTTTCTTTAGCATTTGTTGTAAAGCTGGTTTGGTGGTGCTGAATTCTCTTAGCTTTGGCTTGTCTGAAAAGCTTTTGATTGCTCCATTGAATCTGAATGAGATCCTTGCTGGGTAGAGTAATCTTGGTTGTAGGTTTTTCTCTTTCATCCCTTAAAGTATATCCTGCCACTCCCTTATGGCCTGCAGAGTTTCTGCTGAAAAGCCAGCTGATAACCTTATGAGATTTCCTTTGTATGTTATTTTTTGTTTTTCCGTTGCTGCTTTTAATATTTTTTCTTTGAATTTAATTTTTGTTAGTTTGATTAATATGTGGTTTGATGTGTTTCTCTTGGGGTTTATCCTGGATGGGACTCTCTGTGCTTCTTGGACTTGGGTGACTATTTCCTTTCCCATGTTAGGGAAGTTTTCCATGGGGCCTAAGCAGGGGTGGGGTTTGGGCAGTGGGTGGGCCCTATGCTTAGGACCCACAGGACTGGAAAAGGCCCTGGGGGTGTTGAGGGTGGGGCTTAGGCTAAGTGGAACAGAAGGGGCCCAGGCATGCCTCCCGCCTCTGGTCTCAGAGCACTGGGGACCCCACCTGGGAGCTCAGTGGGTTTCCCGGGCTCGAGTGGGTGGGGCCAGCGCCCTCTGTTCCTCTCCCACTACTCTGGTCCTGGAGGCCCCCTCCTGCCCGCCTCTCCTGATCTCCTCCCCGTCTCCGTCCTATGCCCCCAGGACCCACGCAGCCTGGAGTGGTCCTCCCCGTCTCCGTCCTATGCCCCCAGGACCCACGCAGCCTGGAGTGGGCCTCTGAGGGTGTAGGACCTGGCCCGAGAGTCAGGCAGACTTCTCTGGACGATTGGGCAGGGGATGCACTGGGTGTGCTCCCCCTGATCCAAGCCTCCAGGGGTGAACCCCTTCCCCCTCTCAGCCACCCCTCAAGGGCACTGGTCCTGTCTGGCCTCCACTTCTCCTACCTCCTCAGTCCCCCCATGTCCTACCAGTTCGCTCGGGGATTCGTCCTGTCACCTTGGGCTTCGAGGTACCCCACCAGCATCCTGCCGGTGCCCATGTTGTGGGGAGATGCAAACTCCTCATCTTCCCACACTGCCCTACACTGTATTTTTAAATTCTCCGGCTCTCTGGATGGCATTCCTCCTCCTTCCTCAGCTTTCCCATGCTCCTTTTCCTTTCTTGCGGAAAGTTTTATTTTTAAATGGCTTGGACTCCCTCCCCACTCTAGCTTTTAAGGTCCAGAGCCAAGAATTTGGATCTCTTGCTATGGAGAATGAATCCTAGGTATGTGGCTCTTCTTGCCTTCGTGAGATGGATCCTGAGTGGAGCTCTGGAGAAAGCTCATTTCCAGGAACTTGGCAAGCAGTTTCTGATGCGGCAGAGGCCAGAGGGGCTAAGGAAAGAGAAAGAACCATTGAAAAGTGTTGTTTTGTTTGGGAGATGGAGAGAGATGCTGAGAAATATGTGTGTGTGTGTGTGTGTGTGTGTGTGTGTGGAGTGGATAGGAAGGAAATGAAAGCAGAGAGCACAGACTTTTGCTTCTCCCTTTTGGTCAAGGAATGGACAGAGAGAAACAAAGCGGGCAGCAGGTTTGAGAAAGGGTCAGTTTCCAAAGAACATTTTCTCTCACATAATTCTGTTTATTGTGTGGCTTGGAAAATGAGCCTTAAAAATGAACCAGTGAGTGCCTCAGTGCTTCACACTGTGCTGGATTTGAGAGGATGAGTGACAAAGACACATGCTTGCTGTCACAGAGCTAGCAGTCTGATCTAGGAGACAAGACTTCCTACTCTGCCTCCTGAAACATGGGACGTGGCAGGACAACTCCAGCCAGGGTGTCCAAGCCAGAATGTTTTCATGTTGTCAGCGGCTCATTGGTGCCGCAGGGGTGCAGTGCTCCAGGTTCCTAACTGTCGGTTGATCCACCATAGCTGGCTGCAGTGTTGGTATAAACACATTCAAATCAGTCTATATATATATGGTCACAAAATTAATTTACGTCCATGTTTACTAAACGATTACCCTTAGTTTTATAAACCATAGAGATCCCAATTCTCAGATTCTTATATGAGAAGAACAGGAATGTTTTTGAATGCTTGTAATCTGTATTTTGATTGAGGATCATACGGTGGATTTTGAAAGGCTTTATTTAGACTATGTGTGTACTTAATATACCTTAATTAATAAAACTGAAGAGTTTTTAATGTGTTAAAAATATATATAATGAGACTATCAATGTATACATATGTATCTGTTTACATATAATCATCTTATGTGTATATATGTGTATACATATATATAGATACACATATACTTTTTTTCCTTTAATTTAGCAAAGATACTTTAGACCTTCTCTTTCAAGGACCATTCACATTTTCTGCCGTGCTCCTGATGCCTTTACATTAAAGCTTTTCCTTTTACCTGTTTCCATAATCAGTCTGCGAATCATTCTGGATGTCTTCCCAGGCAGAAATGAACTGCAACACAGGCTGATGTTAACCCTTATCCCGGAGCAAAGGCTTCATCTCTCAGGGGTACACCATTGATGCCCTGCACACAGGACACACTGTCCAGATCCCCTCAGTCACCAGTTCATGTAGGGAAAAAAAGTTGGAGTTGCTTATGAAGTCAGTTCTTGATACTAGCTTTCGTTTTTGTGTTATTTCATTTATAAAATTCTTTTCAGAAGGTTTTAGAAAAAAAAGTGAGAAATGGAATTCCTGACTGGATGACTATGACAGAGGGAACAGGAGACACTCTAAGTGCCAACAGGTTCCTTTCTATTTCTATTCCCACTAAATGTCTTCTGTCTGACACATTCTTTCTGCTGGAAGCCACAGCAGCAACCCCAGGCCCTGTGTCTTAGTAGCTACCGTTCAGTGTCAGTTTTGCTTCTGGAGGCTTCTGAGGTCTCCTGCTGCTTGTTTCACAGGAAAGGTGGCTTTGGCTTTTGTTGCCTCAGTAAATGTTTGGTTTGAGTCATGAGGCTTTGACAGTGGCCGCCTTTTGTTGCGATCTTTCCCCTGCTTGTGTGTTAAGTGACACGCACCTACCCATGGCCAGGCTGGCTTCCCCTTGATGTCTGTGAGCAGCGATGGAATCGGTCTTCCCTCTAGGACTGGGCTTAGATTCTGAAGTGGGTCTTGATAGCCTGTCTTCACATGGTCTTTCCTGTGTGCATGTCTGTATCCTCATCTCTTTTTTTCTCAGAAGGAGAAATTATGGTTATATTGGATTAGGGCTCACCCTAATGACTTCATTTTAACTTAATCACCTCTTTAAAGACCCTGTATCCAAATACAGTCACATTCTGAAGTACTGGGAATGAGGACTTCAACAAATGGATTGGCAGGGAGGTACAATTCAAGCTACGATGCTAAGATTTCTTGCAAAATGTCTAGGATTTATTGTTCCCCTCCTTAGAGGTGCCTGGCACTGAGTGTCTGGAGGCACCATGGAGGTAGATGGAAAATGGCTCACTTCAAGCCTGGTATAAACCACCTTGATCGTTGAAAGGGATTGAGAGATCCCTGAACCCTTCCTACCAAGGCCACTCTGCCTTATCCCCCAGAAGGGATCACAAAGGCTGAGTCATCCCAAAAGCACTTTTTTTTTTTTTTTTTTTTTGCGGTACGTGGGCCTCTCACTGTTGTGGCCTCTCCCGTTGTGGAGCACAGGCTCCAGATGCACAGGCTCAGCGGCCATGGGTCACGGGCCTAGCCGCTCTGCGGCATGTGGGATCTTCCTGGACTGGGGCCCGAACCCGTGTCCCCTGTATTGGCAGGCGGACTCTCAACCACTGCGTCACCAGGGAAGCCCAGCACACCTGTTTTCTAGCTGAGTGTTTGTCCCTAAACCCCAGTGGGGAATTCCAGTGCTGCGGTGCTGGGCTAGATAGAGCCGTGTAGAGCAGAGCAGGGAGGAGCTGGACCGGCCCAGGTGAGGAAGTATTGGTGGGTGTTTTTAATGATCACTTACTACATAGCAGATACTGTGCTGGTGACTTACATTCTTTAAAAAAAATTTTTTTTTAAAGATTTAGAAAACCCACCATCCAGTATTTTGTTAACACCCAAAATGTAGAAAGGATATAATTGTAAACAACAGTCCTTGGCGTGGAAATAATTTAGCTTTACAAACAATACACTCCTTGATTTTCTCATTTTGCCATTGAACCAGGGACATCATTACAGAGAGTTATCATTTGAGCTTAGCGTTGAAGGTGAAAATGGGAAGAGGTTTGTTGTGGGACTGGAAAAATTTCCACATAAAAGTCAGGAGTGTTATAGAAAGAACATAAGCTTTGGAGGTAGACACAGATGGTTTGGAATCCTGGCTCCAATATATACTGTGTATGACCTCAAGAAATAAATACCAACTCATAGTATGAGAGTTTTCTGGCTTCCACATCTGAGTAATGAGGTACTGATTTGCCTTAGTGGTTGTGAGGACAGAATTAGGTAGCCCTTACTAATATTAGAAGAATGTGGATCTCTCCCAAATTCTGTGAAACAACCTTGGAATTAAATTAGAAGTTTCCCTTCTTTGACTAAAGTAGCCACATTTACACAAATAATTGTCGTTAAAATGCTGCCAGTCTTAGGAAGCTGTGCTCATCATTATATCATTAGAGTGCAGTTTATGTAGCTTTCTGCATCCCCAGTATGCATTCCAGCAGTTAAAATCAAGCAGCAGCTGCATATCTGTGGATGTCATACCATAGATGTGGATCTATTGATAGTCCTCTGAGATTAAATCCCATGGCAGAGATTGGTCTCATTTCACAATGGTTAGAAACAAGGCTTCATCTTTTTTCTTTTTTTCTTTTTTTTGTGGTACGTGGGCCTCTCACTGCTGTGGCCTCTCCCGCTGTGGAGCACAGGGTCCGGACGCGCAGGCTCAGCGGCCATGGCTCACGGGCCCAGCTGCTCCGTGGCATGTGGGATCTTCCCGGACCGGGGCACAAACCCACGTCCCCTGCATCGGCAGGTGGACTCTCAACCACTATGCCACCAGGGAAGCCCAAGGCTTCATCTTATTGTTAATTAGCTGTGATGAACTGACATCATAACTAGGAAGAGAGACTTACTGCAAACTGAAGAATTCTTTTCCTTTCATAATTTATTCTTTTCCATTTATTCTGCCCCTACCCCCTAATAAGAAACATATCACATTTTCAGAAGGGTTTGTTTTGTTTTGTTTTGTTGTCTTGGAAGAGAAGAGACTTTGAACATGTTTGTGCAGTGAGCAGCAGAAGCTGAGAGAGGGAGGGTAGCAGGTGGAGTGAGACCTTGGCAGAAGAGGAAGTCTGTGGAGTTTGGAGACAAATGCCAGGATCCCTACTCCTGCTATGTCACTCTCATTTTCCCATCCATTCCCTAAGGGGAAAATGTTGGTCTTCAAGGTACAATGAAACCACACATGAATCATGGATTTTCCTAGCCAGGGTCCCATTAATCCAGGTGCTCATTCCGGCTCTGCTGGGAGCAAGCCTGGTCACATTAGAGAAATTCATTGCCTATTTGAGCCTTGGTGTCTTCACATCTTATTAGGAAATACAGGGCATGCTAAGCCCCTAAAAGTGCATATGGTAAATACTCATAAATAATAGCTCTCCTTACTATCAGTGCCCTGATGTTGTGTGCTATAAACTTCCTTTCATCAGATGCAAATGCAAAATTAATATGCTGAACAGTTCATCCAAATTACTGTATGTATATGTCTATGACAGTAACATATTGTATGTGGATTAGTACTTCACCGGCAGTCTCAATGGGTGTTGGAAACTTGAATATTTACACAGAGTCAGCATAACCTAAGGTTGAGGAGCCTCATTGCTCCGGTTTCAACCCCACATCACTATTTATCAACTTGGGTCTTGGGAAAGCTACTTGACCTCTCTATGCCTCAGTTTCTTCTTCAAAAGAATGGAAATGATGAAATAGTACCTCTCTCAAAGGGCTGGTAATGAGGATTAAATGCATAAACATTTGTAAAGTGTTTAGAATGGAGTCAGACATAGGACAAGCACTATAATATAGGTACCTGTTAAAATTAAAAAGCCCAAGTAATTTTGGCTGTTTTTTCACATGATGTGATCTGTAATGGTCATACATATTTTCCAGGACCTGCTAATTGGAATCACATTTAAGCTTAAATAATTGGTGCCTTCGGTTCAAAATCTGAGTAGAATTACAATCTAGTATCTATTTCTATGAAGTCTTTAGTGAAAGGGATTCCTTAGGTAAACACTTGGAGGTACTAATGAGTCTACTGGGGTGCTCAGGACTCTCTTTGAAATTTTGATGACTCTCAGACATGCAGATCATGAAATTGGCTTTGAAGTTTTGGTTGGCTCACCCAGATATGCAAATCTAGAATTAGCTTTGACCAAGAAATTTGAGGTTTAAGCCCGTTCTTGACTGAGGAGTGGACTAGAAGTTGCAGCAGCGAGAATGTAAGTTAGTGACCTGGGAAAACTTGCTCATTGTATAATTACTCGTGGCCCCAGGCAGCTCTGTGTAAAGCCTTTAAGCAGCCTTTCCACCCTACTGGTGCATGCCAAGGGCCGTAGCACTGGAGTCTGGGCTGATACCCCTTTGGTACCTGCTCTGCCCCCTGTCCTTGGATTGGACACTTGCTAGAACAGCCCCAAACTGCTATTAACAGTTTCTGCAACAGCTAATGACCCTGCTTCTGGGACTAAAGATTCTCCTGGGTAGAGGGCTACAATTCCAGCATTTCATAAGACTGATTTAGTTGCACAGCTGCTGAGGGTCTACAGTGAAAAATGAATATGCCGTGGCACACATGAAGGGCACCAGCCAAGCAGCCTGCAGGACCAGTGAGTTGGGTGACCCCTAGGGTCCTAAGGCCATCAGATTAATGGATGCCTAGCAATTCGTAAACTAGTGACAAGATATTAGTTGGGCCAGAGCTTTCTTCTAAGTAATAGTATGGAATCTCAATTGAAAACAGTGCTTGTGTGTTTAATTCCATGCTTTGAAGTAGGAAAGATTTCAATTCCAGAAGCTATGAAATCATATGTGTACAATGTAAGTAAAAAAAAAATCCCAGACATAACCTTAACCTTTTGTTCTCCAGCACCCCTCTCTGCAAATATGCCTGTACATGTGCACCCCACATACAGTCTAACTGAGAACCATTTGGTCTTGGTGTTTTTCGTTTTCCCTTTGCCAACTATATATTCACTTGATGGTCTTACAGCAGGTAGCAGACTTTAAGGGTTTAACACAGAAACTTATTTTTCTCCTGCTAGTTGAGAAGAGGCCACATTATTCCATTTTAGCAGAGGAATACCTTTGTCCACTGGTGATGACTCCAGAACACTGGTGTTGTGTAGAATCCTGGGGGCAACAGAAAATTCAGAGCACATTTCTTATGCTTTTTTCCTGGAGGAGAAAACCCCTAATTATTCCTAAAGGCATTACACATAGTGCCCTGTCCAATCTGTTGGTAAATATAGGCAGGTCTTCTTTACCTTCACATGGCCGTAGCTGCTTTGTAAATTATTCACAGCGAATGTGTACGTGATTTTGGAGTCAGACCTACCTTCCTTGGCCTAGTTCCCGGCTCCATCGTGTGTCTGCTCCTCTTCCTGACCCCCCTCCCAGCTTCCTCACCTGTAAAGCTGGCAAGACCAGAGTTCCTGCCTCGGAGGGCTCTCGTGAGGATTAAATACGGCAAAAACTGCATGGTCGTGTCAATAGACGCAGAAGACGCATTTGACAAATTTCAACCATCACGTATAAAGCATCAAGAATAGCGTCAGGCACAAAGTAAGCTCTATTAAATGTTAATAATATTATGAATAACGTAGGCAGTAAGCTGACTCATCTATCCTTAAAATGTCTTCTCTGGGAGACAGAAATGCTAAGAAATTACTGGCAAGTCCAAGTGCAAAGGGTGGGAGTCAGCCCTAGTTTTAGGAGTCTGTGCCCTGGTTTTTTCTCTAAGCTCAGAATGTGAAAGAGCTCTGGCGTTGGGCGGTTGTTACTGAGACGAATCCCAGCTTTCTCCTTCCTCCTTGATCACATCTAACACCAAAAACCCTGTTTCAGGCGATCTGGGTGTCCACAGTGGGGAAGAACTCCAGCTCACCACCACTATCACCCACGTGGACGGACCCACCGAGATCTACAAGTTGACCCGCAAGGAGGCCCAGGAGTAGGAGGCTGCAGCACCCGGCTGGGACTGTCCCCCACACCCCAGCCCCTCTAACTAGAGTGGGGAGCGTGCCAGAGAGCTCCACGTGCAAATGAATGCTCTGTCTCTTAGCTGTGGTTTACTTGGACCAGCAGTGTGGATGTTTGTCAGCTTGCCTTCTGATGGTAACTCTTGGAGGAAGATTCCTGCAGCCACTAATGCATTGTGTATGATAACAAACCCTCTGGTATGACACATGTTCTGTGATCATTGTTAATTAGTGACATAGTAACAGCTGTAACAGGTGGTTAGTCAACCTCGTGTGTTGGGGGTGCCCTCCTTGGGGGATGGTTTGGGCCAGATGGGGTCTATATGGAGTGGAATATTTGATTCTTTTTTTTTCCAGTTTTAGATTCTAGGATAGAGTTTAACATTCTTTGCTGTCAAGATGGGCTGGTGTCATAGTCTTCTTGCCTCTTAGTCCATGACCACTTTTTTTTTCCCTATTTATATCACCAAGTAGCCTATCGAGTTAATATTTAAGTTGTCAATAGATATGTGCCCTTATTTTTTACGGCATAATATAAAATAACTGAATTTCATGAGAAGGTCTGTTACACCAGGGGCATTTCAGCTTTGAAACCAAATCTGTATATCCAGTACTAACCAGTCTGTTGGATGTGGGTTTTAAAAAATGTTTGCTAAACTACCCAAGTAGGATTTATTGTATTAAATGGCCTCTGGGTCTGAAAAGCTTTTTTAACCTCTTGCTTAAAATGTGTTTTCTTTTGATAAGATGCTTCAAACAGCCTCCGAAAGTGTAGATCCAATCATTTAAATAAACCTGTATGTATATGCATATATGTATATGCACACCTCGTCCTCATGCTCAGCCAGAACATGTGCATGCAGATTCTTTTCCGTGTTGCGTCTATGGGGTAGGGGGAAACAGCTCTATGAAAAATTAAAATATTTTGCCATCAAATCAAAGTGTTTGGGGGTGCTATATATTTCTGGAAATAGGGTAACATTTTCTGCACTGGATGGTTAACCTACCTAGGCTGGCATGTGTGACAGAAAGGGTGGGGGGAAAATGTACATGATTTAGAAGTAAATTATGACCCTCCTACCTATGCCCACTTCTCCAAATAGCCTGTTTCATTGTACTTTAACTATGCCATTGGAAAGACAACATGGTACAGCAGAGAGAAAGAATACTGGATCTGAGATTAGAAGGCAGAGTTTCCTAGCAGAGGCCCAACATTTATTACATAGCATGACCTTGTTGAAGCCACCTGACCTGGCTGTTCCCTCACCTACAAACTGGCATTCATAAACTTTAACTGCTTCATGGGGTGGCAGTGCAAATTAAGTCAGTTAATGTGTATGGAAATGCATTTTAAACTCTGAAGCTGTGTAACTATGTTCTTTCTGGATTTTAAAGACAACTTCATGAGTGTCCTGTTTTTCAGACATTGATGCCTGGAGGTTTGGAGCACAATCCATTTAATTCACCTACTCGGCAGTCCTTCTCCATCCTTTCTTTTCCCTGATTTTGGCTAAAACCATGGTAAATAATGATGGGAGGAAATACTTTGGCTTTGGCTTTTCTCTCAGGCCTTTTCCTGTCCTGGTAAACATTTGATGGTGTTTAATCCAATGCACTCAACATCCACTTCTGATCGACTACTGTGATGCCAGGAATTAGATGTAGCCCATGTCTCACAGTCTAGAAGGGAAGATGAACTTAAAACACGACAAGTAATCTCCTGCCCCAGAGGATGGATGAGAGTTTCTCCTAAGGAGATGGGGAAAGGGCCTGAGATAGACCTTAAAGAAGAAGAAGTAAGATTTTACGAGGGCTGAAGGACAAAGGGAACAACAGTAAAAAATCATAGAGGAAGTGAAGAACAGAGAATGTTTGGACAAGGCTGGTCATCAGGCCTGACTGGCACATAAAAGGAGTGGATATAGCAGAAGATGGGCCCCATGCATCTGTGAGCCAGAATGAGAAGGGTCCTTAATGCTATGGGAAGAGCTATCAGACTCAGCCTAGAGTTTTAAGCAGAAAAGTGATATGATCAGAGTTACTGCCGGAGCAACAGAAAGGCTGGACAAGCCCAGCAAAAAGATCACAAACCCTGGAACCAGGGCAATAGTAGAGGACATGGAGAAGAGGGGATTAATTTTGGAGATAAAACCGGCAAGGCCTGAGCATTCTGAATGTGGACCTCATGAAAAGCAAGAGCAGAGTCAAATTTCAAGCCCTCCTAGGTGAGGGAACGTTAGGGCCCTTGACAGAATTAGGGATTTTTGGAGAGGAAGTATCAGTGAATCTATTACCTAATGGTCTGTAAGTACTAGAAGCCAAGTCTAGCAAGCTTAACTAAAAGAGCGGCTTCAGTAGAACTTTCCAAGAGCACCCAGCACCAGGAATTCATGGACCTTTCCCCTAAAACACTACCATTAACTAGTCCAAGTCTTTGTCTCTCTCGCTTCAAAACTAGGGGAGGGTGAGTGTGTGGCTCAGTCTCAGGCAGGTGGCTGCCCCTGTGTAGATCACCTGGGATCAGGAAGCCAAGTCAAATGGCTGCTAGAAGCTTACCCTGTGGATTGACATCAGTTTCTAAAGAATGGAGAATCCATTTTGAGCTGGGCACACAATCAGAAAAGATGAATTACAGTGGGCCAGATGAGGAGTTTGGAGTTTTGGGTTTTAAAAGCCATCTTCTGGAGAAATTGACAAGCTAGCAGTTGGAAACAAGAGAAGAAGAGGACCAGTCAGGGCAGGAGGCTTTGCAGCCATCATCACTGAGAATGAAGTTCAGCTTGGCAGAGCAGCAAAGTGTCAGATAGCTGTGAGTGATGAACTGGGCACAGCCCATTCAAGAGGTGAGAGGAAGAAACTGAGATAGATGACTCACAGGAACACAAGGTGTCAAGCCAAAGAAAGAACCAGACCCAAGGGAAAAAAGTTCAATACCCTGAGAGATTCAACAGCATTTAAAGATTGAATAAGGCCTGTTGGATTTGGTGGTTTGGACATGTGGGACCTCATGGCAAGGGCAGACATTAGAGTGCTCATGATGGGAAGAAAAGAGGTAGGACGGTGGTCCAGGAGGAACCAGAGTCTGGGGAGAGAACGGGACTGAGTTTGTAAACTCTGAGGGGTGAGAGTCAGCCATGAAGTAACTAAGCCCCAAGGAAGGTCAGAGACTTGGGATAAAGGACACAAGCTGATGAGTTAGCTTTGAAAGAGTGAAAGGTCACTTTTATCCAGAGACAGGAGAGAAATAACCGATGGATGTTAGAGGAGAAACTTTAGGTCAAAAGGAGAGAAGTTGCAGCCTGTCCCTCTGTGTGTTCTGTTTTCTCCACGAACATGAAATGAGCTTGGAGTTCTGCTGAAGAAGTTCTCGGTTTCAACAATGCAGGTTGAACACAATTGTTTTCAATCAGTTGGAGACTTCAAGAAACCCTTCAAGAGGTGAGAAAAAGCCTTTATTAAGGACTATCAACCTAGAGCAAAAGTTAATTATTGGTCATGTATGCATTTTACAAATTATCTTAAATTTTTAAAGTAGTTTTGAAGAATATTATGGAGAAGTATAAAATTCCCCAACTATCTGCCTTTAGAAAATAAGAGAATTTAAGATTATATTCATCAAACAAGTAAGGTACAATTGCTATTTCCCATAGAAAACAATCAGTTTTATGTTGGTTAAGCCATTGGGTTCACGAGGTGTTAGTCCTACATTTTCCCCTTAGGGGAAGAAAACGTCCATAAAAATGAAATAAGTGGTTTCTCTCATGACTTCTCGGTAGTTCTAATCATTTTTCAGGACTGAGATGATGTCTCAATTCTTATATCTAAGAGCTGGTGAAGCCTTTGGAAGTCAGACCCCTCGGGGTTCTGGCAGGTACCTTGAGAAGCTCTACAGAAGTGTCAGAAGGGAGGTTGGTCTTGGGTCTCATCCTCATCTTGGCAGTTTTAGAAACTCTATTTTGTCAACTCTTTCAAACTGATCCAGCTTTGAGAGGCTGCCTGGTCACATCGGGGAGTCTCAGTGGATGGCAATTCCCATGCAGTCTCAACAGTGAAGCGTTCGACACGCCTTGTGTCTCCATCATCAAGGACGTGTTCTTCCTTGCTATTGTTGGGTATCCATGGAGGCTAAAAGAGGAAATGGGAGGTTTTTGGTGCACAGGGGATAAAAGCCCAGAGAAATGAGAGCCCTTGAAAGAAATAACATCTCAACCATGATGAAGCCTGAGGGATCATCCCTGTACCTCCAAAGAGAATACACACAGCTCCCTGAAGAGTGCTTAGCACAGTGTGGGAGTCCAGCTGGGGAGCATTGGTGGGTGAGCCAGTGAACGCACCTCAGCTCATCCCATTCTGTCTGACTGCTGGGGATGCCCTTCTTCCCTTGATTCAATCAGACCCTGCTCCTTTCACTGCCATTCAGCATCAGGATACGTTAGTGCAGTTGATTAGGCTTAATGTGTGGGTGTAGCCTGACTTCCATGAGCCTATGCCTCACTCCCTGTATTTCAAGGTCCTCTTGTACTTTTGTGCTACAGGAACCATTCTGACCTCGGCTGCTTGCTCTTGCCCGTCCACATTTTGCTACAGGGATGACTTTCATTGTACAGAGATGACTTGGTTTCTGAGACAGTGTCAGTGGTGAGTTTCTTTTCTCCTGACATCAGAGGGCTCTTCGGGCACTCCTGGATCCACCCCAGTGCTCAGAGCTTCCTGTCTCTATGATCATGCACTTAGCTTCGGTGGTTGAGAAGACCCTTCAGTATTGAGACCCGACTCCCTTTGCGACTTTGGCCTTTTTGTTCTGACTGCAGTTCCTCCCACAGGTCCTGTCCCACCCAGGACTGCTCTCCTCCAGGCTCACGCCTTGATTCCTCAGCTCCTCCTCCAGATGTGGTTTCTGGACCCTTGCCTCATGACTGCTTGCCTATTAAGTGCCTTCTAGTTTCTCATTGTTCTAGAATTTGATACTCAGACTGCAGCATTGCTCCAGCTGGCACAGATTAGTGTGAAAATAATACTTCTACTAGGGCTCGACATCCTAAGAAAATGGCACTAGATTTGAAAAATTATCCACTTCTTACCTTTTTGCTTCTCATGAACATGTGACCACTAAAACACTTAAGAGTTTTTAAAATTAATACAGGCATACCTTGTTTTATTGCACTTTGCAGATACTGCAATTTTTACAAATTGAAGGTTTATGGCGACCCTCTGTTGTCAGGTGATGTTTAGCATTTTTTAGCAATAAAGTGTTTTTTAATTGAGGCATGTCTCTTGTTTTTTAGACATGATGCTACTGCATACTGAATAGACTATAGTATGGTGTAAACATAACTTTTATATGCATTGGGAAACCAAAGAATCCATGTGACTCCCTTTATGGTGGTATTCACTTTATCACAGTGGTCTGGAGCCAAACCCTCAGTATCTCCAAGGTATGCCTGTATCGCCAATACCCGCCTTTGTATTCAGCAATAATTTTTCAACTAAATTGTAGGACTTTACAAGTGTATCTGTGAATTTCACTTTTTCCCACACATAGATTCAATAGGTAAAGCATATCTTTAACTTTTAAATAAGCACAGTTTGAAATGTAAATAAAAGTAGTTAAGACGGAAGTGCAAAATGGGTTGGTTTCAACTGCTGGAGAATTTCCTCCCTTAGCCTGGATCTCTCCTTTGTCCAGCTCGCTTGCTCGCGCTCTCTCTCCCTCTCTCTCTCTCCCTCTCTCTCTCTCTCTCTCTCTCACACACACACACACCATTACTGTTAAACTCCTTTTTTCATGTGCATGTGTTTTGTAATATGGAACTTTATAATTTACACGTTTTCCCTTTAATATCTCCTCTTCATAGTCACATAGTGACTACATAATAAAGGAGTGAGGTTCAGAGAAGTGAAATGACAAAGTTGGAAATAAGAAGAGATCTTCAGTCTGTAAACCTGTCTCTTCAGTGGCATATTTGCAGCAGAAGAGTCAAGAATTTTCTTTTGAGCTGCAACTCTCATTAGAGCAGAATGACCTTATTGGGAGATGTTATTCCAGCCTAAAAAATATCTGCTTCCTCTCCACTTCCATCGATGGCAAGTGTCTGCCCTCTTCCGGCCAAGGGGAGGATGACAGCTACCACTGAGCAAATTCTTAGAACAAAAGTCAGACCTTGGAATGGGGGAATTTGCAGTTGCTCCATGATAATTATTGCTTTTTAGTGAGTTCTTGTCATAGCTTTGCATATGACTTTGCTCTGGGACCCTTAGGGCAGTTGCCTACACCCCATCTCCCTTGAACTAGGTGATCTCTGAAGTCCTCACCAGCTCTGATTCTAAGAACGGTAAAGGAGGCTATGTGTTAATGACATCTTACAGCAATGCAGGGCACTTGATCCAGATCCGCTGTGGGCAGATGCGCTGGCATCGCAGCCTGAGGGGGTGCTAGTGTAAATAGATCCCCTGCATTTATTGACTCGGAAGCCCCTCCGATCCTTCTCACTGTTCTTCCGAGCTCCTCTGAAGCTCTGAGATCCCTCAGGTGGCTGCTCTAGCCAGCAACTCTTTCCAGGGGGATGAGTCAAGGTCAGGATGGTCTTCACTCCCATGATGAACTCTTCTCAGTTCAGGGACACTGAGAGACTGAAAGTGAGCCAAAGACAGGAGCGGCCAACACAGGAGATCCTTCCGTTGCACGTGCTTGGTGGACGTTCCTCACACGCTGACCGGATGGAAATTCCAGGAGAGCACGAAAAGGCCAGAAGCCGGTCAAGACTCATTGCGAACTGAGAATCCATTTTAAAGAGACTCTTCCCTTTGTTTGTGAAATGCTTCACAAAGGGAGCTGTTCCTAGGAGTGGGCAGGAGTGTTAAATCACGTTTGTGTGGCTTAGCCTGGTCCCCCGAAAGGCAACTGCTGAGACAAGGATTCCTGTGCAGGTTCGTAAGGCGGTCCGAGGAGACACTGAGAGGGAGTGCGGAACTTACGCTGAGAAAAGGGAAAGCTGGGGACGGTCACCACTGCGCTGCTCACTCAGGCGGCTTCGGGCTTCGGGCTTCCGGCTCCCTAGAAGGGTGAGCGGCAGCCCCGCTGAGCAAGGAAGCGGGGCCTAGCCAGCACCCACCCTCTGCTGGTGCAGGGTCACCCCTGAGCTGTTAGATACCTGGAACCAGAGTCAGCTTGAGTAATATGGGTGCTACGTTGTGTTCTTACCTGATGCCCCAAAGCAAAACAGGCTTGTAAAAACCTTGGAAAGATGCATGAGTCAAGAAAAAAAGGCAAACTTTTCAACTTGGTCACACGAAGTATTAGACATAAATACTTAAAATGTCAGTGTTCTTACACAAGTTTTTATATGCATGTATGCATGTGTGTATATTTATGCATAGATGTTTCCTATGTTTATATATGCATGCATATATCATATATGTGTGTATATATCAAATATATGTGTATATGTATAACACATGTATTTTATATATATTACAATGGTATTATATACAAAAGATTTCTGGAGAATTTCTCCAGAAATTCTCTACAAAACAGTATTATGTAACCTGCCTTCTTCACAATACACTATATCTAGAAACTCCATATCATTATATCATCTACAACATGATTTTAATGACTTTATTATTGTAGTCTCTAATAAGGATGTGTCATTTGTTTATTAAGCCCCTATTTTGGACATTTAAACGATTTGCAAAATTTGACTATTATATGCTGAAATGAACATCCTTGGATATAAATCTTGTAGATCTCTGATGGTTGCCTTAGGATCAGTTCCTAAGAGTAGAATTACTGGGGCAAAAGTTCAATCATTCATTCATTAGGTGTATGTTGAGCACCCTAGTTATGGGCTAGTGCTGTTCTAAGTACTTGGGACAGACAAGTAAGCAATGTCCCTGTCACCAATGTGCATATTGACCTGGTAGGGGGAAGCGGTGAGGGGGAATAAGTAATAAATAAACACAGTGATGGTGATAAAGACTATGGAAAAAAGAGTTCATGATGGACACCTGTAAGCTTACCATGGCCCCCAGAAATGTGCCACCAGCAGAATGGGGGCCTGTGGCTTCACATCTTCACTGACACTATGCAATTTTGCAATTTGCCAATTTAAGATGCAAAAAAAGTTGCATTTTACTTATATTTCATGAGCAGTGAGATTGAACATGTTCTACATTCCTGTGTGTTTATATTTTTAGGTTGTCAGTTCAGATTCTTCATCTGTTTTCCTCTGATATTCTGGTTTAGGATATTCATCCTTTGTCTCTCATACATGTAGCCAAACTTTTCCCAATTGTTACTTGCTTTTGATTGTGTTTTTGATGTTTCTTGGGGGCATGGAGTTTTTAATTTTATATAGTCAATTCTGTAAATCTTTTCCTTTATATTTTCTACCTTTGCTGTAATGCTGAAGGAAATCTCTCTAGTCTGAGATAATAGAACAGGTCAACCGTATTTTTTTCTAGTTTTCTAAATTTTCTTTTTAAGTTTTCTTTCTTTAATTCATTAATTCATATGGAATTTGTTTTTCAGTAGGAATCTCAAATACTTTTTTTAAAAGTTTTTTTGGATAATGATTGGGAAAGACACTATCTTAAGCAAACTGGGGAGACTGTAGCAGTGGGCCACCCGTGAGCTGAGACTCTGGGACAGCCTTGAGGCTGAATTGTGGGAACCGTTCCAGCCACCAGGCACGCTAGAAGCTCCCTGTGAGAAGTAGAGCTCTCTGTGCTCCTTTACCCAGGTGCTACCCAGGTCCTCACCTTGACTTTGCCGGTATGGGCCCTGTCATTGGGGAAGATGGACTTGCACTGGGTCATGGAGGAAACTTGAGAGGTGTGGGCAGGGGCCGAGTTTGCTGAGGGACAAATAGGCAGTGGTTGCTGACTGTCTCCTGTGCCTGGACCTCCCAGGGGGATGCCCTGTGAAGCAGTCAGCTCTTCCATTGCAGAGCTCAGGGAAATAGCATCTGGGATCAGAAGCTGATGATCACATTGATTGGATCAATAAATGGGGACCGCTTGAGTATTCTCTGTGGGTAGAAGGGGAGGTGAGTGATGACCTGGTGGGATGGACAGAGCAGAATGTCCTGGCTTATGCTGTAATTTTGCAACTAATTGCTGTGTGTCTTTGACCAAGTTACAGTACCTCTCTGGGTCTAATTTTTAATCTATCAGATGTTCTTTCTATTATACTATATTTAGCAACACTAACTGACTGGGAAGAATATCCACTCTAGACTTAATGGTTTGGAGTACAAGGTGCAGTAGTACAGATAGAATTTGGGAATGTGTACAGTATACTAGCTTGATGCATTGGAGTGAGTGTGTGTGTGTGTGTGTGTGTGTGTGTGAGACAGAGAGAGAGTGACATAATTAGAGAAAGAGAAGGGAGAAGGGAAAGAAGGGAAGGAGAGAGGGAAGGAGGAAGGAAGGAAGAAAGAAGTTGAAAATAAGTTGGCCCTGTGAGAATATCAAACCAAGGTTTGTCGTGAGTTGGAATTTCTGCCAGTCACCCTAACTGCATAAAGGTAAGTGGGAGGAGTAGGGGCCACTCATACAGGTACAACAGCAACCTTTCAACCCACCAGCTGGCTCAGGAGGCGACAGTCCTGTTAGCCTTCAAAATTAACATTTAAAACCCCCTTGTCCAGAATGACTGTCAGTCATAGCTACTTGCTGCCCTCTGCTGGTCAAAAAAATAATGTCTGCATTACAAAAGAGTTCTAACTGATTGTAATGATGATATTTATTTACCCCCAAAATATTTATGGAGCACCTATTAAGTGCCAGGCACTGTTCCAAAGCAGACCAATAACCAGAACAGACAAATATCCCTACCTTCATGGGATTTAATTCAATAGCAATAATGATAATATCTAACATTTATAGATCCCATGCTACGCATGTGCCAGGTAGCATTTTAATTCCTCGATATTTATCAATTCATTTCCATCCTCAAATAAGTCCCAAGAGGTAGGTATGATTATTTCCATCGTTTTAAAGCTGAAGAAACTGGTGCATATCGAGGTTAAACGATTTCCCTGAGGTCAGACAGCTGGGAAATAACTGAGCCAGGTTTAATTCATTTTGCTTCTAGAGCCTGTTCTTAACCACTCCATTCACTGCCTTTACTGGCGTTTCTAGCAGATACGCTTCTCCTCCTGTCCCAAATACCGTGTAGGCATTGGCATTACGAGGTGGAAAGGCAAACACCCGCCTGCTCCTTTGGCTCAGCCACTCATCCATCTCAGCCTCTGTGTGGCCTCGAGCCAGTCCCTTACCCCATGCAGCTGTGGGAAGATTAACACAGGGCGAGGGCATGCTCACAACAGCATCCTGACAAGTGTTGTCCCTGTCCCCCTCCATCCCCTAAGCTGACCCTCAGATGGGAGGCTCAAGGAAGCCACTGGAGGGGTGGAATCTCTAACCTGCTGCTCCAGGCTTCTGTCTTGAGGTCCTAGTGAGTCCTTCTCCAGGTCAGCACTAAGGGCAGGAGGCAACCTGGAAGTTAGTGATGAAACTCAGAGTTCTTTCCTGCTTGGCCTAGATTTCTGGGGCAAAGGGATGGCATACAGCAAGAGGGCTTCAGGTCAGCTCCAGGGGAGAGCTGCACCCACTGATCTGGGAGGTGGAGCTCCCCCAGTCTCCAGGGAGAGCTGCATTAAAATGCCCGCGGCTGCTGCCAGGAGGGAAAGGGTCCAGAGCAGTGGGGCACAGGAGGAAAAAGGAAGTCCTCAAATTTTGTAAACCCTAGATTTCGACTTGTTAATTTTTTTGTCACGTGTGCCCAACCTCATATAAAATGTCTCTCTGATAGGGAGAGAACATATTTTTTAATTTTATTTTAAAACATCTCTTCAGAAATTTGATGTTTTTGAAAGGCAAATTTAAGAAGTATTCTGTTATTGTATACCCCAGAATCCCCTCTTGTAACCAATGTCTAGATAACAACATTCTAAGAGCTACTCTTTAGGAAGCACTGATGATGTACCAGCATCTCACAGCAGCCCCATGACATAGGTACTTGATTCACGTCACTTACAGATGCGCAAGCTAAAACTCAGAGAGGTTAAGTCATTTGTTCTGGGTCACACAGCCAACTCTCAAGGCTGTGCCTGGATGACTCCATTACCACCACCCTATACTATGTCCCAAAGTGAGGAAAACACCATAAACTGAGCGATTGACTTCTAGGTCCCAGGGACTTCTATGTGTCATCCCAAGAACCAAAGATGATTTATCCGTGGGTTTTGTCTGAACACACAATAGGGGTTTTATCCTCATCTCTGGGGTTCTCTCGTGTGATTTGGAAGCAGCAGATCTGCATGTCCGTGGGACAGGGGTGATTGGGCCAGCTCTCATGTGATCCGGATCTGCCAGCCTGGAGCAACCACAAGCCCAAGGGAGCCCCAGAAAGGACCTCGTGAGAAGCAGTCAGTGAGTTGAAACAGGAGGTGCCAGGGACTGTCACACACACTTGGTGAGAAACTTTCAGCAACTTCACGTGGGGACGGGGAAGAGGGGTATCATTATTCTGAACACTAAAGAGAAGGGACTAAGGCCCCGGGGAAGAGGCCTGCCAGAGGCCCCGCAGCAGCTGGGGCCAGAGCGGGTAGAGCCCAGGCCTTACAGAAGCAAGTTTAGTCCCACCTTCTGTCCTGCCTTCCAGGTCTGCCCCAGCAGCACTGGCACCCCCTGGGGCATGACAGAAACGCAGAATCCCAGCCCTGGCCCACTACTGAGGCTACTCCAGTCTGCACCTGCCCACTTAGGGCTACCTCACACCTGAAGTGACACCCCCAAATTGCAGACAGGAGAGACATTCTCCCAAAGGGGATTCGACTTTCTTGGTTTACATTATTTCAGTAGGAAGGAGACCATAGCGTGGTAACTGGAAGTTTTGCTGAGGCACAAATTTGAGTCATGGCCACTGCCAGGCTGATGCTCTGGGCAAGGCTCTCAGCTCTTGGGGGCTGGCTAGGAGGATAGAGGGGACCCAGGCACCACTTCCTCCTCTGGCTGGTTTGGTCCTGTCACCTAGATCTTAGAAGTTGCATTCAGTGTAAAAGGGGTGGAAGTGAGGAACCAGCTCTGTGCCTCAGTTTCCTAGTGTATAAAATGATTCACACTGTTTATCTCATTGCGTTGTAAGGAAACGTGAGTTAGGACAGTGCTTGGCGTGCCAGAAACCCTCCATAAATGTTAGCTGTTATCATCATCACCATCGCCACGGATTCTTGACACCTGTGAGTATATGTAACCCAGACCCTTTTCCAGTTCCCTAAGTGACAAATAAGGAATGCTTATATTGGCTCCTGGGTTTCTCCACATGACATGTTCCATCTAGAATGCAGTGTTTCCTATGAACATCCTCACAATGCACGTTAACCAGCAATTTAACTTATCTCGAAGGCTTATCTCTCATGCAGTGGTGGTATTCATTGAGATGCAGTGTTTTTATTACCCCATGAGCTTTGCCATGGACTCAGAAGCAGAGACCAACCCAGCCACGTGAAGGAGCAGTCCCTGGGTCCCCCCACAACCCTCCCAAAAGCTCTCCAGAGCTGAGACTTTTGCCCAGAGCCCCAGCAGTAGGCATGATTCAAATCTGTGCCTCAGCAAAGCTGCCAGTTATCGTGTTATGGGCTCATTCCATCTGGAACTGTTTAAACCAAGTAAGTTGAAACTGTGACTGTCAGAGAGCCATCACGGTTTTTCCCAAGGTGGGTTTCACAGGACACTAGTTCGGTTGAATGTTTACAGGTGCTGAGTCATTGTTGGGCTATCAAGTGAGTTTGAGGAACATTGGTATTTTAAACAAGTTCCTTTTCTGAGGACATCTGCACCTTTCTCATGCTAGCTTTCTGAGTCTGTGAGGGAGGGACGGGTAGACTCTTCCTCAAACTTATTTGACCATCTACTCTTTTTTGTGTGGGACATGTTCTATCGCAGTGCTTTCCAAACCTTCACCTGCACATGGTTCACCAGGGAGCTTAGTCAGGTGCAGTTTCTGACTCAGAAGATCTCGGGAGAAGCCTGAGATCCTGCATTTCTACCAGGCTCCCAGGTTGTGGGGATGCTGGTCCACACACCACACTTTGAACAGTGGGGTTTGAGAAGATATTTCTGAAAGGTGTGTGCTGTGTTCCCTACCCCAGGGGCTCCTGTGACCTCCCTGTCACAGCCTTAACACCTGCCCAAGTGCTTGGATCCTGTGAAAAGTGAGCTAGGCACTGAGCTGGAGTGGAAGCTCGTGAGAGCAGAGTTCCATCTGTTTTGTTCCCAGCTGTATGTCCAGCACCTAGAGCTGGATCACAGAGGGGCTCAGTCATACCTGTGGAATGATGGTGTTACTAGGGAAACTCAGCAAAGATGCCCATTTCCAGGGATTTTCTGTAACATGCTGTGCTGAGTTGTGGTGGATTTGAGTTTTTAAGTGGTCTGAGATTGCTGCAAACTCACCAAAGAGTTTGAAAACCATCCAAAGCATCTCTTTCTTAAGCTCATAAATCTGACTCGGCCAACATCTAGGTGGGTCCTCCACCTGTGAGGCACAGTTGCTTTTCTTGTTATGGGAGCTTCAGCCCATGTGGCCTCCAAGCACTCACGAAGAGCAAGTGCTTCCCACTCTGGCATTCAGGGGTGTGAGCTACAGGTGGACCAGTATCTCCAGAATGAAGCACTTTCTGTGAGATGGGACCAAAGTAGCCCAGGCCACGTTCATGGGCAACTTATTAAACCAGGTTCACGGATTTGGCCTCAATCTTGTCCTGATGTTCTCATTACCAGTCCAGGCAGGGAGCCAGATTCCTTGCTCTTCAACAGTTTGTTTGTTTGTTTGTTTTGATCTGAGAGAATAGGCGAAGCTATTTGTTACCATGGTAACTGCTCGGTGAGATTCTTATTTATTTAATTAATTTTTTAATTGCAGTATAGTTGACTTATTATATTAGTTTCAGGTGTACAACAGAGTGATTCAGTATTTTTATAGATTATACTCCATTTTTAGTTATAAAATATTGGCTCTATTCCCTGTGCTGTACAATATATCCTTGTAGATTATTTTATACATAGTATTTTGTGCCTCTTAATCCCCTACTCTCATCTCACCCCTCCTTCCATCCCTTTTCCTACTGGTAACCACTGTGAGTCTGTTTCTGTTTTGTTATATTTGTTCATTTGTTTTATTTTTTTTTAGATTCTATATGGAATTGAAAATATACAGTACTGTCTTTCTCTGTCTGACTTATTTCACTAAGCATAATACCCTCCAGCAAGTTTCTTAAGTTGGGGAACATAAGTCTCCTCAAAAGCTTCCTACCTTGGGCTTCCCTGGTGGCGCAGTGGTTGAGAGTCCGCCTGCTGATGCAGGAGACATGGGTTCATGCCCCAGTCCGGGAAGATCCCACATGCCCCGGAGCGTCTGGGCCCGTGAGCCATGGCCGCTGAGCCTGTGCATCCGGAGCCTGTGCTCCGCAGCGGGAGAGGCCACAGCAGTGAGAGGCCCGCGTACCACAAAGAAAAAAAAAAAGCTTCCTACCTTTGAGAAACTTATGATCTTTTTTAGGGAGCTAGGCTCTCAGTACACGAGCTGTGCAGTCAGTGACCAATGGGAAGGGAAGTACAGTGGGTGCTTTGCAGTGGTTTCTGAGCTGGGGCAATTCGGGACGGCTTCTCAGAGAAGTGAAAATGAGCTGAGTCTTCAAGTGGGTGGCTAACAGGGCAGGATAAAGGAAGAGTGTGAGAGTGTGAAGATGAAATTTCACAAGCATTTTTTGGAAGACAGTGACTAGAGTAGACTGCCTAGAAGGAAGTCTGATGTGTAGTGGACAGAAAAGCAAATTGGAAGCAGAGTGGAGAAGGCCTTGAATGTCAGGCCATAGGGGCTAGACACCTGGACCCATCTCTTTAGAACTGGAGTCCAGTTCAGGCAGCCACGAAGCAGTCACAGAAAGGCAGGCTCCTCCTGAATGAAGCCAAGGCTGGGTCACCAGACTGATAGGGAACAAGAGGGTTTGACTACTAGGTACAGTGGTACAGCATATGCACTGCACAAGAGCACCTGGGCAAGGGAGCAGGTTCTCACTCCTCATCAAGCTATGCACCCTGGCATGGGGCTGCCTTCTTCTAGAGGGGCCCTCCATCCAGTGTTCATAAAGTCACTCCCACAAGCTGGCAGTGGTCTGATCCTCTAAAGCCACAGCCATGGATGTTTTCTCCTCACGGCAAGGCATTTTCTCAGAGCAACCAGTCGTGTACGTTCCCAGGGTGTCCCAGGGAGGGCGCTGCTCAGCTTTGCACAGGACGATAGAGCCCAGGACACAGAGTGGTTCTGAGAATGCAGCTAGAACTGGAGCAAGCCAGATTTCTGCTCCTGGGCAGACAGACCAGCGAGCAAGTGTTCTGTAACTGTCCACTTCAACCGAATTTAACCACATCTTACTGCGAGGACGACTTACTGCTCCCAAGCAGGAAAGGATTGAGGACAGAGCATCATCTGCAGCCCTAAAGATTCTGAAGTTAGGACCAGCAGCCCTCTGTCCTGAGGGGTCTGGGCGGAGACTTGCTTGCTTCCCAGAGGCCAGCAGTTACCAGCTGGGCAGGAGTGAACATCACATATACAGACGAAACAGAGAGACGCAGAGGGCTCCGAGGATGGGAGAGCCGGTGTGTCTCACCAGGGCCACTGCTGGCCTTTTGGTTCCCAAGTCCCTGTGACAATCAGGAACTTTCCCCTGCATGATTCAAAGGCTCTCTAAGGAGGGTTGAATCACCCCCAAATGAGAAATGGGCTAGCAGCATGTGGATAGAGGCAAGGGTCCCAGCCTCAGTCAAAGGCTGCTGAGTGGGCAACGCCACTACCTCCCACCAGGTCCTCGGCTGGCATCCTCAGAAGAGTGAGTTTACTCACTGGGACACAACCCCCAGCAAGGAGGGGGTGCCCTCAGTTATTTTCAGGGAGGTGGACCCAATGGCAAATCACTACTTAGATAGAGAAGGTCATGTGTGGCTTTGGTTGTTTACTGTTCCTTTGCCTTATTTTCATATTTTATCACATTCTTTCTTTTTTTAATTTTAATTTATTTTTGGCTGTGTTGGGTCTTCGTTGCTGTGTGCAGGCTTTCTCTAGTTGTGGCGAGTGGGAACTACTCTTCGTTGCGGTGCGTGGGCTTCTCGTTGTGGTGGCTTCTCTTGTTGTGGAGCACGGGCTCTAGGGTACACAGGCTCAGTAGTTGTGGCGCACGGGCTTAGTTGCTCCGCGGCATGTGGGATCTTCCCGGACCAGGGCTCAAACCTGTGTCCCCTGCACTGGCAGGCGGATTCTTAACCACTGTGTCACCAAGGAAGTCCCTATCACATTCTTATGAATGTTTAAACGATGTATTGTTTCACCTTGCTCGTTTGGGAATGTTAGAAAAAGATCATACCCTAGGGGAGCTACATTTTTTTAAAATCCAAAGCTATGTTTGTGAGATTCTTTTGAGTTGATGCAAATAGCTGTAGTTCATTCATTTTCACATTCTCGTTACAGGTCTCCCAGTGCACATGTGCAAGAGTCTCTCCAGGTATGTATTTAGGAATGGAATTGATAGGTCATAGAGTTAGCAAATTTTCAACTTCACTAAGCAGTACCAAATCATTTTGCAAAATGATTGTGGATTTCATACATAGTTATTTCATATTTATATATGATTATTTTAATATTTAAAGTCCTTGAAGATCTAAATCTGGTGTACTTTGTTTCTGCTGCCTCTGGCCCAAAGTGGTTTGACTTCTTATGTTTTGGTTTCTTAAATTTTATTAAGAGCTTATATTTTGTTGATCTTAATCTGTGGAAATCCTAGAAACCCTAAATGAGGAAGTTTTCTCCAGAGCAGAATTGTATTGGCATTTGCTGAGAGTCAGTGTTACCCAGCTTATACTTTAGCCCCCCTATAGAATCCCAGACTTAATCTCTTCACCTTGTTACTTAGCTTTGATTTTTGGTTTTAATATCAGCATTTGCCAGCAGGGCAGCGCTACCTTTCTCCCATACTTATCACTTATCACTGTGAGTTCAGATCTTTGGGAAAGGGTGAGTGTGGGTGTGCAAGAGTCATACATCCCTTCTCTCAAGCCTGGGAATGAAATAAAAGGTATGTTTTATCAGGTTGTATTCATTTCATAGTAGTGGAGACTCCATAGCATGTAGTTCCCCATAGTGCCAGAAATGCTTTTTAACACTTGGCTATTGGATTCTATTAACAGGGAATTTTGGTGTAGATGGTCAGGATAGAAATTATCTGGTCTTCACAGTCATCTCTACCTCCCAAACACCTTTAGGCAATACCATTTGTTTCCTTTGTATTTCTTTGGCCTTTCTCTGAATCTGCAGCATCTTTGGTGTGCGAATTTTTCCCATGATAAGAAAATCTCTTCAATTTTTTTCAGCTCTTTGGTTTCTGTTTTACCCTCTCCAGAGAATAAATCTATAAGCCTGCACTGTTCAGTATGATAGCCACTAGCTCCATGTGGCTATTTAAATTTAAATTAATCAAAATTAAATGAAATTAAAAATTCAGTTCTCGGGCTTCCCTGGTGGCGCAGTGGTTGAGAGTCCTCCTGCCGATGCAGGGGACATGAGTTCGTGCCCCGGTCCGGGAAGATCCCACATGCCGCGGAGCGGCTGGGCCCGTGAGCCATGGCCGCTGAGGCTGCGCGTCCAGAGCCTGTGCTCCGCAACGGGAGAGGCCACAACAGTGAGAGGCCCACGTACCGCAAAAAAAAAAAAAAAAAAAAAAATTCAGTTCTCAGTGAAAAATCTCAAAAGAGAAATGCGCTCAGCATGTTGATGGATTTCTTTGAGGCCAGCTCACCACTCTTTGGTGTAGCTGCTCACCTCATTCTAATCAACCCCAGTAGAGAAGGGAGTTGGGGGCTGGGGGTAGATCACAAAACACAAAGCAGGGTGGGAGAGGGGAGTGTACTGCCTAGAGGGAGCAGGGAGACAGTGGTGGGCATTTCTAATATCCTCCATGACTTCATTTGGTTCTCAAGAAAATCCTGGCACATTATGACGCCGGTTTAAGCCCCCTTTTAAAAGATGAAGAAACTGAGAATCAGAAGTAAAGTGAGTTGACCAAAGATGCAGAGCTATGAAGTGTAAAGCCACACACACACACACACACACACGATTTATAGAATAATCCTTTTCCCACTTTCCTGCTCAGCGTCTTTGTGCATTCCTCTGACTTTCAGTGTATAGTACTAAAAGGTTTCCCATAGATGTAGCCTCAGAATCCAGTCCTGTCTTCCCACCCCTGCTTCCAAAGTCAGACTTCTTGCTCTAAGACTGAGGTTACCCACACCCTCCACATTCTAGCAAGTATAATTTTCCAGTTTTACACGGTAGCTAGTTTCTTAGTAAGTTTTGAGTAGAATTCAGAGAGGAAAATTAGGATCCTTTCTTGTCTGGGATTTGGACTTTCTGGAGAACCCAGGGCCCCTTTGACAGTGAAGTCTGCCATCGTTTCATAGCTTGAAATTCGCAAAGTTGCCACTCATGACCATTTATTTCTTCCTGGAATCTTTCTCTCCAATGAGGCAGACCTTGGTTATGGCTTTGTGGCACATAAAACTAGATTTTGCATAAAAGTGACTGAACTGAATGTGTCCATTTTTATAGACCCGGGAACTCTTTGTTAAAACAATTAAGTAGCACAAAAACAAGCAATACTAAACAATGTGAAAGGGCTACACAAAATATAAACACTCAGGTTGGAAGTCTTTTTCCAAAATCCTATACTATTACCTCTCATATGGATTATATATATATATATATATATATAATCAGATAAACTAATTATGATGCTTCAGTAGATCAGAGAAGGAGCAGGACTCCTCAGCCCCTGCCTTTCCTCCAACTTTTCTGTCAAGGAATTGGAAAGAGAGATAAAGGTGGATTAGACATTTAGTTTCATTAAACATACTGGTTTGGATAAGTTAGAGCTGAGGAGAACGGGACCATGCCAGTGAGATCAATTATCCACAGGCAGTGACCTCCTGGGACCTTAAAGACCAGGAGTGGTGCCAAAGAGCCAGAGACAGCAGGCTGCCACCTCTACGATCCTGAATTTTCCAGTGCTGAAGGTGAGCTCATAAACTTGACAACAGAAGCAGACAAGGAACTAGGAGCCCTGGACATCCACGGTCCCAGTAGAGCTGGGGTGTGGGCCATGTAATGTTGCACCAACAAAGGAGAAGCAGTCTGGGGGTTCTCACTGATTGCAGACTCCAACATGAATCACCACTGGGATGTAGCAGCCACGAGCTAATGTGACCTTCAGCCGCATTCATGGAACTATGGTGTTTCCAAAAGAGAGCACAGCGACTCCCCCCACCCGCCCCCAGATGTAGCGACATCTGAAACACCGAGTCATCCTCTGTTGATCCTGATATTGTATAAAGAAGAGTTTCATATGACATTTACGCTGGGCAACAGGGTCTGTGCTTTGATTTTGGTTTTCTACCGCAATGAAATAAACATCACGGGGCCCTAGAGACAGTGGCTCTTCTCTTAGTTCTTTTTTTTTGTACGCAGGCCTCTCACTGTTGTGGCCTCTCCCGTTGCGGAGCACAGGCTCCGAACGTGCAGGCCCAGCAGCCATGCCTCAGGGGCCTAGCCGCTCCGCGGCATGTGGGATCCTCCCGGACCGGGGCACGAACCCATGTCCCCTGCATCGGCAGGCGGACTCTCAACAACTGCGCCACCAGGGAAGCCCTTCTCTTAGTTCTTAATCAAGCATTGTATCAAGGAACATTCTGTTTTTTCCCCCACTGCTGCTCCCCTCCATCTGAAGGTAGGAGTCCCTAACTGAATGGATAGTCCTGGGCCCCAGAGCCAGTGTGGCTTGTTGATGATGAGCCTATAGGACAGAGGAAGGATATGTCTCAGCTTATAAACAAGCCTCTGGGAACTTAGCCAGTCAACTACATCAATCAGGGAAAGTGCCACCCACCCTGCATCCCATTTTTTGACACACTATAAGGCAGATTTCCTAACAATCAGGGCTGTTTAAAAGTAAAATTGGCTGTCTTAGGGAGGAGTGAGTTCCTCATCATTGGAAATGTGCAAGAGCAGAGTGTGGGTTACCCTCTGAAAATGAACGTGGATCAAGAAAAGGCTTGGGGCTTCCCTGGTGGCGCAGTGGTTGAGAGTCCGCCTGCCAATGCAGAGGACACGGGTTCGTGCCCCATCCGGGAGGATCCCACATGCTGCGGAGCGGCTGGGCCCGTGAGCCATGACCGCTTAGCCTGCGCGTCCAGAGCCTGTGCGCCGCAACGGGAGAGGCCACAGCAGTGAGAGGCCTGCGTACTGCAAAAAAAAAAAAAAAAAAAAAAAGAAAAGAAAAGGCTTGGCAGAGATGATGCTGGGCCCTCCTCCCAATCTGACACCATGATCTTACATTTAGACCACCCTGCTTTTTGCTGGTGATAAAATTTTCCAAGTAGCTTAATCCTCCCCATTTGGAGTTAGCAGCCCCCTGTGAATTACAGTGTTAGGATTCTGAATCCATTTTAAAATAAAAAGTCTTTGCAGATGTTCCTTTACCTCTCTTCATCACTATCGGTGTAGCCCCCAGTGCCTCTGCTATGACCACCTGAATTCATAAGAAGGGAGACTGCCCTCTTGGGTTTTCTGAATTTCCGGGTCCAGTAGAAGGACATCATGGTGTTCCCTCTGGCCTCCTCTCTAATCCCCATAGCCTTTTTGGCAAAGCGGTGGAAAAATCACTTTATAAGGAGTGTGAACAGATTGCCATGGGAGCCAACCTGTTATCATTCTCTCCTCCTCACCTGCTTCCCAGCCAGCTCAGTCCAAATGCATTTGAAGCGAGAGCATGAATTACTCTAATTTAGGGCAATTATAGGATTTACAGATTAAACATATTCCCAGTGGTTTCCCTGGCAACCATCTCTGAATCACACAATGAGATAAAACTATTGTTCTATTTAATAGAGTCCACTGTTAAGAGAAGTCCAACTATAATTCACAGCGAGTACCTGCCTGGTGTGGGCAGAAAGAACACTGGGCAAGGAGACCCGGGGGTCAGATCCAGAACAGGAACACATCCCGAGACCCTGGTGATAGTGCCCCAGCAAAGCAAAGGAGTCTGAGCAGGGACAAGAGAATGTAGACTCAGGTGCTTCTGAGCGAGTGAAAACAAGCACAGAACAATTTGAGGCGAGGAGTCTATGTGAACGATGATGAGATGTAGTAGGGTCCAGTGCAAAGCAGGCTTATGCAGTGCCACAGTGCTCAGGCAGTGCTTAATTAATAGAGCAGGGCAAGGCCAGGCAACCGAGCAGTCTTGGGCAACCTACTTCATTACACTGCTGGCTTCGGTGGGGTCTGGGAGGGCAAGCCAGCAGGAGGGCATTCAGTTCGCAGCTTTTTACCTGTACGATAGAGACTTGAACCATATCCCTTTCAAGCCCCCTTCTAGCTCTTCTGGGTAGTAGGACTTATCTGGTTCTGGAACAACTAAAAAAATAGTCATACTTATAGTCAGATAGAGATGAAAATAGCAGCTTTATTGGTGGTCATGTTGGAGCACTTCAACTGGACCTACAACCAAATGACCTTCAAAATGGCACAACCCCGACCAAGCCTGGACCTGCACATGGGCAGAATTGGGGCTACAGCTCAGACACACGAGAGTGTTCAGCTTGCCTCGAACCCATGAATTCTGGAGAAAGATGTGTCCCCCTTGACTGTGGACTGGGATCCAACTGTTCTTCTCACAGGAAAGCAGAAACGGTGAAAAAACTCTTCATTCAACACACAGCCAGCCTAACAAAGAGAGTCCACATTTCAGGGCGCTTCTCCAATCTCACCAGAAAGAGAAGTCTTTCCCTTCCCTGGGAAGAAATGAAGGAGAGGGAGAAAGATGGGTGTGAGCTAGCTCTCCAGTATCCCAAAGAGGGCAGAGATTCCTGTTTTGTGGACTGGCAAGAATGCCGGAGGGGAGAAAAAGATCCCCTAACACAGGGCCGGGGGGTGTTGAGTGAAATACTAGAGGCACGTAGCTGGCTCCTGGTGGACGCACTTTGCCTCTTCTTGCTTCCCAGACAAAAGACGTCTGGCCACCTGCACCCCTGTGTGTGCACAGAGAGCCTGCAGCTCCCAGCAACTGCCACCCATACATGGACAAGTCAAAGTCCCTTTGAACATTAAAATCTGCAATAAGACATGTCATTTCTGTCCAATGACAGGTTTGAGTAGAGTGGAGTTATTGAGTTACTGAATTTTTTTTCTTTGCATTTTTTATTTTATTTTATTTACACCTTTATTGGAGTATAATTGCTTTACAATGGTGTGTCAGTTTCTGCTTTACAACAAAGTGAATCAGTTATACATATACATATGTTTCCATATCTCTTCCCTCTTGCATCTCCCTCCCTCCCACCCTCCCTATCCCACCCCTCTAAGTGGTCACAAAGCACTGAGCTGATCTCCCTGTGCTATGCGGCTGCTTCCCACTAGCTATCTATTTTACATTTGGTAGTGTATATATGTCCATGCCACTCTCTCACTTTGTCACAGCTTACCCTTCCCCCTCCCCATATCCTCAAGTCCATTCTCTAGTAGGTCTGTGTCTTTATTCCTGTCTTACCCCTAAGTTCTCCATGACATTTTTTTCCTTAAATTCCATATATATGTTAGCATACGGTATTTGTCTTTCTCTTTCTGACTTACTTCACTCTCTATGAATTTTTAAGGGTATAAAAATTTTTTTTTAGTTTTCCAGTATTTCTCACTATGACTGAACTATAGAGTTTCATAACGTTCCTTGTAAAACGAGAGTGTGTAAGCATGCACTTTGCAAAGTCCCTTGCTGCCAGTCTTTCTGAACTGTCACCAGTGGGAGATTCATCCCCAATTCACTGCCTTTCTAGATTTCTTGTACAATTTTTCAAAGTTCCTCATTTAGGAACAAGCACTTTAGTAATGGCAAACGCTGACATGTGTCATATTCTGGGCAATGAACAAATGTTTGTCTAAGGGTCAGAGGGGGAAGAGAACGTGCTCAGGAACTCACTACAGTGAGTGATTGTGTTGGGTTCCACCCCACATCCATGCTGCCTTGCACTGCTTCTCATGGGCCTAGAGTGACTGGGCTTTCAGGTGCTTTCTTTCCAGACACCGCCCCGCCCCCCATTCCCCTCCCCTAGATAACTGGGTTCTTGGAGGAGGAAAACACTGAAATAAAATCTTTCTGGGGTGAAATAACATGTGGCCTCCTTTCTTCGGAGCGTGAAGGAAAAATCTCTCTCTTCTGGTAGGTTGCTGGTGCCTGATAATCTTTATCGGCTCCTGACCCTGTGCCAGGCATGGTGCTGGGCAATTTACGTTATTTCATTTAATCTTCACAGCGATTCCATGAGCAGTGATTATCATCCTCACGTTACAGATGAGGAAAAGGAGGCTTGGAGACCCTTAGGTAACTTTCTGTGCAGTCTCGCTAGAAAGTGGTGGAACTTTGCCAGCTCAGACAATTTCATTTTAAATTCTTGCCAAAACCTTTACCCTCTACCTATCCATTCCTCCTCCTCCCCAAAGTTGGAGATTTATTCAAAGGAAATCCACTTTGAACGTGCATGTGCCTTGAGTGTTTGAGTTTATGGCTCACTCACACTTGATTTGTTTCATTCTTTGCTCTCTGTACTTAGGGACAAATGGGAGTTTGGAGAGTAAGAGGACAGTTGGGGGGAAGGCGGGATTTTGGAACCTGCAGACATGCTGGGTGCAAAGATCACAGGCCCATTCTCTGCATCCTCTCCCTAGGCCAGCTCCAGCCATGGAGGGTTGGGAAGAGCAGCAGACTGGAGCCGGTGACCTGGCTCTTCCACCACCTTAGCTACATGAGTTCGGCCACTAGATTTCCACTCTCTGCTTACAGTTTCCTGCACTGTAGTGCAAGCAGGTTGGGATTGATGAATGTTGAGTTTCCCCTAAGCATCCAAGCTAAGTAATTCAATCTCACATCACTCAGTGAGAGAAACTGCTAGGAAAAGCTGTGTTTTCTCTGAGCAACTGTTTTAGCTTGTTTGTTTGGCAAATGTTTATATAACATGTACAAGTAACTACTGTGTACTGTTTTAGGCACTTTATGAATATCAACTTATCTAATTCTCCCAGTACTCCATGTGGTAGGTATTCCAGGTATTATTATTATTACTCAAGGTCCCAAAACTAGTAAGCATGGAGCCAAGTTGAATCGAAGCAGTCAGCTCCAGAGTCCACGTTCTTACCTTGTTTTTATCTCCTGGACAGTGGAATTGTGTAACTGACCCAGTGCCCCTCTTTAACTTGACAACCCAGGCTACCTCTTACATTTAGCAAATGTACAAGCCCTGGGAGTGTGTGCTTTAGGCATTAGGTTCACCCCCAGCTTCATTCTGCCTGCCTGTTTTCCTCTCATTCTTCACCCCACCAGATTTTTCCCCCCTGTTTATGAGTATACCTCTTTGCCACTCACCGAAACATCCTTTTGGGAAGATGATAAGAAATTTTAAGAATAATAATAAAAATAAATATAAAGATGATTCAATGATGCAAGTTTGGAATCCTTCTAAGGGGCTTGCTGTATCCTCCAGTGTCTGTGTGGTGCTTTCACAGAGTTTGGGAGAGAGATTTGGGGTGAGGAGGCAGCTCTATCTCAGGGGAACAAGGTTCAGGTTCTCAGCAAGGATGACAGTGCTTCCTGGCAGGGGGCAGGGGTTGTTGGAAAATTTATTGTGGGAGGGGATTGATTATTGCAATAATTGGGGGGGTGCTATTGGGATAAACTGGGTGAGGGACAAATCCACTAAAGTCCTACAGTGAGGGAGAAAGCCCCACACAAATTACAAATGCCCCATTGGAAATATATGTAGGTAAAAATCTCTATGGTTACCAGAGCCTAACACCTAACTCCATTTTACATATGTTTAGAAGGATGTTTTACATGGTTTTGACATATACTGAATTTTCCAGGAATGCAACTCCCGTGTAAATCAAGAGAAGATTGAACTTTGTTTCAGAACTTTACCAAGAATTGTTCACCACTTGGAAATATTCCATCATCAACAACAGCACTTCTGGTATCTGAGTCAACAATGCAATATACTGTATCAGTTTACACTTGTAGCTGTCACATTCATATTGATACTACTTATATATATACACACACACAAATATGCTCATTTAGTTTTTATCTCAAAATGTTCAATATAAAGAAAAAGTGTCAACAATAAACATTATTTGAGTATTGTCTTCTCATACATCCAAATTTGCTCATTATAACTAGGAGCAAGCATCTGCCAACTTCAACATGTCTCTAGCGTAATCATGCCTAAACATTTCCAGGTTGAAATACACACTCTTTTTATTATAAATTACTTTTCATTTATTGATTTTCTATTCAAGAGTTTATTGTATTATTTTCTAAAAATTTAGACTATTTGTGAATTTCTTTTCAAGATATCAAAGGGGGGAGTTACAAACGTATATTTACAATGATGGTGTTGTGTCTGATAGGTTTGGGAACCGTTGGCTAAGGCCTCAAATATACAGGCTCCCGGCATGCACAAGGGTCTTCTTCAACTGTGCTTCCCAGCTTAATGTGACAGTAAGTAGTATTTGGTCACTGTGTCTTCATGTGTTTCTGTTTCACTCAAATTTATTCATTCATTCCTCAAGTAATTTATTGAATGCTACCAGCTGATAGACACTGTGCTACGTGCTAGAAGGGCAGTTTGCTTAAACTCAACAAATGCTACAAAATTAACAAGAGAATTATATAAATAATTTTTGCCAGTCAACTTGAAATTTTACATGACATGGATAAATTCCTTAAAAGTCACTACTTACTGAAACGGACCCAAGAAGATATAGAATATATGAATTAGTCCTATAAATAATTTTTAAAATTTAATTCCAAGTTTCTTTCCCAGAAAGAAAAGTTGGGCTTCACTGGTGAATTGTACCAAACATTTAAGAAAGAATAATTCTATTTCCATAAAAACTATCCCAGAGGATAGAGAGGAAAAGCTTCTAATTTGTTTTATGAGGTCCTAAAACCTTGATACCATAACCTTGTTATCAAAAATCATAGGCCAATATTATTCATGAACTTAGGTGTGAATACCCTAAAGAAAATATTAGCAAACTCAATCCAGCAATTCATCAAAATCAAGTTGGATATTTTCTAGGAATGCAAGACTAGTTTAACATTGGAAAAAAAACAGGCAGTGTAATTCACCATATTAACATTAAGAAAGCTATAAATCTTTTGGACATTTCAATAGATGAAGAAATATTTAATTAAATTCAACATCTACTTGTGAGAAAAAAACTTCTTAAAAATTATAAATAGAGAAGAATTTCCTTAGTTTCATAAGGGGTTGCTAAACAAAACACAACATCATAATAAATGGTGTAATGTTGAAAGCTTTCTTTCTGCAACTAGGGATAAGACAAGTATGCCCAGCATCACCACTTCCATATAGCATTTTACAGAAAATCCTAGCAAGTACAACGAGAACAGAAAATAAACAAAAGATATAATGAATGTAAAGTAAGAAATAAAACTATTATTGTTTTAAAAAAACTATTATTGTTTATAAATAGTGTTCTATGCGAAAAAAATTCATTTACAATTAAATTATCAGAAATAGTGAGTTTAGCAAAGTTTGTGGATACAAGGTCAAGGTACAAAATCAATTAAAGCAGCAAAAGTTAGAAAATACAAATTTTAAGCAGATACCATTTACCAAATACCTATGAATAAATCTTACAAAATATGTGCAAGATTTCTGCACAAAAATAACAATATTGAGAGAAATTAATGAAGACCTATATAAGTAGAGAAATATCTCATGTTTATGGATTGAAAAACCCTGTAAGACATAAACTGCATGGTTATAATCCTGATAAAAATCACAGGGTGCTCAACTCGGTGCTCTGTGATGACCTAGATGGGTGGGATGGGGGGAGGGAGGTACAAGAGGGAGGGGAATATATGTATACATATAGCTGATTCACTTCACTGTACAGCAGAAACTAACACAGCATTGTAAAGCAATTATACTCCAATTTAAAAAAAGAAAAAAAACTTATGAGCTGCTTCTAAAATATATATGGAAATAAAAAGGGATACTATGAAAGAGTAAGGTCAAAGAACTTAAACACTAGATATCAATACTTATTATAATGCTATAGTAATTAAGACCGTGTGGTATTTATGTAAAGGTAGACAAATAGACTAAGAAAAAGGTCCTCAAACAGGTCCACACATATTTGGACATCTGATCATACAAGTTGGGGAAAGGACAGGTCAATCAATGTTTTGTCTATTGGGTAACTGTATGGGAAAAAGAAAAGAAACTTGATTATTATGTCACAGCATACATAAAAATCAATTCTCAATTGATGGTAGCTCTAAATGTGAAATTTCTTTAAGATAAAGTAAGAAAATATCTTCATGATGTGAAGATAGAGAAAAGTATTTATTAAATGACACATATACTCACCAACAATAAAGGAATTATTGATAAATTGGACTACATTAAATTAAGAACTTTTGTTAATCAGATGACATCACTAAAAGAGTGAAAAAGTAAGCCACTTAGTAGGAGAAGATACTTGTGACACATAATTGACAAAGGACTTATGTCCAAAATACGTGAAAAACTTTTTATAAATCGGTAAGTAATACAGATAATTCAATATATCTTCTTTACAAAAGAGGATATCCAAATAGCTGATATATCTACAAAAGGTGCTCAACCTTATTAGTAATCAAGGAAATACAAACTGAAACACACCTACCCTGTGACCAGCAACTCCACTACTAGGCATATACCCAACAGAAGTGCAAGTATATGTGTACCAAGACATTTATGAGAATGTTTATTGCAGCATTATTTGAAACAGTCCCAAACTGGAAGCAACCCAAAAGCCCATTCATAATAGAAATTGTGGTATACTCATTCAGTGAAGTACTCTTCAGCAATTATGATGAAGAAAACCATGGAAGCGTAAAACATGAGAAAATCTCACGAACATTATTTTGAGAACAGAAATCCAACACAAAATAATATATGCTGTATGACTCCACTTATACAAGGTCAAAAACAAGCAAAACTTAACTATAGCTTTGGAAGTCTGTGTAGTAACTAAATAGGGAGAAAGTAGTTTTGGAAAGGGGACCTGAGCTTGGCTTTTGGAGGTGCTAAAAATGTCCTATTGGTTATGATGATGGATTATATCAAGTTGTATGCTTATGATTTGTACATTCTTATTTAGTGAGGTACATTTCAATAACTTTTTAAAAAAATTCAGCAATGCCCTAATAAGACTAATCTTACAGAATTATTTGTTGGCACTATCAGTTATAATAACATAATAGTTGATGTGAAAATTTATAAGTGACATTGATGAAACAAAAGTGAGAAATTATCCATGGTTAATAACTGCTAATAAAAAATAAAGTTGAACACATGGAAGGAAAGCTACACACAGAATGTAACCTGAAGATTTTGAAGAAGGAAGTTCAACAAAGATCAAACACCTTAGAAAAAGTCTTCTTGCTTGACTCAAGACTTTGGGCCCTGCTGGCATTCAAGCACACTCTGTCCTGGCCTATGAGGCTCTTGCTGGTTTATACCCAACTTACACCTCCTCTGGTCCCAGTGAGTCTTTTGTATTAATCTTGCACCAGATGAGGACCGAACTCTTTGAGCACTGACTGGTTCATAGAACTGAAATGTTTCCAATAACACAAAGCTGCAAATTGCTATGATTCATCCTGAGTCCATGCAGCCCTTGGAGAGCTTTATTGTAAGAGCAACACACTTGCCAAAACCCTTCTGTATGGCCACAACCTCCCTCGTCTACACGTGGGATCCTGAGATTTGGGTTTTAAATTTTAATCTGAGAGCACAGATTGGTATCTGGGCTGTTTTCCTCTGTGAGGTTTTGTCTTTGCTGTTGCCATTGTTATTACTGTTGCTATAAGAGAAAGGGAAGGAGGGAGGGAGAAATCTCATATTCTTTTGCCTGGATTTCAAGACCCTTATAATGGTTCCCCAAGCTACCTTTTCAAACATATCTCCCACTGATCACCTGGGTGGTGCCTATATTAACCGAACAAAAGTCACTACTGCAAAATACTGTGTGCTTCTTGCTTTTAAGCATTGTTCCATACTTTCCCCACTCATTTCTACTTAGATGAATCAATTCCGCCTTCGAGGCTGAATTCAATGCAGCTTCCACCAGAAGGGTTCACTGACCATTCCCAGCCCCTGTGAGTGCTCTTTCCTGCTCACTCTAATGGCTATTTAACTGACCCTATTTTCCATACCCTAAATCAGAATGCATAGTCTGCAGGGGACTTGTCAACCATTTATGGGTATGAACAGCCATCTATGAGACGTTTGAAGCTGGGAATAATGGAATTTCACATCAATAAATTTTTTCCTGCTGTTAAAGTATATATCATGTGCCAGTCACTATATGAAACACGTCATCTACATTATTTCATCGAATCCTCATGATAATCCTAGTTGGTAGATATTCTTATATATCTGCCCAAGGTTATTCTAGAGACAATAAACTGCAGAGCCAGAACTCAAACCCAGAACTGACTCATCAGGATATGCTCCCCCACTCTGCCACAGAGCTGTTCACAGATGTGGAGAGGGCAGGGGTGCAGGGTGTAGGAGGCTGAGGCAGCATTATAGAGAGAAGCTGGGAGAGACGAGGCTGGGCCTGACCATGTTTGGTCCATGTCAAATCAGTGCATGCTAATCTGAAGCCCTGTCCAACAAGCAGCAGGAAGACAGCGCGTGTGAGTACGAAGGCTTCAGCGAACTGCCTGGAAATACAGATCCGGTAGATCCCCACTAGTTTCAGAGTTGGCGTAGTACAGCGGCTGCAAGCATAGACTCTAGAGCCAGACTGCACGGATTTGAATCCTGGCTCCATCACTTATTAGATGTACGACTTTAGGTAAGTTACTCGCCCTCTCTGAAGTCACGTGTCCACTCTGCACCTGTTTTTTTTTATCTGCAAAACGCAGATGATAGTACTTATCTTGTAGTGCTGTTGTGAGGATGAAATGAGTTAATATGTGGGAAGCTTTCTGCAGGGTGCCAGGCACACAGTAGGTCCTGTGGGAGAGTGGGCTCTTCCTCTTCTTCTCTGTTTGGGCCTCTGTAAATGAGAGTTGGATCAGATCGTCCACAGTATGGCCACCATAACATCCGTTTCTGCTCTGCTCTTAGATGTCATGAGTTCTTGGAAAGTCTAAACTCTGCTTCTAATTTGCTGCATCATGCCGGCAAACCATTTAAATGGAGAAGCAGCTAAATGACCCTGAATGGGTTACTTGATGTCTCCAGCCATCACTCCTGCTTAACTTTTCCAGGACCCCAAACAGAATAGTGCACACCTCTTAACTGAAAAGTGTTTCTGGGTCCCCCAGACCTATGGAGTGTTAGAAGCAGGACTGTTTTCCTCTTTCAGCACCCATCTGCCACCTCCCGACTCGTGGGCAAGTTGCCCTTGAAGGTAAGGTCCAGGTGAGGCATTTCTGAGGTTAGCTCTATGAGGGGGGAAAGCCGAGAAGCCCACCTCCACAGGCGTGTGGGCAGCAGTGAGGGCTTTAGGCCCTCATAATTCTGCCACCTTCTGCACCCCGTTCTTGGATGAAGACAATTGGCATTTTCAACATCTGATATGAAGTACTGTATGTATGCAGTTCAGGCTTCACTCCAACCCAAGGACTGCCCCTTAGCCCCTTAAATCAGGGGTTCAGGAGCCACTGATGCCTGCAGGCTTCCTGTGAAGTTTCACCAGGGCACACCGCAATCCCTTGCACGGTGACTCAGGCAACAGTTTTATCAAATATTTTGCCATAGCAAAACAGGACTCCCCAGCCTGCCCATCTCCAATACCTGTTTCGTCACACAGTCAGTGTCACATGCTTTAGTCTTCTGTTATGGGAGCACGCACTTCAAAGTACCAATTTCTAATTTGGTTAGGGTAGTCTAAGCAATGCTGTGATTGCAGACAGGCCCAAGCATGTCATGGTTCAACAGGATAGCAGTTTACTTCTCACTTATCTCAAGGTCTAGCAGGATGGATCATTCTTTTCGAAGCAGTGATTCAGGAAACACAGCTCCATCTACCCAGTGGTTCTACCATCTACAATGCATGGTTCTCAGAGTTGGGAACTTGGGAGTTCACTCCATTCCAGTATGATGGGGAAGGAAAAAGAGAAAGAGAGAGAGTGAGATGGGCCTGGAAGTGTCATCCCTGACTTTCATCCGTAAACTTTCTGTCCACCTGGAACTCAGTCACATGCTGCCAGCTAATAGAATGGAGGCCAGGAATGGAGTCCAGCTGTGTGCCTAGGAAGACGAGATGGCTTTGGTGAGCATCCTGCCAGTCTCTGCTACTGTTAACTATGGTATTGGTCCAAATCCTGTCTATTCTGCCTCCAAAAGTTTTCCACTTTTTTTTTGTTTAATTTTCTCCTCCTATTTTTTTTAACATCTTTTATAATTGCTTTACAATGGTGTGTTAGTTTCTGCTTTATAACCAAGTGAATCAGTTATACATATACATATGTCCTCATATCTCTTTCTTCTTGCGTCGCCCTCCCTCCCACCCTCCCTATCCCATCCCTCTAGGTGGTCACAAAGCACCGAGCTGATCTCCCTGTACTATGTGGCTGCTTCCCACTAGCTATGTATTTTATGTTTGGTAGTGTATATATGTCCATGCCACTCTCTCACTTTGTCCCAGCTTACCCTTCCCCCTCGCCATGTCCTCAAGTCCATTCTCTAGTAGGTCTGTATCTTTATTCCCATCTTGCCCTTAGGTTCCTCATGACTTTTTTTTTTTTTTTTTTTTTTTTTTAGATTCCATATATACGTGTTAGCATACAGTATTAGTTTTTCTCTTTCTGACTTACTCCACTCTGTATGACAGCCTTTAAGTCCATCCACCTCACTACAAATAACTCAATTTCGTTTCTTCTTATGGCTGAGTAATATTCCACTGTATATATGTGCGACATCTTCTTTATCCATTCATTTGTTGATGGGCACTTAGGTTGCTTCCATGTCCTGGCTATTGTAAATAGAGCTGCAATGAACATTTTGGTATGTGACTCTTTTTGAATTATGGTTTTCTCGGGTATATGCCCAGTAGTGGGATTGCTGGGTTGTATGGTAGTTCTATTTTTAGATTTTTAAAGAACCTCCATACTGTTCTCCATAGTGGCTCTATCAGTTTACTTTCCCACCAACAGTGCAAGAGTGTTCCCTTTCCTCCACACCCTCTCCAGCATTTATTGTTTGTAATTTTTTTTTTTCTGTGGGCCTCTCACCGTCATGGCCTCTCCTACTGCGGAACACAGGCTCCAGAGTGCAGGCTCAGTAGCCGTGGCCCACGGGCCCAGCCGCTCCGCTGCATGTGGGATCTTCCCAGACCGGGGCACGAACCCGCGTCCCCTGCACTGTTAGGCGGATTCCCAAAAACTGCGCCACCAGGGAATCCCTGTTTGTAAATTTTTTCATGATGGCCATTCGGACCATTGTGAGATGATATCTCATTGTAGTTTTGATTTGCATTTCTCTAATGATTAATGATGTTGAGCATTCTTTCATGTGTTTGTTGGGAATCTGTATATCTTCTTTTGGATAAATGACTATTTAGGTCTTCTGCCCATTTTTCATTGGTTTTTTTGTTTTTTTGATATTGAACTGCACAAGCTGCTTGTAAATTTTGGAGATTAATCCTTTGTCAGTTGCTTCACTTGCAAATACTTTCTCCCATTCTGAGGGTTGTCTTTTCGTCTTGTTTATGGTTTCCTTTGCTGTGCAAAAGCTTTTAAGTTTCATTAGGTTCCATTTGTTTATTTTTGTTTTTATTCCCATTTCTCTAGGAGGTGGGTCAAAAAGGATGTTGCTGTGATTTATGTCATAGAGTGTTCTGCCTATGTCTTCCTCTAAGAGGTTGATAGTGTCTGGCCTTACATTTAGGTCTTTAATCCATTTTGAGTTTATTTTTGTTTACCGTGTTAGGGAGTGTTCTAATTTCATTCTTTTCCGTGTAGCTGTCCACTTTTCCCAGCACCACTTATTGAAGAGGCTGTCTTTTCTCCACGGTATATTCTTGCTTCCTTTATCAAAGGTAAGATGACCATATGTGGGTGGGTTTATCTCTGGGTTATCTATCCTGTTCCATTGATTTATGTTTCTGTTTTTGTGCCAGTACCATACTGTCTTGATTACTGTAGCTTTGTAGTAGAGTCTGAAGTCAGGGAGCCTGATTCCTCCAGCTCCATTTTTCTTTCTCAAGATTGCTTTGGCTATTCAGGGTCTTTTGTGTTTCCATACAAATTGTGAAATTTTTTGTTCTAGTTCTGTGAAAAATGTCAGTGGTAGTTTGATAGGGATTGCATTGAATCTGTAGATTGCTTTGGGTAGTAGAGTCATTTTCACAATGTTGATTCTTCCAATCCAAGAACATGGTATATCTCTCCATCTATTGTATCATCTTTAATTTCTTTCATCAGTGTCTTATAATTTTCTGCATACAGGTATTTTGTCTCCTTAAGTAGTTTTATTCCTAGATATTTTACTCTTTTTGTTGCAATGGTAAATGGGAGTGTTTTCTTAATTTCACTTTCAGTTTTTTCATCATTAGTGTATAGGAATGCCAGAGATTTCTGTGCATTAATTTTGTATCCTGATACTTTACCAAATTCATTGATTAGCTCTAGTAGTTTTCTGGTAACATCTTTAGGATCCTCTATGTATAGTATCATGTCATCTGCAAACAGTGACAGCTTTATTTCTTCTTTTCCAATTTGGATTCCTTTTCCTTCTTTTTCTTCTCTGATTGCTGTGGCTAAAACTTCCAAAACTATGTTGAATAATAGTGGTGAGAATGGGCAACCTTGTCTTGTTCCTGATCTTAGTGGAAATGGTTTCATTCTTTCACCATTGAGGATGATGCTGGCTGTGAGTTTGTCATATATGGCCTTCATTATGTTGAGGAAAGTTCCCTCTATGCCTACTTTCTGGAGGGTTTATATCATAAATCGGTGTTGAATTTTGTCGAAAGCTTTCTCTGCATCTACTGAGATGATCATGTGGTTTTTGTCCTTCAATTTGTTAATATGGTGTATCACATTGATTCATTTGTGTATATTGAAGAATCCTTGCATTCCTGGGATAAACCCCACTTGATTATGGTGTATGATCCTTTTAATGTGCTGTTGGATTCTGTTTGCTAGTATTTTGTTGAGGATTTTTGCATCTATGTTCATCAGTGATATTGGCCTGTAGTTTTCTTTCTTTGTGATATCTTTGTCTGGTTTTGGTATCAGGGTGATGGTGGCCTTGTAGAATGAGTTTGGGAGTGTTCCTCCCTCTGCTATATTTTGGAAGAGTTTGAGAAGGGTAGGTGTTAGCTCTTCTCTAAATGTTTGATAGAATTCGCCTGTGAAGTCATCTGGTCCTGGGCTTTGGTTTGTTGGAAGATTTTTAATCACAGCTTCAATGTCAGTGCTTGTGATTGGTCTGTTCATATTTTCTATTTCTTCCTGGTTCAGTCTTGTAAGGTTGTGCATTTCTAAGAATTTGTCCATTTCTTCCAGGTTGTCCATTTTATTGGCATAGAGTTGCTTGTAGTAATCTCTCATGATCTCTTGTATTTCTGCAGTGTCAGTTGTTACTTCTTCTTTTTCATTTCTAAATCTATTGATTTGAGTCTTCTCCCTTTTTTTTCTTGTTGAGTCTGGCTAATGGTTTATCTATTTGTTTATCTTCTCAAAGAACCAGGTTTTAGTTTTATTGATCTTTGCTATCATTTCCTTCATTACTTTTTCATTTATTTCTGATCTGATCTTTATGATTTCTTTCCTTCTGCTAACTTTGGGGTTTTTTTGTTCTTCTTTCTCTAATTGCTTTAGGTGTAAGGTTAGATTGTTTATTTGAGATGTTTCTTGTTTCTTAAGGTAGGATTGTATTGCTCTAAACTTCCCTCTTAGAACTGCTTTTGCTGCATCCCATAGGTTTTGGGTCATCATGTTTTCATTATCATTTGTTTCTAGGTATTTTTTGATTTCCTCTTTGATTTCTTCAGTGATCTCTTAGTTACTAAGTAGCGTATTGTGTAGCCTCCATGTGTTTGTATTTTTTACAGAATTTTTCCTGTAATTGATATCTACTCTCATAGCATTGTGGTCAGAAAAGATACTTGATATGATTTCAATTTTCTTAAATTTACCAAGGCTTGATTTGTGACCCAAGATATGATCTATCCTGGAGAATGTTCCCTGAGCACTTGAGAAGAATGTGTATTCTGTTGTTTGGATGGAATGTCCTATAAATATCAATTAAGTCCACCTTGTTTAATATATCATTTAAAACTTGTATTTCCTTATTTCTTTTCATTGTGGATGATCTGTCCATTGGTGAAGGTGGGATGTAAAAGTCCCCTACTATGATTGTGTTACTGTCAATTTCCCCTTTTATGGCTGTTAGTATTTGCCTTATGTGTTGAGGTGCTCATATGTTGGGTGCATAAATATAAACAATTATTATATCTTCTTCTTGGATCAATCCCTTGGTCATTCTGTAGTGTCCTTCTTTGTCTGTTGTAATAGTCTTTATTTTACAGTCTTATTTTGTCTGATATGAGACTTGCTACTCCAGCTTTCTTCTCTATGTTTTTCCACCCCCTCACTTTCAGTCTCTATGGGTCCCTAGCTCTAAAGTGGGCCTCTTGTAGACAGCGTATATACAGATCTTGTTTTTGTATCCATTCAGCCAGTCTATGTGTTTTGGTGGGAGCATTTAATCCATTTACATTTAAGGTATTTATCGATACGTGTGTGCCTATTACCATTTTCTTAATTGTTTTGGGTTTGTTATTGTAGGTCTTTTCCTTCTCTTGTGTTTCCTGCCTAGAGAAGTTCCTTTAGCATTTGTTGTAAAGCTGGTTTAGTGGTGCTGAATTCTCTTAGATTTTGCTTGTTTGTAAAGGTTTTAATTTCTCCATCAAATCTGAATGAGATCCTTGCTGGGTAGAGTAATCTTTGTTGTAGGTTTTTCTCCTTCATCACTTTAAATATGTCCTGCCACTCCCTTCTGGCTTTCAGAGTTTCTGCTGAAAGATCAGCTGTTAACCTGATGGGGATTCCCTTGTGTGTTATTTGTTGTTTTTCCCTTGCTGCTTTTAATATTTTTTCTTTGTATTTAATTTTTGACAGTTTGATTAATATGTGTCTTGGCGTGTTTCTCCTTGGATTTATTCTGTATGGGACTCTCTGTGCCTGCTGGACTTGATTAACTATTTCCTTTCCCATATTAGGGAAGTTTTCAACTATAATCTCTTCAAATATTTTCTCAGTCCCTTTCTTTTTCTCTTCTTCTTCTGGGACCCCTATAATTCAAATGTTGGTGTGTTTAATGTTGTCCCAGAAGTCTCTGAGACTGTCCTCAATTCTTTTCATTCTTTTTTCTTTCTTCTGCTCTGCAGTAGTTATTTCCACTATGTTATCTTCCAGGTTACTTATCCATTCTTCTGCCTCAGTTGTTCTGCTATTGATTCCTTGTAGAGAATTTTTAATTTCATTTATTGTGTTGTTCGTTATTGTTTGTTTGCTCTTTAGTTCTTCTAGGTCCTTGTTAAACGTTTCTTGTATTTTCTGTATTCTATTTCCAAGATTTTGGATCTTCTTTATTATCATTATTCTGAATTCTTTTTCAGGTAGACTGCCTATTTCCTCTTCATTTGTTAGGTCTGGTGGGCTTCTGCCTTCCTCCTTCATCTGCTGTGTGTTTCTCTGTCTTCTCATTTTGCTTATGTTACTGTGTTTGGGGTCTCCTTTTCGCAGCCTGCAGGTTTGTAGTTCCCATTGTTTTTGGTGTCTGTCCCCAGTGACTAAGGTTGGTTCAGTGGGTTGTGTAGGTTTCCTGGTGGAGGGGACTAGTGCCTGTATTTTGGTGGATGAGGCTGGATCTTGTCTTTCTCGTGGGCAGGTCCACATCTGGTGGTGTGTTTTGGGGTGTCTGTGGCCTTATTATGATTTTAGGCAGCCTCTCTGCTAATGGATGGGGTTGTGTTCCTGTCTTACTAGTTGTTTGGCATAGGGTGTCCAGCACTGTAGCTTGTTGGTCATTGAGTGAAGCTGGGTCTTGGCATTGAGATGGAGATCTCTGGGAGATTTTCACTGTTTGATATTACGTGGAGCTGGGAGGTTTCCTGTGGACCAGTGTCCTGAACTTTGCTTTTCCACCTCAGAGGCACAGGCCTGACGCCTGGCTGGAGCACCAGGAGCCTTTCATCCACATGGCTTAGAATAAAAGGGAGAAAAAAAAGAAAGAAAGGAAGAAGAAGATAAAATAAAATTAAGTTATGAAAATAAAAAGTAATTATTAAGAAAAAATTTTTTTAAATAAAAAAACCACCAAAAAACAGACAGACAGAACCCTAGGACAAGTGATAAAAGCAAAGCTATACAGACAAAATCACACACAGAAGCATACAGATACACAGTCACAAAAAGAGAAAAAGGGGGGAAAATATATATATATGTATCTTTGCCCCCAAAGTCCACCTCCTCAATTTGGTCATTTTCTATTCAGGTATTCCACAGATGCAGGGTATATCAAGTTGATTGTGGAGATTTAATCCGCTGCTCCTGAGGCTACTGGGAGAAATTTCCCTTTCTCTTCTTTGTTCACACAGCTCCCGGGGTTCAGCTTTGGGTTTGGCCCCGCCTCTGCGTTTAAGTCGCCTGAAGGCATCTGTTCCTCGCTCAGACAGGACGGGGTTAAAGGAGCCGCTGATTCGGGGGCTCTGGCTCACTCAGGCCGGGGGGAGGGAGGGGTACGGAGTGCGGGGCGAGCCTGCGGCGGCAGAGGCCGGTGTGACGTTGCACCAGGCTGAGGTGCAACGTGCGTTCTCCCGGGGAAGTTGTCCCTGGGTCCTGGGACCCTGGCAGTGGCGGGCTGCACAGGCTCTCGGGAGGGGAGGTGTGGATAGTGACCTGTGCTTGCTCACAGGCTTTTTGGTGGCGGCAGCAGCAGCCTTAGCATCTCAGGCCCGTCTCTGGGGTCCGCGCTGATAGCCGCAGCTCGCGCCCATCTCTGGAGCTCCTTTAAGCAGCGCTCTGAATCCCCTCTCCTCGCGCACCAGGAAACAAAGAGGGAAGAAAAAGTCTCTTGCCTCTTTGGCAGCTCCAGACTTTTCCCCCTTCTCCCTCCCGGCTAGCCATGGCGCACTAGCCCTTTCAGGCTGAGTTCACGCAGCCAACCCCAGTCCTCTCCCTGCGCTCTGACCGAAGCCCGAGCCTCAGCTCCCAGCCCCCGCCCGCCCCGGCGGGTGAGCAGACAAGCCTCTCGGGCTGCTGAGTGCTGGTCGGCACCGATCCTCTGTGCGGGAATCTCTCCACTTTGCCATCCGCACCCCGGTTGCTGCGCTCTCCTCCGTGGCTCCAAAGCTTCCCCCGTCTCCTCCTGCGAAGGGGCTTCTCGTGTGTGGAAACCTTTCCTCCTTTATGGCTCCCTCCCACTGGTCCCGTCCCTATTCTTTTGTCTCTGTTTTTTCTTTTTTCTTTTGCCCTACCCAGGTACGTGGGGGAGTTTCTTGCCTTTTGGGAGGTCTGAGGTCTTCTGCCAGTGTTCAGTAGGTGTTCTGTAGGAGTTGTTCCACATGTAGATGAATTTGTGGGGAGGAAGGTGATCTCCGCGTCTTACTCTTCTGCCATCTTGAAGCTCCTCTCCGTTAAAAAAAATTTTTTTAACTAGTTTACTTTTGTCTGCATTGGGTCTTTGCTGCTGTGCATGGACATTCTCTAATTGCAGCAAGCAGGGGTTACCCTTCGTTGCAGTATGTGGGCTTCTCGTTGCCGTGGCTTCTCTTGTTGTGGAGCACGGGCTCTAGGCGCTCAGGCTTTAGTAGTTGTGACATGTGGGCTCAGTAGCTGTGGCTCACAGGCTCTAAAGCACGGGCTCAGTTGCTCTGTCACATGCGGGGTCTTCCCTGACCAGGGCTTAAACCCGTGTCCCCTGCACTGGCAGGCGGATTCTTAACCACTGCTCCACCAGGGAAGCCCTTATAACTGCTGTCTTTCTCTAAGTTTTTATCCTTCCAATTTCCTTTAAACAGTTGCCAGTTACTTTTCTAAAACTCGGATATGATCATATTACTCTCCTTACCCCAAAATCTCAATGTCCCCCACACCTATGCTCATAGAATGAAGTGCCAACTCTTTAGCCTAGTATAAAAGTTCTGCCCATCCTGTGTGCTCAGATATTAGAGCTCTCCATTTCCTATGTCTTGTCCTTTCCTTTTTCGTGTTAGTGCATGTGATGTTCCTTCAGCCTCCTCTGTCTCTTAAAACCATACTCACATGTCCTACCCTTCATGAAACTGTCCTCAAGTTGCCTGGTTGAAATTGTTCTTTTTTCCAATATTTTCATAGTCCTTTGTTAATCTCTGCATTTGATTCCTACATTATTTCTATGATATGTTACAGTATTCTCACCTTATGTGGCCAAGGACAAATGTACATTAGCAAAGAGCAGAACCAATTGGAAAGTGACACATATTCACATCTCCATATTGTACAGGAAAACAAAAGTAACATTCTTGTGAGTCTTGTCAATTTAAAGCTTTATCAAATCAGATTCTTCATGCAATCTTCCTGAGTCAGAAGGAAACAGCTCTCCCACAGTTGGTACAGGGGAAGGGAAACCTCTTCTCGTTCTTTTCTGAGAATCCTTTTGCTAATTGTAAAGACTTCATTTTTAAGACCAGCCTCTGGAATTTCATTAATTAGTCTTAACATTTAAAAGTAAGCTTATAAGTATAGGATGGAAAGGGAGAAAAAGAAGAATAACTTTACAGTGAATAAACCTGACAGACACCGCCTCAACCAGGTGATCAAGGAAAATGTCAACAGTGATGAGTCATGTTGATGGTGTATCCCTTGATGTGGTGTGATGGGAATGGCACTGTACCTCTGTGGTCCTCCTCCCAAAACATTACCCCAGTCTAATTATGAGAAAAGCATCAGACAAGCCCCACTTGAGAGACTTTCTTCAAAATATCTGAACAATAATCCTCAAAACTATCAAGGTCATCAAAAACAGGGGAAGTCTGAGAAACTCACAACCAAGAGGAAACTAAGGAGATAACTAAACATAATGTGGTAAACTGGCTGGGATCCTGAGACACAGAAAGGACATTAGGAAAGAAAATGAGGCTATCTTAATAAAAAATGAACTTGAGTTAATAATCATGTATCAGTATCAGTTCATTTATTGTGACAAATGTACCATACAAATGTAAGATGTTAATAATAGGGGAAACTGGCTGTGAGGTATATGGGAACTCTCTTTACTATCTTTGTGATAATTCTGTGAATCTAAAACTGTTATAGTATTTTTAAATCCTTTTAAAAATTCAGCCTTGCTGAATTCAATTTAACTGGCAGAAACATGATTTTGTTTGAAAACAGTGAAACAAGGAGTATATACCATTGTGTTCCACAGAAAAAAAACAGCATTCAGAATCCTGCTGAAATAACACAATGGGGTGAAAACTTATTTCTCTTTATGAACATGTACAAGGATGCTTTTGTTTAGGCAATGAGTATTTTACAGTGGAAACACTGTGCACGTGGAAAAAATCAAAGGGGAATACGCTGCAAAACTAAACTTTTTAACTTAAAAGGGGCATAAAATGTGCTTCTTGTTTTTAATGGGGATAATTATTTTCATTCTTTAATAATTATTCCTCTCTTTGTAGGCAGCTCTTTCCTGCTACTTTAATAGAACTTAGTGGCACAGAGAGAATTGGGAGCACGGGCAAGGGAGGTGTTGGGAAGAAAGGTCTTTGCTCTGTCTGGCAGGTACTGCTCAGAACATTGGGGAAGTTGAAAATGAAGCCATTCATTCAGAAATATTTGTTTGCCTACTATAAACCAGGAAGTGTGAGGGTTTCTAAAATGCGTCATATACAGATGTTGCCCTCAAGCACCTTATCATTGTTCAGGGTTGTAATATACACATGCACACACGATTTATATAAGGAGATAAAATTATATATATCCTTATATAAATCAAGTATGTATAAGAAATGTAAATATGTAATATATATATGTGTATGTGTGTATATATATATATATATATATATATATATATATATATGTCCTGTATAACTCACTGTCTTTCCTTGCCTCCCATATGCAACTACTCTAATGTGTTAATATGTATCTTGTATGTATATGTTCCTGCAAAATGTATAATGTTGTTTTGTGGGCATATATCTTTAATTTATATAATTAGGTAATCCCACTTTCTTACTTTTTTACAGTGAGCACTATGTTTTTAATACCCATCCTTGTTGTTCTGTGAATACATAATCTTTTACCTGTAATACTCCAAGAAAGAAGGAAAGATCTCCTCTGCCAGTCCCATTGTGGTGTCTGACACTCTCCTCCCACCAACCCCCTCCTCAAGGAGCCTTCATTTGGTTGGTGCATTCCCTTGGGTCTAGGGTATAAGTATTCACTTACATAGACCTGATTGTCTAGGAAAGTTTCCAAAGAAGGATTCTGGCTCATTTCATTAAGAAGACTGCTTTGTGACCACATAAAGGGGTGGGATAGGGAGGGTGGGAGGGAGATGCTAGAGGGAGGGGATATAGGGATATATGTATACGTATAGCTGATTCACTTTGTTATACAGTAGAAACTAACACAACAATGTAAAGCAATTATACTCCAATAAACATGTTAAAAAATTTTAAAAAGTAAAAAAAAAAAAAAAAAAGAAGACTATGCTGGCAGCTTATTCAAAGCTGTAATGAGTGAAACTACAAATCCTCTCTGCCTCCTGAGGATATATCATTTCTGATTCTTTTTTTAACCTTGACCCCAGAAAACTATGTTAACCTTGACCCCAGAAAACTATGTTAACCCTAGAAAACTATGTTAACTCTCTAAAATCTCCATAGTATTTCTGAGTATTAATTGTGTTTCAGGATGCGTACCTGTGGGAGAATGGAAGGTGAGGGTCTGGGAGACAGGGACTAAGATCTTGTCCTGGCTGTGTCTGATTGGCTGAGACATCTTGAGCAAGTTCTTACATCCTTCTGTGGTTAGAATAGGTGCTGAAGTCACTCTTCCTGGGTTTGAATCCCAGTTCTGCAACTTTCTAGCTGTGTAAACTTGGGCAGATTACTCACCTAGGAAATGAGGTAATTAAACCACAGATGATTACTAGGAGGGATTCCAATTCAACTACTATTTCATCCATAGATGCTTTCTTGGCTCTGTGCCCTTTTGGCATCATTCTTCTGTCCGTCTCTTCCCCAATAGCCTCTTTTCCCTTCAAGGTTCTCTCCAGACAGCATGTTCTCTAAAGCTTTTCCTCAGATTTCAGATTTAAATAAAGACTAGAAGAGCAGTAGAAATGGAATAAATAAAAGTAAAATAATTTTTTTTATTTTTTAATTAATTGATCTAATAGGTAACTTCAAAGTGATAATAGTAAAAATGCATTAGGTGATTATAGCATATGGATGAGTGAAATGAATGACATAAATTTATAAGGGATGAGAGGGATTAATTGGGAATATTATAGGTCACCTGCCTTTCATCTGAAATGTTATTTGAAAGTGGACTTAAATTTGTTATAAATGTATATTATAAATTGATATGCTAAGAGGAGAGAAAATGGAACTATATAAAATGCTAAGTTAAAACCAGAGAAGGAAGAAAAGGAGGGAAAAAATAAACAAAGAACAAGTACAATGAATATAAAACAGCTACAAACATGGTAGATATTAAACCAAATATACTGATAATCACATTAAATATGAATTGTCTAAATATACCAATTAAAATACAGAGACTGTTAGAGTAGATAAAGAAGAAGATCCAACTCTCTCTCTCTCTCTCTCTCTCTCTCTCTATATATATATATATATATATATATATATATATATATATATATATATATATATATATATATTTACAAGAAATCCATTTTAAATATAAAGACACAGATAGGTTAAAAGTAAAGGGATGGAGAAAGATATTCTGTAGTAACACTAATCAAGAGAAAGCTGAAATAGCTATATTAATTTCAGACAAATTAGACTGCAGAACAAGGGAAATCATCAGGGATAAAGAGGGTCATTACATAATGATAAAGGAGTCAATTCTCCAAGAAAACATAGCAATCCTTAATGTGTGTGTACCTAACAACAGAACATCAAAACATACGAGGCAAAAACTAATAGAACAGCAAGGAGAAATAGACAAATCTATTATTATGGATTTGGAGACTTGAATACCCCTTCAGTAATTAATAGATCCAGCAGGCAAAAACTGAGTAATAACACAGTTGAACTGACACAGCACCATTAATCAACTAGACTTAATTGACATTTATAAAATACTTTATCCAACAATAGCAGAATACACAGATACCATGCCATGTTGATCACTATAGCTTTATAGTAAGTCTTGAAGTTGGGTAATTGCAGTCCTTCAACTTTGTTATTCTTCTTCAGTATTGTGTTGGCTATTTAGTTTTGCCTTTTATTTGTTTGTTTTGCCTTTCCATATAATCTTTAGTTTGTTTGACACCCACAAAATGGCTGCTCAGATTTTAGTTTGGATCATATTGCATCTATAAATCAAGTTGGGCAGAACTGACAGCTTAACAATATTGAGTCTTCTAATCCATGAACACAGAATATCTCTTCATTTATTTAGAACTTTTAAAACCTTTTTCATTAGAGTTTTTATTTCTATGCATATAGATCTTATATATATTTAGATAGATTTATACCTAAGTATTTCAAGGTTTTTTAAATATCTTTATTGGAGTATAATTGCTTTACAATGGTGTGTTATTTTCTGCTTTACAACAAAGTGAATCCATTATACATATACATATGTTCCCATATGTCTTCCCTCTTTATTTCAAGGTTTTTGATGCTAATGTAAATGGTACTGTATTAATAATTTCAAGTTCCAGTGTTCATTGTTGGTATGAAGGAAAGCAATTGATTTTGTACATTTACCTTGTATCTTGTGATCTTGCTGTAGTCATTTACCCATTTCAAGTGGGTTTTTTATTTTGTCAATTGTTTGGGATTTTGTACATAGACAATCATGTAACCCTCAAACAAAGACAGTTTTATTTCTTCCTTTCCAACCTGTATACCTTTTATTTTTTAAAATATTTAGCCCTATTTCCCCCGTAAGTGAGAATAGCTAACATTTACTGAGTGATTACTATGTCCAGATACTGTCCCAAGCATTTTATATTTATTTACTCATGAAATATTCATTATTTACTCACAAGAACTCTATAGAGTAGGGTACCACTATTATCCCAATGTTACAGATGAGGAGACTGAGGATAGAGAAGTTAAGAAAATTGCCTAAAACATTGAAATATCCCAAGAATGTCGACACTTTGGTATTAAAATTTTCTCTCTTGAATCTGGGAGAAACACAGAAATCCACTGCAAACCATGGTTTCCAGTTCTTGTTCCGGGAAATATAATCATGAAATCTGTCTAACCACCGATAATCATATTAAATATGAATTGTCTAAATATACCAATTAAAATACAGAGACAGAGTAGATAAAGAAGATCCAACTATATATATATTTACAAGAAATCCATTTTAAATATAGTGGATTTATATCCATCTTTCCCTGGAGTTCTATTCAATAGTTCCAACTGAGTACTAGAAATAGTCTCCTGTGTGTCCCACAGGCATCTCCAATTCAACATATTCAAAATCATACTCAAAATTTTCTCCTCCAGTTTTGCTTTTCCTCTTGTGTTTCTTTTTTCTTGTTGTTATCTCTTCTTTCTTTTAACCTTTTGACCCCCCTTCACTCATTCTGTTAGGTTAGAGATGGGATGATGGATCAAGCAAGGTGCTAAAGTAGTTTCAAGCTTTCTTCTGTATCAGAATCAGCTGAGGGTCTTGTTAAAATGCAGACCCCCAGGTATCACCCATATATTCTCATTCTGTAGATGTGGGTTGTGTATTTTTTTTTAATTGAAAAAGTTTGACATGTAGCATCGTGTAAGTTGGGTTGAGTATTTTTAACAAGCATCCCAGTTGATGCCAATTCAGGTGATCCTAGGACCACAGGTTGAAAAGCACTCCAGGGCTCAGATGAAGGCATCAGCCTTGGATGGAGAAAAGAGAAAATGCTGCAGGATATGTGTGGGCTAGGGGCTGCTGGAGTTTTATCTGGTGTCCTCCTTTCTTTATGAGGTAGGAGCTAATATCTCTATGAACAAGGAGCTGTTTATAGCATCAGGGTGCTAGGAGAAAGCAGTCAGGCTGGGAATAGAAGTCATAGGAATGGGAGAAGATCGTTGCAGGGTTAAAGGAAGAGAGTCTGAAGCAACACTGATCTTGGAAATGAAAACTGTAAAGAAGATACTATTTTTTGGTGAAGGGTGGGGAACAACTGCCATTAGTTGTCTACAGAGCTTCAAAGAGGGGAAGAACCCAGAAAGAAAACAGATTCCCCAAATTATGATTGTGAGGGTCCTAAACATCACCACCTGTCTCTGCTAGAGAGGCAGCATGGTGTGAAATACACAAGTCCGAGAGGTAGCCAGAATTCCTAGCCTCTACCCTGCAGTTAATCTCTCTATGCCTAGTCTCCTCATTTGTAAAATGGAGACAGCATTAGTTCCACTTCATGGACTCATAATATAAGTTCCAAATGAATAAACACATGTAATATATTAGGCTCATAGCAAAGACTCAAATGGATGTTAGCTTATTCACATTCCACAAGCAATATCCTGCTTGAATTTTACACACATAAGTCAATTAATCTTACTTCAAACAGGGGTACTTTTGACCTCCTTCTACAGATGAAGAAACTGAATATAAAAGGAAAACAAGTTATTTGTCTAAGTCCAAACAAGCGGTATGTGAGCAAATAGGAACTGGAGACCAGGTCTCCAAACTCCAGCTGCATTTTGAGTGTCTATTTGTTGCCAGGTATTGAGGAAGGTGCTTTTAACATGTCAACACTTGCCATGTATTTCCCTATTATCAGTTGAGGATATTAAGGATAGAATTAAAGGCCAAATTATAAACAGGTGGTGGAACCACAGCTGGAGAGAAGCCAGCTGGCTCGAGAGCTCGGAACTCCTACAGTGACTTCTACCCTTCTTGATGGAATCTACATTAACCCACACCATCCTGGTCACCTCTGAGAGCTACATGATGGTGCTTACTAACACCTGTAAGGGAATCAGAGATAAATGAATCTCAGTTCCATCTGAGAAAAGCTCATAGCTTTGTGGCGAGTATAAAACAAGTATATACAAAGTTATAATACAAGGTAAAATGTGCATGGGGATTCAGAGGGAGGGATTCCCTCCAGCTGGATGTGCCATTTGGAGGTGAACCTAGAAGGAGGGCAGGATTGGGGCATGTGGATGAGGGGATGGGGTTGGAGGATGAACTGAGTGGAGAAGCAGACACAGAAACTCCCAAGAATATCCAGTTATTAAGCCAGTGTGTGTAGACTTGTGGAAGGTAAGATTTGAAAGGGAATCTGGGATCTGTTTGCAGGGAGCTGGAAATCTGAAGATAAATAGTTTGAACTTTAATTCTGTAGGCAACAGGGAGCCACAAGAGATGTGTTGTTTTTGGCTTTTTTGCAAATGCCTCTTAAAATTAATGATTTTACTTGGAGGTAACTGAAGACTGACATGCAATTGTAAGCAATAATGCAGAGAGAGCCTGAGTAACTTAGTCTCCCTGGATGGTAATATCTTGCAAAACTGTAGTCAATATCACAACCAGGATGTTAACATTGATACAATCCACTGCTCTTATTCAGATTTCCCCTGTTTTACTTGTACTCATCTCTGTATGCATTTAATGTTATGGAATTTTATCAAATGTATAGGTTTCCATATCTACAACCACAGTCAAAATACAGGACAGTTCCATCACCACGAGAATCTCTCCTGTTGCCCTTTTACAAGAATACCCACCTTCCTTCCATGCCTCTTCCTTCATCTCTAAGCCCTATTACTAGCACCGTTTCTATAATTTTATTTCAAGAATGTTTCATAAATGGAATCATAGAGTATACAACCTTTGGTGACTGGCTTTTTTGCCCCTTACCGTAATTCTCCTGGGATTTATTCAAATTGTAGCCTGTATCAATAATTCTCTTTCTCTCTCGCTCTCTCTCTCTTTTTTTTTTTTTTTTTGGAGTAGTATTCCATGATATGGATGTACCATAGTTTAACCATTCACCTGCTAAAGGATGGCTGGGTTGTTTTCAGTATTTTACTACTATGATTTAACCTGCTGTAAATATTTGTGTACAAAATACACACATAAAGTTGTGTGCATTTTGTGTGAACATAAGTTTTCATTTCTCTGGGATAAATACCCAAGAGCTCTGGGTATGTATGTTTAGTAGTAGTAGGTATGTACGCTGGGTTGTATGTTTAGTTGCATCATTAATTTTATAACAAATGAATATATATATATATATAACTAATGTATATATATCATATATATTCTTTTTCAGATTCTTTTCTATTATAGGTTATTACAAGATATTCAACATAGTTCCCTGTGCTATACAGTAGGTCCTTGTTTATCTACTTTATATGTAGTAATGTGTACCTGTTAATTCCAAATTCCCAATTTATCCCTCCCTCCCCTTCCCCCTTTGGAAAACATAAGTTTGTTTTCTATGTCTGTGAGTCTATTTCTGTTTTGTAAATAAATACATCTGTATCAATTTTTTAAAGATTCCACATATAAGTGATATCATATGATATTTGTCTTTCTCTGTCTGACTTACTTCACTTAGTATGATAGTCTCCAGGTCCATCCAGGTTGCTGCAAATGGCATTATTTCATTCCTTTTTTTTTTTTTTTTTTGTGGTACGTGGGCCTCTCACTGTTGTGGCCTCTCCCGTTGTGGAGCACAGGCTCCGGACACGCAGGCTCAGCGGCCATGGCTCACGGGCCCAGCTGCTCCGCGGCATGTGGGATCTTCCCAGACCGGGGCACGAACCCGTGTCCCCTGCATCAGTAGGCGGACTCTCAACCACTACGGCACCAGGGAAGCCCTAAGGTGATTCTTGATATATGAGGGCTTACTGTACCACAGGTCCTTGTACCATATGAACTTAAGTATGCAATTTTATTATTTGTTTCCTGGTTTTCCTCTGTTTCTCTTTTATCACCTTCCTGTGGGTTACTGGAATGTTTTTTTTTTTTTTTTTTTTTTTTTTTTCAGTACACGGGCCTCTCACTGTTGTGACCTCTCCCGTTGCGGAGCACAGGCTCTGGACGCGCAGGCTCAGCGGCCATGGCTCACGGGCCCAGCCGCTCCGCGGCATGTGGGATCCCCCCCAACCGGGGCACGAACCCGTGTCCCCTGCATTGGCAGGCGGACTCTCAACCACTGCGCCACCAGGGAAGCCCTGGAATGTTTTATAGGATTCTATTTTGATTTATTTTTAGTGTGTTTGAGTATATCTCTTTGTATAGAAAGTTATTGCTTTGGGTATTACAATATGCATATATGACATCATAATCTATTACCATTTGAGTGAAGTATGAAAACCTTACTTCTATTCAGGTCCCTTTACCTTCCTCAATTTTTAATATCATTGCCTTGAATATCAGGTGTTATAATTTTTGTTTTGATCATCATGATTGTAAAAACTTATGAGAAGAAGGATTGTCTATCATATTTACCCCTACTTTTTCTTTTACCTATCTTGATACTCTACTTTCCTTTATGAAGTTCCAAATTATCTTTTCCTTTCTGTTTATAAAACTTCCTTTAGCCACTCTTTAAGGGTAGGTTTGTTAACAACAAATTCTCTTAGTTTTTCTTCATCTGAACATGTCTTTTTTCATGAAGGACCATTTTGTTGGATATAGAATTTGCAGTTGACAGTTCTTTTCTTTCAGCACTTGAGAAATGTCATGCCATTTCCTTTGGCATCTGTGGTTTCAGATGAGATATCTGCCATCATCTGAAATAATGTTCCTCTGACAGGTAATATATTGTTTATTTCTAGCTGCTTTTAAGAATTTTTCTTTGTGTTCAGTTTTCAGAATTCAATTATATGTCTTGGCATGGATTTCCTTGGAATTATCCTGGTGGGGTTTGCTCAGTTTCTTGGAACTGTAAGTTTGTGTCTTTCACCAAATTTGGGAGATTTTCAGCTGTAATTTCTTCCCATACTCATTTAGACTTCTTTTCCTCTCCTTATGGGACTCTGATGATACAAATGTTGGGATTTTGGTTACTGTACCACAGGTCCTTGAGACTCTGTTCATTTTTATCCCCAGTCTATTTTCTCTCTATTGTTTATATTGAGTAAATTTTATTTTTTTATCCTCCCTCAAGTTCACTGATTCATCCAATGTCATCTCCATTATACTATCAAGACCATTCAGAAAGTTTAAAAAATTTCTATTATTGTATTTTTCAGTTCCATAATTTCTGTTTAGATCCTTTTTATACATTTTATTTCTTTGCTGAACATTTTTTAAAATTTTATTTTATATTGGAGTATAGTTGATTAACAATGTTGTGATAGTTTCAGGTTTACAGCAAAGTGACTCAATTATACATATATATGTATCTATTCTTTTTCAAATTCTTTTCCCATTTAGGTTATTACAGAGTACTGAGCAGAGTTCCCTATGCTATACAGTAGGTCCTTATTGGTTGTTTATTTTATTTTTTATTTTTAAAAATATTTATTTATTTTAGGCTGTGTTGGGTCTCCGTTGCTGCATGCGGGCTTTCTCTAGTTGCAGAGAGCAGGGTCTACTCTTTGTTGCAGTATGTGGGCTTCTCATTGCAGTGGCTTCCCTTGTTGTGGAGTGCAGTCACTAGGTGCATGGGCTTCAGTAGTTGTGGCATGCAGGCTCAGTAGTTGTAGCTCATGGGCTCTATAGTGCAGGTTCAGTAGTTGTGGCACACAGGCTTAATTGTTCCATGGAAGTGGGATCTTCCCAGACCAGGGATCGAACCCATGTCCCCTGCATTGGCAGGCAGATTCGTAACCACTGTGCCACCAGGGCAGTCCTTGGTTGTCTATTTTAAATATAGCCGTGTGTACATGTCAATCCCAAACTCCCAGTCTATCCCTCCCCACCCCACCCTTCCCCTCGGTAACTATAAGTTCATTCTCTAAGTCTGTGAGTCTGTTTCTGTTTTGTAAATAAGTTCATTTAGTATCATTTTTTTAATATTCCACATATAAGTGATATCATATGATATTTGTCTTTCTCTGTCTGACTTACTTCACTTAGTATGATAATCTCCAGGTCCATCCACATTGCTGCAAATGACATTCTTTCTTTCTTTTTAATGGCTGAGTAATAGTCCATTGTATATATGTAGCATATCTTCCTTATCCATTCATCTGTTGATGGACATTTAGGTAACTTCCATGTCTTGGCTACTGTAAACAGTGCTGCAATAAACATTGGAGTGCACGTATCCTTTCAAACGATGTTTTTCTCCAGATATAAGCCCAGTAGTGGGATTGCTGGATCATATGCTAGCTCTATTTTTAGTTTCTTAAGGAACCTCCATACTGTTCTCCATAGTGGCTGTACCAATTTACATTCCCAGCAACAGTGTACGAGGGCTCCCTTTTCTCCACACGCTCTCCAGCATTTACTGTTTGTAGACTTTTTGATGATGGCCAATCTGACTGATGTGAGGTGATAACTCATTGTAGTTTTGATTTGCATTTCTCTAATTAATTAATGATGTTGAGCATATTTTCATGTGCCTCTTGGCCATCTGTAAGTCTTCTTTGGAGAAACGTCTCTTTAGGTCTTTGCTGATGTTTTTATTTTTTATTTGTTTCAAGAAAATTTGTAAGTGCCTGTTGAAGTATTCTTATGATGGCTGCTTTAAAGTCTTTGTCAGATAATTCCCACATCTGTTTCATCTCAGTGTTAGTTTCAATTAATTGTCTTTTCTCCCTGATATATCTCCAAACTGTGGATCCTAACTAGCCAATATTTGCTCCAGAACTCTGGTCTGGCCCATTCCTTTTATTTTTTTAAATTAATTTTTATTTGAGTATAGTTGCTTTACAATGTAGTTTTAGTTTCTGCTGTATGGCAAAGTGCATCACTTATACATGTAGCAAGGGGGAAGGGGGGTGGGATGTACTGGAAAATTGAGATTGACATATATACACTACTATATATAAAATAGATAACTAATGAGAACCTACTGTAAAGGACAGGGAACTCTACTCAATGGCCCATTCCTTTGACACTTCTGGCGCACCACAGCGCTGGTTCCCTGGGCTAGTGCTCTTAAGGTGAGATATTTTATACTGGCTTTTGAGGTGCAAGACTTGGTTTGGATGTAGAAGTTATGGTTTCAAATTTTCATTATTCCTTGTGAATTCTATTTATAATCTCTTAATTTCATCTCTCTGGCATTTGAAGGCTTTAGCTTTGGGATATATTTCCACACCCTCTAGCTTTTTTTTTTTTTTTTTTTTTTTTTTGCAGTACGCGGGCCTCTCACTGCTGTGGCCTCTCCCGTTGCGGAGCACAGGCTCCGGACGCGCAGGCTCAGCGGCCATGGCTCATGGGCCCAGCCGCTCCGCGGCATGTGGGATCCTCCTGGACCGGGGCACGAACCCGTGTCCCCTGCATCGGCAGGCGGACTCCCAACCACTGCGCCATCAGGGAAGCCCCCCCCCCCCGCCCCGCAGCTTTTTCCTTCTTCTTCCTCCTTCTCTTCTCCTCCTCCTCCTCCACCTTCTGCTTCTCATCTTCTTTTTGGGTGTTTCTTTATTTTAAATGTCTTGCCTCCAGAGGCACCTTCATTCATCGTCCATATCAGTGTTTTCAGGAGCCTCTTTCCTTTTGTTTTTTTATGTTTAAAACATGTATTTTTAGGGTTTTTTTGACTGTAAAAAAACAACTGTGCATTATAAAAATTGGAAAAATCTAAAAAGAGGTGGAGAAAAAGACACCCATACCCCCCAAGGAACAGTTGTTTTCAAACAGAAGAGGAGGCTGAGGGAGAGAAGAGTAAGCTTGGTCAGGAGTCGGGGCATGATGTGGCCTCTGAGGTTCAGTTTCCTCATCACCAAAACGAAGGGCTTGGCTAGACGGTCCTCAGGCCACTTCCAATGTTATGAATGACTTAGTGATGGGACATGACTGTCTTCAAATGGCTGAAAGGATATAAAGTTATCCAAGGGAGCAGATTGATCAATGCAGTTCCAGACTCCAGAAGATGAAACTAGAATCAGTGAGTGGAGTGACAGGTAAACTAAGAAAACTTCACTAAGAATTAGAACTACCCCTCAATATAGAGGACAACTTGTCAAGCACCAAGTAGCCTGCTCTGGGATAAACCGATGCCTGTCAGTTTCAGTTTCCAGAGCCTCTTTTCTAGTTTTTCTCATTTCTAAAGACTTTGTAGTTGCCCTAATTTCAACAGAGTGATTCTTGTGGTTTAGGAGGAATGTGCAAAGATTTCATTAATGCTTAGAATTCTCACCCTACTTCCTTCCTGACCCAAGTTCTTCTATCAACTTATTTACCCCCAAACCTGCTATGTTTTCCAGACTGAAATCTGCTCTTCTTTGGATTAAATAAAAAGATCATTGCCACTTCCAAAAAGCCGCTCTTAAAATACTCAAAGACTACAGGATTATGTGTATACAGACTTCTGTATTACTATGTGAAGGTCAATAGCTGTCATTTATGTTACCTATTGCATTCTATATGCCTTCTAAGTAGTCTTCAGGCAGTAGCTCTTTGAATCCTCCCCACAATTCTTTCTCACAGGTATCAGTTCCCCTTCTACAGAAAAGTAATTTCTCCAGGATCCCACAGCTCAAAGGTATATTAAGATGTACTCAAAAGAAGGAAAAGGGAAAAAACCCACAAATATTCTAAACCTAGTTTTCTGCCTCTAAAACGTGTGCTCTTGATCTCTACCTAACACGCATGAGCTTTTGGGTAAGAAAGAAAAGCTATAAAAATGTTCTCACTAGTGAGTAAAATATAGTGTATCAGCTTAATGACATGGAATGATAATACCAGAAAAAGAACAAGACTTGGAGTGAGGAGAACTAGGTTTGGGTCTAGGTTCATCATTTATGAGCCCTGTAGCCTTGAACAAGTAATTTTACCTGCTGCATTAGTTTTCTTTTGCTATGTAACAAACTACCACAAATTTTGTGGCTTAAAACGACTCCCAACCGCAGAACCCACAGTTCTGTAAGTCGGAAGTCTGGATGGGCTCAACTGGATTCTCTGCTTAATTAAGGCTAAAATCAAAGTGTTGGCGGTCTGACCTTATGCGCAGTTTGTAGAGAAGAATCTGCTTTCAAGTTCATTTAGGTTGTTGGAAAAATCCGGTTGCTAGCGCTGCGGTCCATGTTTTCTTATTGGCTGTCAGCCAGGGGTCGCTCTCTGCTCCTAGAAGGCTGCCTACATTCCAGTCTCGATTCTCTTACGAGGTTTTTGTGATGATGACTAAATAAGACGTATTGTACACATAGTGATGATGGATGTGATAGCTGCTTAATGTCGCTGGGTGTACAGGATACCCCTCAACCCTTAAACACAGCACATGTCTATACAACAGGAAATCCTACCGGGGGCAGGTTCCGAAGTCTCTTGTAACAGAAGAGACTTCTGTTGGTCTTCCCCTACAAAGACAGAAACTGGGTTTTGCGCTGGACAAATGTTTACTAAGTGAAGTGGATGAGATGCGGTGAAGTGTCTGGCACCAGTAGCGGGAAGAATTCTAACTGGCCAGTCCTCAGTGAAAAGAAGGTGGCGAAGCTTGGGAAAGGCTAACCCCGCAGGGGGCAAAAGCACAGAAGTGGTGAGGAATGCAGTAGGTGAGAAATGCCTGCATCGCCAGCGCTGTAAGCAGAGCCCCCTCAATGGGCGGGCGCCTGTGAACGCAGGACCGCCTCCCACCCCCGCCCCCGCCCGGGCTGTGGGTACCCGTGTGGGGGACGCCGGGGGAACTGCGTGGGGGGCGCGTCTGGGCTCGGTCAGCCCCTCATAGCCCAATCCCCCCTCCGTGAGCCATGCAAGTGGAGTCTCCCAGCCTGCGCCCCCTGGCTCTGGCTAACCAGCCTCAGTCCCCTCGTTGGAGCATTTCGCCCCGAGCCTCCGAGCGCGCTGGTTGCCAGCTGCAGCTCGGAACTTGGTTACGCAATTACTTGCCGCCGCTGCGTCCGCGGCCGAAGCCCACCCCGGCAAGGAGTGAATTTGCCGCGAGGTTCCCGCCTCGGAAAGAGGTAAAAGCTATCTTCCGCCTTTTTTTTCGGGCACATGAACGCACGGCATAGCGGGCGAACCAGCCTGGGTTATCGTGGGGTGGAAACCGGTGGGTGCGTTGTCAGGGAAGAGGGTACCTGGGGACAGTTGCTGCAGGTAAGGGGTCTCTGTTAGCGTCACGAATCCTGGACTCTGTGGGCTCCCTGGGCGCCCCTCGCTGCCCCTGTGACCACACCCTGGATCGCGATGTCTGCAGCAACCTAACCTTGCCCGCAGTGATCGATCCATGTCAGAGACGCGCACAATTTTTCATACCGAAGGAGAGAAGACAACAAGGGCTTATTTGGGGAGAAAATGTTTGGTAACATCGCTCAGACGTGCGTGTTTTAAGGGTTGGCAAGCTGTCCGTTATTGCGGCATTATGTAGAGTGGAGTAGTCTGGCGTGAAAAATAAAAATGGGTGCGTAGCCACCGCGAAAGTAACAGTAAGGTATTACTGGAATAGGTGCGGGGCGAGCCTGCCCTCCTCCCCGCCCGCATTGCCTTCCGTAGGTGCGTGGGGTGGGTGGCGGGCTCGCCGCAGAGGAGGGAGGAGGGAAGTGAGAGGAGGGTGGGGTTAGGGAGCGAGATGAGGCAGACACCCCTCCCACCTCCCCCGCCCCCAGTCCCCAGGGAGCGGCGGGCCAGGCAGGCGCTGCGACAAGACACCATTCCGGGTTAGACTCCCATCGCTCACTCTTCCTCTCTTTCTCTCTTCCTGCCTAGGCTTCCCTCACTGCTGGCCAAGTGTCAGAGAAGGTGTGCACGCATCTCCCCGCCAATACCCAACCATGGGCAACTCCTGCTTTGGCCTCAAGGAACGGCTGATGAAGCGGCTGCGGCCTCTGCCTACCGTGATCGTCATCCGTACCTGCCTGCCCCAGAGGAGGAGCAGAGATTTCCGCGTGGTGGTGCTCGGCTCGGCCGGCGTGGGCAAGAGCGCGCTGGTGCAGAGGTGGGTGCGCGGCAACTTCCGTGAGGCGTACCTGCCGACCATCGAAGATACCTACCGCCAGGCGCTGGGCTGCAGCCACAAGGCGGGCGCGCTGCACATCACCGACACCACCGGCGGCCGCCGCTACCGGGGTCTGCAGCGCCTCGCCATTGCCAGGGGTCATGCCTTCATCCTGGTCTACTCCGTCACCAAGAAGCAAACCCTGGAGGAGCTGAAGCCCCTCTATGAGCTGATCCGTCAACTCAAAGGCAACAACCCGCAGAAGTGCCCCGTCATCCTGGTGGGCAACAAGTGTGATGAGAGCCAGCGGGAGGTAAGCGAGAAGGAAGGGGCTGCCTACGCGTCGGAGTGGAATTGCGCCTTCTTGGAGACCTCCGCCAAGATGAATATCAATGTGCAGGAGCTGTTCCAGATGCTGATAAACTTCGAGAAGAAGCCCGCCGCCGCTGCCACCGCCGCCCAGCCTCCCCAGAAGAAATCCCAGATCCCCAAGACCGCCGAGAAGCTGCTGGGCAAGTGCATCATCATGTGAACCCTGAGCCTTAAGGAGCCCGACCCTCTTCTCCTTCAGTGTGCTGAAAACATGGACCGACCCCATTGTGCTGTGTCACCTGTACACGACTGACTTTTGTGCTGTGGTTTGGGTTGTAACAATTAGATGTCAATAAATGTCCCTTGTAAGTTAGTAACTTTTCTTTTCCCCAGGCAAGAGAACTCGAATCTTTAAAATATGGACATTGGAGGAGGAGAGGAAAAAGGAACAGGATGCATTTTAAAGGATGGGACTTGGACGGACTTTAGAGATGAATGTTTGAAAAAGAGAATGGAAATAGCAAAATGAATTGAAAGATCTCACTGCCCTTCTTGTAATCCTATTATTGTGTATTATTCTTAAACATTTCAAGTCCTGTAACTGTCTGATCATATCTTCCCATTGTGTATTTAATTGTTAAGAGACGTTTTTGCAACAAAATCTCTGACAGATGACTGTGAGACAGAGATACTAAACATGATAAATAAATGAACGTTCTATAGTTGAGCATTGAGGGTGGGAGCAGAGAAAATTGTGATAGTGGAACTTGCTTACTAAATATATACCAATTGTTTCCTAAGTCATTTAAAAATGTTTGAGTATTCTACACTGCAGTTTAAAAAAATTGTAACAGTTCCGTGACTTAATAAAGCTTTTCCTGCATGCAATCAGCTGTAATAATTTCTTTTTCACTGAACAACAACAAAAATCACCCATTGCATTACCCATTACCCATTGCCAGTCACATCTGGAGAAGATTTCTAATAAGAATTTTTCACACTGATGCCCCTGCCCTCTTGAAATTAGCCAGTTGGGAGTGGGGCTGGTTCATGGGTCCCTGCAATGCAGAGCTGGTTTGTATCCATCACCTTTCCTGGACTGACATCCAGAAGAACTCCAGGCATCTTTGAAGAGGTTGCTTGCTCATTCTGCTGCTGTCTTGGAGGTAGGTGGTGAAAATCAAACTTCGGCCTTTGGCTGCCTCAAAAGTCTTTCCTCAACAAGTATTGGATATAGGGAATGGGGAGTGGGATGGAAGGTAAGGGGAGAAACAGGTGGGATTTGAAATCTGAGAAACTTCTCCTTAAGAGAGTTTTTTTAAAGACTCATATTTGAACATAATTTTTTGAGTGAGGGAATCCATATCTATACATGTTCTTATTTTCAAGTGTTTTTTTTTCAGTTAAGGGAAGGGGGGAGGCTTTTAGTCTGGTGGGTTTTTTTCCCCACAAAATATCCCTCATTTGGTAAGTATTTACTGAACAACTTAAATGTGTTTTTTAAAAATGGCTTCTTATAACTTGATTTTTAGGGAAGAAGTACATCGTTGAGAAGAAATCATAAACATCCGTCTCATAGTAGTAGAGTCAGAGTTTTGAGCTTAGAAAATTCATTCAGTGGATTCTTTTAAATAGTTATTTAAAATTTTTCCTATTCACTTTCAAAGCAATTATTCTCAACCACTAGGAAATACCTAAGTAGTTCTTCCATATTGCTTTTAAATGTAGTCTATTTTTAAAAAGTATTTCTTAGCTAACATCCCAAATGGAGTAATTCCATTTCTAAAAGAAAACACTCTATCTTGGCTATTTTCCAGGTGAATTTTCCTTGAAAAAATATATGCATTCATTGTTGTTCTTCGTAGATGAGCAAAGGGATTACTAAGTGGCAAATACTACCCTTTAGAAAGGGGAAGGAGGAGATTTAATGTTGCAAGTAATGCTTAGTAAAAAATATTTTTAAATTATAGCAAATATATATACAGTCTATCTATGTGCCAATGTTTCTACATTCCATTAGAGCAAATATTTATATAATCTTTCTACATGTCAATGTTTTACATTATATTATTTAATCCTCACAACAATCCAATGAAGTAGATACTGTTATGCCCATTTTGCAGACAGATAAATGTTACAAAACCAGTAAGTGACAGAGTCAACATTTAAAGCCAGGTGTTCTGCTCCAGAGTCGGTGCTCTTAACCACCATGATGTACTTCCTTTCTAAGATGACTAGTCCAAGGACAAGTGAATTTTTTCTGTTCTCTATTTGTGCTATACAGATGTGGAAAAGGAAGCTTTCTCAGAGCCTCCCTAGAATCCAGAAGGGAGGCAAAGAAGCAAATTGACAATTACAAAATGCATAGGGTGGTTTAGAAACAGAGAAGAGAGCATTTTATATGGGGTGTTGGAAAACTTTTCCCTGAAGGGATTACACGGTTGGAATCTTTTATGCCTAGAGACTTAGTAGGGGTCTCCCAAACACAATTACAAGCAAGAAAGAAGCTTTACATTATTACTGCTTGGAACAGGGAAGATATAAACCATTCTAACCATTCTTCTAGCTAGTAGTGTTATTCAAAGGAGCTGGAACCTATAGCTTCTATTTTTGCACTATACAGCATAGTAGCCTCTAGCCTTATGTAACTTCTGCACTTGAAATATGGCTAGACCAAAGTGAGATGTATTGTAAATATATCACATTATAACAAAAAGAACGAAGATAGAATATCTCATAATTTTTAATATTTATTACATGTTGAGATAATATTTTAGATATAGTGGGTTAAATGTAACATACTAATTTGGTATCTCTTTTTACTTTTTTAAATGTGGCTACTGGAAATTTAAAAATTGTATTTGTGGCTCATCTTTGGCTCATATTATCTTCCTGTCGGGCAGTGCTGATACATAGTAAGAGTGGCTAGCAGAACTAATTTCTAATTTGAATTTTATTACATACATTTGCTAGGATCAACAATCAAGTGTCAAAAAACATTAGCATGTATTTAAAATAATATATGTTGTCAGATATCTATGTAACTTCATGGAATTCAAGATTAACAGAAAGGTAACAAAATCCACTGAGAGGTATGTTTGCATATAAATGAATGTGAATAATACATCTATAAGCTACATCTATAAACCTGGACCCACAGGGCCAGAACTTGGAAAAATAAATATGTAAGAGAGTGAATTCAGGGACTTGGTGAGGATTAAAATAAATGAAAACTGAAAATATGCCCACTGCACTGATATGATGTTTTTTCAGGCTACTGATGCTGACAAACCTGCCATGCGTTTGATGTCGGGAAGTGAAAAAGTGGAGGAAAGAAACCTGGTATGGAGATAAATACAATTTTATAAACTGAGATTCAAAAAATTTAACTATTTGACACCAGTATTGTGGGTCTATGTGGGTGCACTCATAGATGCTCATCTGTTTTGTCCTTCAGGTTAATGGACGTGGCCTAGACAAGATCTCACAAACTTAGCATAGCATTAGAATCCCCCATGTCTGCCTCCAAATTTCCTTTCCAGTCTCCTCTGTGAGCACATCACACCATGTACCCTTTCTCCAAACAGCCTGGACAGTTTTCTGTTCCCTCAAACATCCTATGTAGCCATTCCTTTGTTGTTTCTTCACACAAAGAAGAAATATTTTCTTTCATTTTCTGCCTATCAAAATTTTATTCACCCTTTAAAACCCAGCCCAAATACCAAATACCAGTCCCATTGAAGGCTTCCTTATTTTTCAATGCTAATTATTCACAAATGTTATTAAGGGTCAGCAATATCCTGGCCCAGTGCTAAGCCCTGGGGCTCAGAGTCCCCGCCTTCAAGAAGCTCATAATCTTAACAAGGTAGACGGGGAAAAAATGCACAGCAGAGTGTGACAGGTGTTATAAGACGAGTCCATTCTCCACCCTGCTATTATATTGATCTTTCAAAAATGCAAACTGATTACACTGCTGCTGTTCTTAAGAGCCATCATTTGCCAGATATTCTGACAAATGTGCACAAAACTCTGCAAAGATGTGTTACAGCATTGGTCATTCTACCTCTCCCACTTGTTGTGTGTCTGTGGGGCAAGTTCTCTGGGCATCATTTTCCTCAGATGTGAAATGGATGATAATAATAGTTTCTATCCAGGACGGTTGTATTAAATGAGTTAATACATATAAAGTACTTAGAATAGTGCCTGGAACATTCCAAGCAATCCATAAATATTAACTATCATTATTATCAACAGAAGACTGGAAATTACCTACCTGACTATCAGTATGGGCTTAGCTACACTAAAATAATGAGGTGATATGGGCCAACACACCATATCTCCAAGTCTTATTTTAAATTTGCTCCCATTTGAGGGCTAGAGTGTGTGTGTATGTGGTCGTATATGCATAATAGAAAACTCTTCTAGAGGGATATTCAAGTAAATGTTAATAGGCATTGCCTCTGAGGAAGGCACTGGTTATTTAATGGGGAAGGAAGACCCACTTTTCATTTTATAACCTTTAATAGAGTTTGAATTATACTGCCATGTACAATGTTGTTTTTCTAATTATTGAAAAAACCAGATAATTTCCTTATGCGTCTCAGCAGGAAAGGAAAAAGTGGGAACTAGAATCCAAATTTTCTAACGCCAACCCCCAGTGCTTTTAAAATTATATTCAATATTAGTAACCCCAGTGAGGAACCACATAGTCTAATTGAAAGAAAAAAAAACTATAAGTGTTTTGTGCACATAGCATATGGCATTTAACAGACAAGGAACAGATGAAGCTCAGAACGGTTAAATAATTAACCTAAGGTCACACATTGGGATCACTGGAGCTGGGATTCTTCCCCAGATCCTCTGACATCAGCAAGATGAATCCAGAATCAAAAAATGTGGGTTCAATACTGTCTTTCCTTCCTTATTTATTTTTTTTAATTTTTTTATTTTTTGCTGCTCACAGCCTTGTGAGTTGTGCAAAGGGAATAAACTAAAACCTGTGAAAGCATTGTACACAAATGCCTGGCACATAGTAAGTGCTCCACTGCTCAGTTGAATTGGATTGTTGTTTCTTTCCCTCTTTACTTCTGGATATTTATTCCATGACTAATGCAAATGTTGTTCTACCCAACACCCACTGCCTCAGAGATTATGTTCACCTGATATTTGTAGGAGAAGCACATCATCTAAAAAATTCCATTTCTAAAAGCTCTATACTCAGGCGTGGGAGGTAACCAGCCCTCCACGTTAATGCATGTCCTCCTGTTTACTCCTTTGGCTCTGAAAGCTCATGTGGACTCTTTGTGAAGGCAGTCATTAATCCAGAGTGGGAGAGGAAGAGAGGGATTCAGAGAAAAATTACTCGTAATTGCAGAGCTCTATTAGTGTGTTTTTCTCTGCAACCTGGAGCTGAACATTGTGAAATGTATTTGTTCCCAGTGTAATTTAAATGTGAATTAAGCAGTGCTATCAGGCCAGGCTGTTTGAGGACAAGGCAGTTTATCACGTTTGGAATTATTGCTTGAAAATGCCCACCTGAGTGAAAAATGTCTCCTATCCTGCTGGTAGAAGGACTCCTTAAGATACTAACTATGATATCAGCTCTGCTATTCTTAACTAGCTGGCAGCCTCTGGAAACTTCTGTGGACTGCAGTTCTTTTCATCTTGGAAATGAGAGGATCTCATACTCAAGGTCCACAGTGGGCAAGTAGGGAGTCTAGTTGATGGTACGCAGGAAGATTATACCCATCTATAGAGAGCTACCTCTACTCAGTTCTACTGGGAGATGTGGACCCAGTGTTACAATTTTTTTTCTGATTTTGGGGGGAATCTCACAATTTTTAAACAATGACAATTAATTAGAAGTTGTTGGCACAAAAACAGACACATAGATCAATGGAACAAATCTATAGAGAGCCCAGAAATAAACTCATGCACTATGGTCAATTAATCTACGACAAAGGATGCAAGAATACACAAGGGAGAAAAGGCAGTCTCTTTAATAAGTGGTGCTGGGAAAACTGGACAACTACATGTAAAAGAATAAAATTAGAACATTTTTTCATACCATATAAAAAATAAACTCAAAGTTGATTAAAGACCTAAATGTAAGACCAGAAACCATAAAACTCCTAGAAGAAAAGATAGGCTGAACACTCTTTGATATAAATCGCAGCACTATTTTTTTGGCTCTGTCTCCTTAGGCAAAGGAAACAAAAACAAAAACAAACAAATGAGAGCTAGTTAAGCTTAAAGTTTTTGCACAGCAAAGCAAACCATCAATGAAACAAAAAGACAACCTACTGAATGGAAGAAAGTACTTGCAAATGATATGCCCAATAAGGGGTTAATATCCAAAATATGTAAACAGCTCATACACTTCAATATCAAAAAAAATCCAAGTAAAAATGGGCAGAAGAACTGAATAAGACACTTTTCCAAAGAAGGCATGCAGATAGGCAACAGGCACATGAAAAGATGCTCAGCATCGCTAAACATCAGAGAAATGCAAGTCACAATAATAAAGAGATATCACCTCACTTCTGTCAGAATGGCTATCATCAAAAAAGAAAAAATCTGCAAATAACAAATGTTGGAGAGGATGTGGAGAAAAGGAGACCCTAATACACTGTTGGTAGGAATGTAAATTGGTGCAGCCACTATGAAGAACAGTATGGAGGTTCCTCAAAGTATTAAAAATAGAACTATCATATGATCCAGCAATTTCATTCCTGGGTATATATCTGAAGAAAATGAAAACACTAATTGGAAAAGATATACACACCCCAATATTAATAGCATCATTATTTACAATAGCCAAGGTATGGAAGCAACCTAAGTGTCCATCAACAGATGAATGGATAAAGAAGAGGTGATATATATACATATAAACATAATGGAATACTACTCAGACATAAAAAGAATGAAAATTTGGGGAGTTCCCTGCCAGTCCAGTGGTTAGGACTCAGCACTTTCACTGCCATGGCCCGGGTTCAGTCCCTGGTCAGGAAACTAAGATCCTGCAAGCTTCTTGGCATGGCCAAAAACAGAAAAGAAATATTGCCATTTGCAGCAACATGGATGGGCTTGGAGGGCATTATGCTAAGTGAAATAAGTAAGACAGAGAATGACAAATACTGTATGATATCACTTATATGTGGAATCTAAAAAATCAACAAATTAGTGAATATAACAAAAAAAGAAGCAGACTCACAGATATAGAGAACAAATTAGTGGTTACCAGCAGGGAGAGGGAAGGGGGAAGGGGCAATATAGGAGTAGGGGAGTAAGAGGTGCAAACTATTAGGTATAAGATAAGATACAAGGATATATTGTACAACATGGGGAATATTGCCAATATTTTATAATAACTATAAATGGAGTATAACCTTTAAAAATTGTGAATCATAATATTGTATACCTGTAATTTATATACTACTGTACATCAACTCTACTTCAATGAAATTTAAATAAATAAATAAAAGTATTAACATATTCATATTCTGGATGAACTGTTTATTGTCAAATACTAGTTGAGGTGCTAGAATTTTTGCTTCTGTTTATGACTGTACTAGTGATATGTGTTCCCTCTTTAATTATCTCAAACTCATGAGAAAACACCTTATATAAAAGATTGTATTCTCACCCTCACTTTGTTATATAGCACTCACCACCTCCATTCTCACCAAGAATTTCTGAGAGCCCCTTGAGTTACAATTATATACAAATTTTTCAACCAAGTGCAGTCCCACTTGGCATCTACTATGTTCTTCCAGAGCTACTCAGTCTCCCAATAGCAAGGTCCAAAGCTAAGTTCACATGATGCTGTTCCCAATGCTCGAAAATGTCAGGATTTCATGCAGAAGTTGAGATAATTGCCTTGTCTCAGATTCTGTGTACTTTGTCACCTGGTCCCCAAAGTAGCATGACTTATTCCTAGAATCTTACTAAACCTCTTATGAAAACAGAATCTTCATCTCTAATCCTAAACTGTAGCTCAACATCAAACATTTTTCTCTTTCCTTGCAGCCCCCCGACCCACATCCCTTCTTTGCCTAACTCAGTTTAACCCTCACTGCCTCAGTTAAACCTTCTGATTGTCCAGACTGGGTTATTTCCCCATTGTAAGTTCCCATCACACCTTGTCTTTCCCCTTTGCATTGTTATTTGTTTAATGGTTTTGCAACCAGATAGAGTATAAGATTATGTGCATGAGGCCATGAGTGACTTTTGCTCACTGGTGTACCTCTAAAGTCTAACACAATGCCTGGAACTTAATAGGTGTTGAATAAATACATATTAATGGAGGAAGTCACATTTTATAAAGGAAATTGAGGCTTAGAGAGGTTAAGTATCTTCCCAAGGCACAGAGCTGGTAAGGAGCAGAACCAGGATTCAAGCCTAGATTTGCCCAATTCCAAAAGCCCTGATCTCCTAACCACCATAACCAAGAGCATAGCCTCATGTTCTATTCCCAAATTCACTCTCCCAAGGGAGAGCACAAGTCAAACAAATCTGAAGGTAGGATTTTGTTCTTAAGTCAGAGTCATCAACCAGCTTTTCTGTGCAGATCGAAAACAAGAGCTAAATATATGCTTTGGAGTGTAATTACCCCATTGTTGCTGGGAAACTTGTCATTCTGAGGTTGGCTTCATCAGGTATGAAGCAGAGAAGCTTCTGGGATGTCAGATCCTAGTAACAAACCAAAAGATTTCCTAGCAGAATAAGAAATAAAATTCTCAAGTAGGGGCTTCCCTGGTGGCGCAGTGGTTGAGAGTCCGCCTGCCCATGCAGGCGACACGGGTTCGTGCCCCGGTCCGGGAAGATCCCACATGCCGCGGAGCGGCTGGGCCCATGAGCCATGGCCGCTGAGCCTGCGCGTCCGGAACCTGTGCTCCTCAACGGGAGAGGCCACAACACTGAGAGGCCCGCGTACTGCAAAAAAAAAAAAAAAAAAAAAAAAAAAAAAAAATTCTCAAGTAGACTTCTTACCTCCCCAGAACACATTGGGGAGGATGGTGTCACCACAATGTCTTGGAACTGATACATGATGACAGTCCAGGAGCTTGAGGAGGCCATGGCAGGTGCCACGGATGAAAAGGAAGCAGGTTCAAGACCCAAGCAGGTACAAGTGAGCCACCTAATGGGACCCCTAATCCAAAGGGAGATATTTGAAAAAATATTAAGTTATTAATAACAACCAACTTTTATTGAGCTCTCCATCCATCTATCTAACCATCCATCCATTTATCCAATCATCAAACTTCATCCATCCCATCCATCTCCATCCATCCCTATCCATCCACCTATCCATCCATCCATCAATCCCCATCCATCAAATATTTACTTGGGGCCTATTAGGTACTGGGGACTTTTTTAGATGCTGAGGATATAGAGATTGAATGCAGCAGACTGAGCCCTTGCCCAGATGGAACATACATTCTAGTAGGGTGGAGAGTAGAGGGAGGAGACAATGAACAGATACATAAATATTATATAATAAAATCTCAGTGATAAATGTCATGAAGAAAAAGAACACAGGATGAGGGGATCAAGAATGTCAGGGGAGTGTTTTAGATAACATGGCCAGGACACATTTTTAAGCATGTGACAAAAAACATGATTGCACGTGCTTCTCCTCTGCAGTATGTACCAGTTTTCCTACAGAGGAGGAAATTGGACGGTAGTAAATTAACTTGTGTCCAAGAGTTAGAGTCAAGCTCAAGCCCATCTGATGCCAAAGCCTACAGTCTTGCCACTGATGTTTTGCAATCCCAGGGATTTGGGCTGGTCAAAGCTGAGTCAGATAAATGCTGGTTTGTTGCTATTATTTTTTCTCTAGCACAAATATCTATGAAGTTTGCATGATGTATAGGACACTGCACCAAACTCTGGGAAACAGACTGTCCATGCTCTAAAGGAGCACACAGTCTGGTAGGAATGTGGACAACTGGAAAGTCACTTAGAATACAGCAGAGAGAATACTAGGTCTGCTGTAAGGACCAGTGCAAGTGCTGGGATGGGAGCTCTAGTGAAGGCTGGAGCCCCTCAGCCTGACCCCCAACCCGAGGCCCTCCATGCTCAGCCCTGCCTTCCTTGGATCTCACCTCCTTTCACTCACCTCTTGCTCAGGTGCACCACCCAACCTGCCCCCCTTGCTGTTCCTCAAGCCCACCCCTCTTGCTCTTGCCTCAGACCTTTCACCACTCACTGCACCTGCATTGCTTTCCATTTCCTACCCTATTTTCTTCAAAGAGTTATTGCTATCCTCACATATAGTGTATAATTTCTGCTTCTGTGTTATTTTATTTCACTTTATTTTTGGCCGTGCCATGCGGCATGCAGGATCTCAGTTCCCCGACCAGGGATCAAACCCATGCCCCCTGCAGTGGAAGCGCCAAGTCCTAACCACTGGACTGTCAGGGTAATCCATCTGCTTCTGTGTTTATGAGCAGTCTCCTCCACTTAAACATCAGTAGCAGAGATTTTGTTTTATTCAGTGTCATCTTCCTGGCACCTTGAAACAGTGTCTGGCACAACGCAGGCCCTTCAGCATTCAATGTGTGGGTTGAATACTTGAATGAAAGGAAGAATGTACAAATGACTCTCTCTGGGTTTGGTGATAGCTGGGGGTCTTGGTAAAAATGCAAAAGCCTGGTCCCACCCTGGGGAATTAGTAATTGTGGAGTAGAGCCTGAGCATCTGAAACTGTCAAACTCTGAACAGTTAATTCTAAGGTACCAGAGCCAATTGTTAAATATTCAGGAATTTTGTGAGCTGGTTGCTAAATACGGCCATTGTGAAAAATTAGATTATATAAAGCCACAATTAAATAAATTATGTTTAATCATATTTAAAACAAATATACTCAAACTCAAAATACCCCAAATTCAACACTATCATTCCTAATTATTTTACTACCGGTTACTATTATCTGTGCTCTTGGGTTTTCTATGTTGACTATATTTGTACGGTGGGAATACTCTATGACATGAGCTACTGCATGGCCCTTCCCAACACTGGGTTCAGTGATGTTATGTTGGTAGCTGGAAATTGGCTACCATAGGAGTATTTACACCCTGGAAATTGCTAAATGCTACAGATCAGGGCTTGGTCCCTCTGGAGAACCAGCTGTTGAAGATTTACCACCCTCAAGTACAAGAACGACTGACAGAGTGGGAAGAGAGTGGATTCGAATCAACCGTGCCACTCACTCGCTGTGTGACCCGAGTGGTTTCTAAACCTCTCTGAGCCTAACTTTCCTTAGCTCTAGACTGGAACTGATTATATTTTCCCCCTCCCTGAGCTTTCTTTTCCCTGCCCCAGCCTAACTCAGAGGAAAAGAAAATGCAGGTACAGCAATGATTACTATGCTTGGCATATAAGAAGCCTTCAGTAAAAGCCCTGGAGCTGCTCTGGGGAGCTGAAAGGAGTCTTTCCCTGAGGTACGGTTCTCAAGCTGAGGACTAAAATGTGCAGAAGTATTGGCAGGCCAAGGGTGGGGAGGGGAAAGTTATGTGACTGGGGAAGGTAACCCTGCCAAAGAGAGTCATTAAAAAAACCTGAAGGAGAAGGAGAGAGAGAACATGACACTGGAATACTCTGTGTGGTTCCACTGGGCTAGTGCAGTAGTTCTCAAACTTTCTGGTGTAGGGACTCCTTTACAGTGTTAAAAACTATTCGGGACCCTCCAAAGATTTTTCTTATGTGGGCCATATCTATGGATATTTACTGTAAAACACTGAGTTAAAACTAAAAATTTTTGAATGTGTTTATTAACTTAATAATAATAAGCCGATTAGGTACTAACATCAATAACCTATCTTTTATGAATATTAAATGCATTTTCCAAAACAAAAAAATTTAGTGATGAATTGGGAGATTGGGATTGACATATATACACTAATATGTATAAAATGGATAACTAATAAGAGCATGCTGTATAAAGAAATAAACTAAAATTCAAAAATTCAAAAAAAAAAGAAGTAGATGCCTTATATGTGAAAGTTCAGTAGAAGTAAAGTATTTTGATAAGAAAAAAATATTTAGCAAAAAGCTGACATAATTACATTTTTACAAATCTCTTGTTGGGCTTGATAGAAGACAGCTGGCTGCTTGTACCTGCTTTTGCATTCAGTCTGTTGGAGTATGGCCCATCATGTAGCCTTGGGAAAATGTCACTGAATACTCATGAGAGAATGAAAGTGAATAAAGCAAATATTGTCTTAGCATTATTATGAAAATAGCTTTGACCTCAGACCCCTTGAAAGGGCCTTGGGGACCCCATGGGTCCTCGAATCTTGTTTTGAGAACCTCTTGCGTCATGTACAAAGTCCAAATTATGCAGTAGAGGAACTGATGGATTGGAGATAAAGCTTGGGAGAAAAGCAGGGGCCAGATGGCATCTGATGGAGTTCATGGAGAGCCACTGAGGGCTTAAAAGCCGAGAGTGACAAGGTCGCTTTTATTTTGGAAAGATCATGGGCTCTAATGAGGAAACTAGATTAGAAAGGCTGAGAGGGGATGGGGTGAGGGCCCAGCCAGGAGGTTGTTGCCATAAAGCAGATGAGACATGAAAGTGGCCTGAACTGAAGTCGTGGCAGTAAATCTGGAGAGCAAGGGCAGCATGGTAGAGTTGCAACAATTTTGCGATGAGTTATGTGTGAGGGGAAAAGAAGGTAGGGAGGGTGTCCCCCAGGTTTCTGCCTTGGGCAGCTGAGTGGGTGGTGGGGAGGAAGAGTGGATTTGGTGCAGGAAATAATTAACTCCATTTTGCACATGCAAAGTAGAGTTTTCTAGTAGACAGATGACAGGTGGGTCAGAGGATAGGAGAGGTACCTGGGCAGAAAAGAGGTGGCCTGGGGAAAGTAGTCAAGGCTTAGAGGGACAAACTGATTTGACTGTGGTCATATAGCTTCTAAGTGCCTTTAAAATTTTTCAGCAGGATACTGCATGAAAATGTTATTGCAGTACCTAGTACCCGATGGTTATGCAAATAAATTGGTTATATTTTGCCTTCATTTGTTTATTTTTCTCTAACTTGTAAATGAATTGTGTAGGTGGTCCCCCGGCAGTCCACTCACAGTTCCTGATGTTCATTTGCGACAGTACAATGTGTGGGCTTAAAGCGAAAGTCTTAATGCAATTTTCTTCAGCTGTGGCCAGGAAAATTAGTAAGATTGGAAAATATTAGGTAGCTATTCTGCAACTTGCCATGGAAAAATCTCAATAGTGTAGAAACCTGGGAGTAGAGTATAAGGCATTTACCCCACCCCAATGCTTTAGGAGCGGAAGAAATATGGTGCAGAGTTAAATAGCTACTGCATAGGCTCTGCCTGTGTTGGCATTGATACTGACCACATGAATGATGTGGACACGATTTATAGTCACAGGGTGCCCAGAGGGTGAGGGGTATGGTCAGTAAAGGCTCACATAACTGTCATTCAGTCATACATTCAGTCAACAAATATTCATTGAGTTTCCGATAGGAGTCAAAACAAGATGGCAGGTCCTGTGGGAGTTACAAAGTGGAATGAAATTAGGATCCTACCTTTAATGAATTTACAGCCTCTAACACAAATAAGGAACATTTCTTGAACTCTTACATTATGCTCGGCACTGTTCTAAGCCTTCGACATGTATTAGGTCTTTTGATCGTCACAACAAATGTATAGGGCACATGTTATTACTACAGTTCTCATTATTCAAATGGAAAAGCTGAAGCAAGCCGGAATTAAGGCACTTGCCTAAATCCCTAGAACATGTGCTCCCGTTGGGGGGGATAAGTTAAAGTCTCTGAGAGTGAAACCAAGGGTAATCATCACTTAGATCCATTAAACCTGTAACCTGTCTTCACTGAGCAAGCTCACTTTAATTGTTGCTACAGAAAACTTGCATGTCGGGCTTCCCTGGTGGCGCGGTGGTTGGGGGTCCGCCTGCCGGTGCAGGGGACGCGGGTTTGTGCCCCGGTCCGGGAGGATCCCACAGGCCGCGGAGCGGCTGGGCCCGTGAGCCATGGCCGCTGAGCCTGCGCGTCCGGAGCCTGTGCTCCGCAACGGGAGAGGCCACAGCGGTGAGAGGCCCGCGTACCGCAAAAGAAAAAAAAAAAAAAAGTAAAAAACTTGCATGTCCTCCAAGTGTCACGTAGCCTAAACAATAAAGAACTTGCCCAAGTTGTTGTCAGGAACTTGGAGTCAGCTGTGTCCAATTTAAGCTCAAGCCAATTAAGATTGTTAGGACCACCAACCCTCCAACTTGGGCTTGCACGGGTGTTTGCTCGTGGCCTTTTGACGTCATAGGGCCCAAAACTCCACCCTCAGAACGTGCTAATGCCTCCATTTCATGAACGTGCATCCGATGAAGAAGGCTGTAGCTTAGTTACGCCTGCGCAGAACGATGATTACATCACCTTTTTATTTCCAATCACCTTTCCCCACGCTCTGCACGCCTCAGCTTTATCCCATAAATACCCCCAGCCTCTCACTTTTAGGGGAGGCTGGCTTGAGAGTTCTCCTGTTTTCTTGTTTGGCTGCCTTGTGAATAAACACTTCCTCTGCTGCAAACCTCAGCGTCTCAGCATTTGACTTGCTGCACGTCGGGGAAATGAGAAACGAACCTGGTTCAATAAGAAGAGGATGTTTGCTAGTGCACTGGGTCTTCCACAATGGAGTGTGCCAAGGAGCAGAAACTTGCAGGTGAGAGCATATGAGACTGGTCCGGGGCAGAGGCAATATATGGAGCGTAATGGGAGGTGAGGGGTGAGGCATGGAGCCAACCTGGCACAGAGTTGGCACTTCATAAACATCTGTTGGATGAGGATTTGAGGGGGGAAAAGTGCTAGTAAAAATACACAGATAGTATACTGTTAAAAGATTGCCGAAGACCTGGAAGGCCAAGTTTAGGAGTTATTGTGTATATATATATACACACACACACTATATATATATATATATATATATATATATATATATTTGCAGTGAAGAGCCAGAGAATCTTTAAAGCAAGGGATTATGTAATAAAAAGAATGGCTTAGAAAAAGTGACATGGCAGAAGGTATAGCAGAAGAGTTGAAGGAGAGGGAGAATGAAGGCAGGGGAATATAGAATTAGGACCCCAGTGATTCCGAGTGATTCTTTGATCCTCTTCTTTAAAAGAAGACATAGGGTTAACTTGTTTCTGCAATTGATATTCCTTATAACTCCCTTTCACATTTAAAGTAGCACGTGCTCACTCTAGGAAATTTAGAACATACAGAAAAGTGTAAAGATGAAAAACACCCATGAGACTAGTATTCCAAGGTAATTACCATTACCATATTTATTTACTTCCAGGCATTTTTCTAGGCATATATCCTCTAGGTAGATTGAGAGATGATGGATGGATGGATAAATTGATAGAATTGATTGACAAAATTGGAATCATATTGCTTGTCATTTTGAATCCCGGGGTTCCCTTCTCCCACCCCACCCCCATGGTCAAATTGCGAATGTTTTTCCCCTTCTATTAAACATTTCTTTAAACAACCATGTATTTGGTTGATTGAAATATGGCAAAATTTAAGTAATTTACTATTGTTAGATATTTTCTTTGGTTCCTATTTTGCTTTTGTACTTGCAAATAGTACTGCAGGGAACAACCTTGTACGTTAACCTTACCCCTTGTCTCTGAATATTTCCTCAGGTTTAATACCTACGAGTGAAATTACTGGGTTAAGGGGTCTGAGCATTCTTAAGGTTCTTGATCTGTATTTCTAAATTGCTTTTTGGAAAGACTGCAACAATTTGCATATCCACCAGCCCTGGGCAAATGTTCTGCCAGTGGATTGTACATTCTGCATCAGCTTTTAAATATCTGGCCCTGAATTGTGTCAATTATGCCAGACCACAGTTTCAAATTGGATTTCAAATATTTTGACTTGGATCATGTGTCAGATCAGGAGAGTTCTTTCTTGAAGCCAGGTTTGTGCAGTGGCCCGGGCATTTGATAAGGAACTGTTTATGTCATGGGAGTAGAAATGAAATTGACGTCATTGAGCTCATTGCCTGACAGAAAGGAATGCAACTTGGAGAAGGCTCTTTAAAGAAATGGGAGGATTGGCTTTTCAGACACCTTACTTTTAAGTCAGCTTCATCGTAGGCAGTCCTGATGATTTAGGGCCTGATTACCATGAATTTTTACCCCTGTCTGTCTCCTTCTGATGAGATGGGATTTGACCAGTTCACTTTTCATTAACACCTCCACCAGAAGACTGAATAGAGGAGTAAAAGGAAAAGAAAATCAAAGATGCCCAAGCTTTTTTTTTTTTTTTTTTGATTGATGGGAGAATAAACTTAGAATGTAAGTGAACACTTTAATAATCCCTGCTCTTTGACCCTCAAATCACAGAAAATTGAGAAGTTGTCTTAGAAATGATTGGGAAGAATTTTCTTTTCAATCATAATGATGCCGGATTTTTCTAGCTCTGTATATTACATGTCTAATCTTCTTTAAACCTCTAACATACAGAAGGCCTCGTATTTCTCCACGGGACTCCCAGGGTTTTGTCATATTTCATCCCACTCATCCTCATAGCATGCCCCAGTTTGTTTATCTATACGATGAGAAAGAGGGGATGAATTAGGTTATTGTCAACATTAACCCCAATGATTCTTTGATCCTAACATCTTAATCCAGGATGAATGCCCTATTGGGGAAGATTGGGGGAGCAGAGAACCCTCGTGTTTTGCCATTTCCTTTAGGCAAACTATAGTTCCTCCCATGACAGCTACACTATGCTAAGTGCTCTATAAATATTATCACATATGGTCCAAATGATGACAGGTACTATTAATAGTGCCAGGGTCTACAGATGGGGGAATTGAGGCACAGAGGCTGTAAGTAATTCAGCGAAGGTGTCACACAGTAAGTTGTAGAGGTGTGTTTCAAACCAAGCTGGCCTGGCCCCGAAGTGAGTGCTCTCAACCACTTACTATGCTGTCTCCACAATAGAGCCTTCCTCAGTTAGCCTCCAGATGGTCCAAACCCTGCTGACTTTGCTTCCCATGATTGGCCCAGTAAACAGGTCTGTATGTCTCACTGGCCTCAAACTGATGGAGGGAACACAAGCATACCTCACTGTGCTGGCATGCAGCATAAATTCTGTGTTGTTTATAATAACTTCATTTATTGGCCTTTGCTAGCTGTGTGACCTAGGCAAGTTTACTCTCTGTGCCTCAGTTTACCTATCTGTCAAATGGATGTGATAGTATCCATTTCAGGGGATTGTTGTGAAAATCAAATGAGTTAATACATGTGAAGTACTCAGAATAGTACCTGGCACAGTGAAACTGCTCTTTAAGTGTTGTTAATATCAATACAGTACATTATAAACTACCAGGCACTGTGCAAAGCACTGGAGAAACAAGGTTAAATAAGACAGGTGGGTTCCTCCCCTCAGGTCTAGTGGAGGAATTTTTTGAACAAATACAAATGATAAAAGTTAGGAGTGTTACCAATGAGAACTATACATTGCTCTAGAAGCAACCAATAAAAGGCTCAAACCAGGACTGGAGATCAGGGAAGTCTTCTGTATGAAGGTAACTTAGTGTAGCAGACACTGAAATCTTCATTTCACCCCAGGGGTATTTCTCCTTACTTTCTGGATCGTCACTTCTGTTTTCTTCACCCCCACCATCTAGTCCATGAACCAGATCTACAGGCTCTTATTCTAAAATAAACCCCAATTTTATTTAATTCCACCAATACTACCCTTGTCTGAACCACTCACATGTCCACCTTGCCTCCTGCAGGGCTCTCCAAAGGTTCTCCTTCCATGCCTCCTCTCTGTCATCTCTACTACTCATTCTCCATAGCATCCAGGGTAATCTTTTAAAATGTAAACATAATTTAAAATGCCCCAGTGACTTCCATTTATAGTTAAAATCTGAGCCCCATACCCCTAATGCCCTAGATGATCTGCCCCACCTACCTCTATGACCTGTGGTATACTTTTCAATCTCCATCTCTGGCCCTAGGAACAAGCCTTTCCCCCCCACCCCCTTGACTTTACAAAGCTTGTCCTGCCTCAGGACCTTTGCACTTGCTGCTGCCTCTTGTGTATCCTTCTTACCAGTGTCACAGCTCAGGTCACTAAGAGGTGAACCAATCAATGTATATGGCCCTCTCCCACCCAGCCACCACCCTCCAGAGAGCCTGGAGTTCCCCCATCCCTTTATTGTCTTTTAGCAACCATCAAAATCATCCTGTTCATTCATTGCTTGCTTGTTTACTGTCTCCTCAGTGCTAGAATATGATTCATGGGACCCAGGGCTCTGCCTTTCTATTCACTACTGTCCCCATCATCTAAAACAGGGCCTGGAACACAGTAGGTACTCAATAAATACAGTAAGTCCCCTACATACAAACGAGTTCCATTCTAAGAGAGTGCTCATAAGTCCAATTTGTTCATAAGTCCAACAAAGTTAGCCTAGGTACCCAACTAACACAATCAGCTATATTCTACTATACGGTAATAAGCTTATAATACTTTTCACACAAATAATACATTAAAAATGTTTTATTTTGTGTGTTTGCATTTATCTTACAGTACAGTAAGTACAGTAGTACAGTACAACAGCCAGCGTACAGGGGCTGGCATCGAGTGAACAAGCAAGAAGAGTTACTGGAGGAGAGAGGGGGTGGGAGATGGTAGAGCTGAAGGATCGTCAGCAATAGGAGATGGAGGGCAAGCTGCAATTTCACTCAGGCCTGATACTGATGGAACGTGAGTTCGTATCTTTGAAAGTTTGCATATTGAATGTTCATATGTAGGAGTGTATTTGTGATTTGAATGACTGAAGTTCATTTAATATGAATCCTAAAAGAAGGATGAGAGTTAACCAAGTGAAGATGAGCAGCAAGAATTTTCCAGGCAGGGGGACAGTATGTTCAAAGGCCTAGACCTTTGGGAAGAGTGTGGTGTCTTTAAGGGAAGGCCAATGCAGCTGAGTACCAAGGCAGAGGAAGGCATGGTACAAGCTGAAGGTGGCAAGTGAGTAGGGCCAGAGCATCCTGGGACCTGCTAAAGACTGTGGACTTTTGTAAGGGCAGTAGGAGGCTGTTTTAAAGCTTAAGCCACAGTCTCAGGTTAGTGTTTCTAAAAGAACTCTGTAGCCGACGCGTGGGCTTAGGGTAGATACGTGACACCAGGTCACAGCTCCCTTTCCCTTGCCTCAATCTTAACAAAACCCTGTGGGGTAGACAAGAAAAAGTATGGTTACTTCCAAACTATAGATGTAAAAAAGCAAAGATTCTGGGCTTCCCTGGTGGTGCAGTGGTTGAGAGTCCGCCTGCTGATGCAGGGGACACGGGTTCCTGCCCCGGTCCGGGAAGATCCCGCATGCCGTGGAGTGGCTGGGGCCGTGAGCCATGGCCGCTGAGCCTGCGCGTCCGGAGCCTGCGCTCTGCAATGGGAGAGGCCACAACAGTGAGAGGACCACGTACCACAAAAAAAAAAAAAAAAAAAGATTCTGAGAGCATAAACAAGTGGCTGGTGGTCAGTGTGGCTTTATTCCAGCCTCTCCTGTCTTCAAGCAGCCATGAACAAAAGACACGGGAGGGGCTTATGGGGAGTACCCAGGTGAACGCCCTTGGCGTCTCTCCTCTTCCCTGTACTAAGGAAGGAGGGCATCGGGCACACCGTACATTAGAACCTGTGCTTGTAATAAATCTTCTGCTTCCTTGTGCAAAGACCATCGTGAATCTTGTCTCTTAAAGAGCTTCTCTGCTCTGTGAATTTTAACAGCCTTCTTTAGTGTAGACACTCGGACTCTTGTTCATGTTTGAAACTCAAATCTTGGATGAGTAGATATATTACACCACTGAGCTGCAAGAGCGGGTAGGCCATCCATCTATCTGCCTCCATTTAGGTCAATCTTTTTCACCTGTAACTGATGAGTCCTCTGCCCTGGTTTGCTTCCACATCACACTTCACCCCATCCCACCCCGCAAAGACGAGAGCCCAGAAGTGACCACTGCAGTGGGAGGAGGGGGGCAGCAGCTACTGATCAAGTGCCAGGCTTCGGACGAGGTGTGGTACATGCCTGATCTCACGTAATCTGTCTGCAGCAGTCCCTGCCGTGTTTTGCTGATTGAGAGATCTAAATCACATGTTTCAGGTAAAACGTACCAACACATTGGAATTAAAGTCAATGTTCTCTATTCTGACTGCCCCCCACGCTGGATCCACCCCCATCATCCCTCACATTGTCAGAACGACCTCCCCGGTGACTCAGCCTCGGATTTTTCTCGCAACTATCTCATGCTCCATTACCAGCAGTCATCTGATTGAAGCACAAATCTGGTTAGGTTTCTGCCCGGCTCAGAAACATTCCCTGGCTCCCCACTGCCCACAGCTTACTATCTAATAAGGAACAAAACCAATCATGCTAGAAGAACAATAATAGAAGAGGACTGTTAGGGCAACGGGAAGGGGATGATTCAGACGCTTTTGCTGCGGGAGCAGTGGTGGGGGGCAGGGAGACTCCACAGAAGGCAGCTGAGCTGGGTTTGGTGATGGATAGAGGGGTCTCTGAAACGAAGGCAGCAACCTGAGCAAAGGCACTGAAAGGCGAAAGCCACGGCTCTGGCTGCCCCTGGGACACATAACCGGTTGTTATTGCACCATGGAACCTTTCTCTCTGAGCTCTAAAGAGCAGCATAGCAACAAGCAATGATTTGTTACAGCTAGACTGTCAGGCAGTTTATCTGATGTTAGCGCCCACGTGAACTGCATGATGATTTATGAAACAATTTCTCCACCAATACAGGCAAACAGATTTAGCTGTGCAGTTAGGAAGAGCCTGGGGAAAGGCAGCCTCTAGGGAGAGACTGAGGCTACCCTCCCCCCATGGCCCCAGCTCCACCTCCATGGAACACTGGAGCACTGATTGGGATCAAGGCCCCGGAACATAAAGCCGCAGGGCTGGGGCAGAGCTTCCAGGGTGATAAGAAAAACGATTAAAAAACAAAAAACAACGCTGGAATCCAAATGCCATGGTGTCTCTGACTTTTCCCTTTTTGCCTTCTAGATTTGGCTTTGGAACTCTCTTCTCCTGTGGGGCTAAGGAAGGGGTATTGGTGCCCTGGGAAGGTCAAGTAGATGCCACAAGGGCACCAATAGAGGGGCTCAGGGAAAGGGAGGTTTCCTCTGTCTCTGAGGCGTTTCCTAGCCTAGACTTAAAGCTAAAGGGCTGAAGAATCCTGAACATTTTCCCAGCGCTGTTCACTGGGACCAAGGCTTCCACAGAGGGACTAGGTCTAAATCATTGCTAATAATAGAGAGGGTCCATTTCCCCAGGCTTGTTCTCTGTGTGTTGCTTTCATGAAACTTGGCAGCCTAAGGTCAATGGTAGTTGTCTAGCCTTGTGATTGGTTTGTCGGGGACTCTGGCAGGAACCCACAGTAGGATCTAGAAACAAAGGTGGGGACAGAGCTCCAACTGCCTTCAGCCAAAAGCAGAATTGCCACTGATAAATGCACACTGACCCATCCTAGGCCACCTGCCCCTTTAGCACTGCTTCTGTACACCCTTCCATGTTCTCTCTAGGCCTGTGTATGAATTTAGCCAGTCCATAAGAGTCAATTGATCTATAGACTTAGTGCAATTTCTATAAAAACCCTAGCATGGTTTGGTAGACATAGACAAGCTTATTCCAGAATTTATATGGAAAAGGAAATGTGCCAGAATGGCCAAAATAATTTTTTAAAAGAGGAATAAAGTAGGAGTAAAGAATAAAGACTTTTCAATGTTAAGGCTTAATACACAGTTACAGTAATCAAGGCAGTATGGTATTGGCACAGAGAGAGAGGCACACAGATCAAGGGGGCGGAACAGAGAGCACAGAAATTGACCTGTAACATACGCCCAACTGATTTTTGACAAAGGTGCACGGGCAATTCAAGAATAGCCTTTTCAACAAATGGTGCTGGAGTGATAGGATGCTGTGAATGAATAGTGTCCATCCCACTCTCCCACAAATTCATATGTTGAAGCTCTAACCCCAAGCTGACTATATTTGGAAGATAGGGCTTTTAGGAGGTATTTAAGATTAAATAAGATCATAAGGATAGGGTCCTAATCCATATTAGAAGAGGAAGAGGGAGAGATCTAGGGTCTCTTCCTCTCTCCCCACTCCCTCCTCTAAGTGAGAACACAGCAAGAAAGGAGCTCTCCGTAAGCCAGGGAGAGAGGGCCTTCACCAAGAACCCAATCCTGATCTCAGGCTTCCAGCCTCCAGAACCATGAGAAAAGAAATTTCTGTTGTTGAAGCCTCCCAGTCTATGATATTTTGTTATGGCAACCTGAGCTGATTAACATACATCTACAGGCAAAAAAAGAACCTAAACCCCACACCTTATGCAAAAATTAATGCAAAATGATTCATGGACTTGAATGGGAAATACAAAACTACAAAACTTTCAGAAAGAAACAGGAGAAAATCTTTGGAACCTAGGACTGGGTGAAGAGTTCTTAGGCTTGACAGTAAATGCATGATCTATGACAGGAACAATTAAAATATTTTCATCACCATGAAAATGAAAATTAAAAATGTTTGCTTTGTGAACAACTCTATTAAAAAGATGAAGAGACAGATATACAGGCTGGAAGAAAGTAATTGTAAATCACCTATTGGACAAAGTATTCCTATGAAGAATATATAAGAAACTCTGAAAACTCAACATGTAAAAAATTCCAATTAGAAGATGGGCAAAAGACACGAACAGACATTTATCACAGAAGGTCTACAGATGGCAAATAATCACATGAAAACATGTTCGGCATCATTAGCCATTGGGGAAATATGAATTGAAGCCATAATGAGATATCACACACTCCTACCAAAATTGCTAAATTTAAAAAGGTGATAACACCAAATGCTGGGGAAGATGTGGAGAAACTGGCATATGTTGATGGTGGGAATTTTAAATGGTACAACCACCCTGGAAAAAAGTTTGGCAGTTTTTAAAAATGTTAATCATAAATTTACCATATGACCCAGCAATTCCACTTCCAGGTATATATCCAAGAAAAATGAAACATACAGACTTGCATGTGAATGTTCATAGCAGCTTTATTCATAATAGCCAAAATGAGGAAACAATCCTGATGCCCATCAAATAGTGAAGGAATAAGCAAGATGCCTGTTGGTGAATGGATAATCAAACTGTGGTACATACATACAATGAAAATGAAGTACTGATACATGCTACAACATGGATGAACCTCAAAAACATCATGCTGCTTGTCCCTGCCGTTTGCCTCTTGGAACACCCTTGATGTGCTCAGCTGAGTGTCCCACAGGCCCAGTGTTTATTGTTTTTTAAAAAAAGCAAAGTATTCAAAGCCATTCCAAGCCCCTTGGGGACTGCAGCCATGAATAAGGAAATAGGACCACAGTTCTATGTGGGGTTTTGTTTGTTTGGTTTTTTGGGGGTTTTTTGGCCACAGCACTACAGCATGTGGGATTCTAGTTCCCCGATCAGGGATCGAATCCTGCGCCCCCTGCATTTAAAGCACAGAGTCTTAACCAGTGGACCACCAGGGACGTCCCTCTGTGTGTGTGTGTTTTTTTTCTTCTCTCTTTTTTTTTTTTTTTACAGTAGGTCCTTGTTGGTTATCTATTATAAATATAGTAGTGTGGGGCTTCCCTGGTGGCTCAGTGGTTGAAAGTCTGCCTGCTTATGCAGGGGACACGGGTTCGTGCCCTGGTCTGGGAAGATCCCACATGCCGAGGAGCGGCTGGGCTCGTGAGCCATGGCTGCTGAGCCTGTGTGTCCGGAGCCTGTGCTCCGCAACGGGAGAGGCCACAACAGTGAGAGGCCCGCGTACCACCAAAAAAAAAAAAATATATATATATATATATATACATATATATATATATGTATATATATATATATATAGTAGTGTGTACATGTCAATCCCAAACTCCCAATCTAGCCCCCCGCCCTTCCCCCCTGGTAACCATAAGTTTGTTCTAAGACTGAGTCTGTTTCTGTTTTGTAAATAAGTTCATTTGTATCATTTTTTTTTAGATTCCACGTATAAGCGATATCATATGATATTTGTCTTTCTCTGTCTCAGTATGATAAGCTCCATGTCCATCCATGTGGCTGCAAATGGCATTATTTCACTTTGTAATGGCTGAGTAACATTCTATTATATATATGTACTACACCTTCTTTCTCCATTCATTTGTCAACGGACATTGAGGTTGCTTCTATGCACCCCAGTGTTCATTGCGGCACAGTTTCCAGAGTTCTGTTTTGTTGGTCTTCAGAACCGAAGCCATGGTTCGAGGGACAGCTGGGGGATACTTGTATTGCACTACTAGAGGTGAGACTCATGTACAGACAGAAGAAACAGAATTATTTATCAAGAATGTTTAACTTTCATCCTTGATCGAGGTAGAGATAAAGCAATGCAAATTAGGCTATGTGACAATGTAATTCCCACGACACTTAGGGCAGCTTCTGGGAAACCAGTCTTTGAGTTCTAGGGGCAGTATGGTTGCAAAGCTTAAACTTAAGGGAACTGAAGAAGGGCACCCCCAGCAGTGGCACCTGTGACTTAATTTGATTCAACAGGGGGATCCTTGGCCAGCCTGGACAGACAAGATTGATGGCTCCCCACTGAACATTCTAAGTTGATGGAGCAATTCATCTGGTTAATTCTGATAAGGAAGGGGATTCTGGTACGCTAACTAGTTATGTGACCCTGAGCAGCCAGTGTGTCCCAGCTTCTTACAGGGACAAGTAGTGGTCAGCCACCTCACATTGACCGTTATCAACTCTGTGATGCCTTTGGATGGCCAGGGATGCCCCAACTATACTAACCAGCTCTGGGTGTGCCTAACATATGTAAGAGGTGTGGGTAATGCATTGAACTCAGTTCCCAGTCCATAACTGCAATTATTCATCCTGAAGGAGGAGTCCCCAGTAAGTGCAGGTCATAAACTTTCATTGAGTCCCTGCCCTTTATGCATTCAGTCAGTCCCTCTTACTGACCATATGGTGTTAAAGCACTGGGGATCAGCCCCTCTGCAATGGCCATGGCCCTGGTGGAGCACTGAGAACATGGTCGAATTTGACTTTGTAAAAGAAGTAAGGTCATAACAAGGCTTCTATAAATGAACATGGGGAAGGATCAAGATCTGTTGTTTCTTTCTCTGCACTATGCAGAAAGATCTGATGCAGTGTGGCGAGCTGATCACAGTCAAGAATCGAGTTGTGCTGAGGTGTCACCTGTGGCTTGCCCTTCCAGCTCCCTCGGGGAGTCCCAGGAATGACCTGTGCCAAAGTTTTAGTTGGACAGACTGACTGACTTCCAAGGGAACATAAGAAGGCAGACACAGAAGACCACGCATTGTGGAATTACATTTATATATCATGTTCTGAAAAGGCAAATCTGTAAGAGACAGAAAGTAGACTATTGTTTGTTTCGGGCTGAGAATGGGAGCCAGGAGTGAGAGTGGGCAGGAGGGATCCTTTTGAGGTTATGGAAGTGTTCTAAAATTTCATCATGGTTACGGTTGTACAACTCAGTAAATTCACTAAAAATTATTGAATTTACATGAGTGAATTTTATGTAGGTTACACCTCAAGAAAGCTAATTATTTTTAAATTGACTTTTAGTTTGAAGGTTTAATTACAGAAAAGCTACTAAGAAATGAATAGCATATTTAGTGTGCAGATATAGCTTTAAGGTAATTTTCAGTTAATAGAAGTTGGGGAGACCCTTTGTTCTATGCCCTAGAACTATGGAAGTTCTATGCTCAGTTCTATTCCAGCACTGAGATTCCTTGATGCTAAGATGCTGAGTTGAAATCAAAATTTATCACGGAGGACCACAAATACAGTGGGTCTGCTGTTATCTCATGACATATTATATATTTAGGTTTTCAGACCTCCCTTTCCTAGAGCTGTCATTATTAAAGAAATTATGGCTTTTCGGAGAAGTCACTCCATATTAGAATTTCCATGTTAAATTTAAAAATAATTTCAGTAGCAGAAATCAGAATGGTCCATCTTGTACCCATGTTTTGATCTCATGAGAAAAATTTCACCCAGTGTAAAATCATAATTGTAGTTTTACAATTTTACCCTGTTCTCTGGCATTCTTAAATTCATTCCCAGGCTTGAAAAGTGGGGGAAGTTATCATTTATTGCAAAGAAGTTCAGCTATACTTAGAGAACAAATAAGCCAAACTAGAGTTCTAGTGAGAGATCAACATGTGGGTTGCCATTATTTGTTTGCTAAAAATATGTTTACTATAGTAGAACATATTTTCAGACTGCCAAGATGTGGAATCCTCAACTCATTCTTTTAACTCTCCATCTGTTCAATGCTCTGCCACTTTTATTTTTATAGCATGAAGATAACTTAGTCCCAAAGGAATAAGAGACTAAAATTACAACAAGGTGTGTGTATGTATATATACACATATATAAATAAAATATTATATATATACATTCTAAAAATATATATCATGCTGTGCAATAGCTTTAGAGGTTTTTTTTTTTTAAATATATATTTTAATCCTAAAGAGGAAACTCTACCTTCAGTGATCATGGGTGATATTATATAAAAATGTTTGAAAACCATTTCTAACTAAAAAACAAGTTGACATACAGGATCATTTGGGTGAAGAAAAGGAGGCTTGTGTTCTGGTCCCTCACATGGGCCAGTCACTTGCATCTTTTAGGCCCCCTTTTTCTCATCTTTGAAGTACTCTAAGAGATTTAAGGAAGATAATCTCTAAAGTGCCTCTAGACCTAAAATCTGTGATTCAGAGACTTTTTTAAAAAACGGATTTGTTCAACGGACAATTGAACAACAGTTTTATATATGACACTTTGTAGCTTTGTGGAAATACAATGGTCTTTGGAGTCAGAATTCTTCCTCTGCCACTTTCAAATCTGTTACCTTGGTCAAATTATTTCATCATTCTGAGCACTAATTTCACTGCCATTAAGCATGAGGTTAATTATGTATACTTAATAGGGGTGCAGTATGGTTTAAGGAACACTAACTGATATAAAAGATAAATCCCCAATTCTCAGTGGATTACACACTAGATGTTTCCTCCTCTTAAAAGATTGCAATGGTGAAAAGGGACCAAGGCTACTTCTACTTTATGGTCCCTCTATTAACACACAGTTTTCCAGGTCTCTGTAGCAGGGAAAGGAGGAGTGAGGAAGGTATACATGCTTCCTAACCACATCACCTCTGCTCAGATTTCACTGGCAAAAATTAGTCATGTGGCCATACCTAGATATATTAAATATTATAGGAAATGTAGTCTCTGGTTGGACAACCAATTTCTAGAAACAACTCTGCACTATGGCAGGAAAACACATTTTGTATAGAAAGCTATCGCTACCACAGGTTGTTAGGAAAATTAAATGTCTTTATTTTTATTATTATTATTATTATTTTTTTTTTCTTTTTGCGGTATGTGGGCCTCTCACTGTTGTGGCCTCTCCCGTTGCGGAGCACAGGCTCCGGATGCGCAGGCCCAGCGGCCATGGCTCACGGGCCCAGCCGCTCCGCGGCATATGGGATCCTCCCAGACCGGGGCACGAACCCGTATCCCCTGCATCGGCAGGTGGACTCTTAACCACTGCGCCACCAGGGAGGCCCAAATGTCTTTATTTTTAAAGTGCCTAGTATAATATAGGCACTGAAAAACCTTAAGATTTGTTAGGTATAGAGGAACTATTTTGGTAGGGAATAGATATGTATTTATATAATACAAGGTAAATAGTGGTATCAGAGAGTATAGTTAAAGTACAATGGGACTTTGTATTAGTTTCCTATTGCTGCTGTAACAAATTACCAGAAATCTAAGAGCTTAAAACAACACAAATTTATTATTTACAGTTCTGGAGGTCAGAAGTGTGAAATGGGTCTACAAGGCTAAGATCAAGGTATCAGCAGGGCTGCGTTTCTTCTGGAAGCTCTAGGGGAGAATCAATTCCTTGACTCTTCCAGCCTCTAGAAGCTGCCCTAATTCCTTGGCTCATGGCCTTATCTCTCCAACTTCTGCTTCCATAGTCACATCTTCTCTGACTCTGATCCTCTGCCTCCCTCCTATAAAGACCCTTGTGATTACATTAGATACATTCAGATAGTCCTAAAAATAATCTCCTCATTCCAAGATTCTTTCCTTGGCCACATCTGCAAAACCCCTTTTGCCTTGTAAGGTAACATATTCACAGGTTCTAAAAGTTAGGATGTGGACACCTTTTGCCAGGGGTGGGGGACTGGGAGAGCATCATTTTGCCTATCTTAAGAAGGAGAGACAGTGGTTATGATTTTAGATACAGAGAATGACATGGACTTGAAAATTAGCTCTGTCTTTTGCTAGCTAAATGACCTTGAAATGTGCCTCTTTCCTTTTCTGTAAAATGGGGATGGAGATAGTGACTACCTCACACACATGTTGTAAGGATTATGAGATAATGTGTATAAATTACCTGGCACATACTCAAGACAGGAGATTCATTCTTATTTTACTATTTCATGGTATATACTGGCCCATATACACCCCATTTATCATCTTAGGCTCCTCTGAGATCACAGTTGAATCAGAAAACTGTACCATGGTTTCTTTGTACAGAGAGACTATCAGTCATGTTCAGCACACTGACCTTCTCTTGGAAGAAAAGCAGATTAATGTGTTTTAGGGAATTTTGCATCAACAGAGATTAAGCACTATGGTTCTTCTGCTAAGTCTGGTAACCCATATATTCCAGGATATCATTATGGCCTGAGTTTTCTGAGCCTGTGGTTTTACTGTGATCACCCAAGAAATCATTGGTGGAGATTAAGAAATCCGAGGCATTTTCTCCCATGAGGTGGTCACACAAATTGATCACAAGAATCTGGCCACACAGTGAGCAGGAACAGGAATGACTTCCTGGGAGGCCCTCTCCTTCCTAGCATAGGAGCCCCAGCCCTACCCACCCCACTTCTAGGTGGCTTAGAAGCTTCCCTCTTAATTTTTGTCACAAATATAAGATATCATTTCCAGGTAGAGAAATCTTCTGGCTGCCATCCTACCACACACCAAAAGACTTGTAGGCTTGAGGGGGAGTGGGGGAGGGACAGATTGGGAGCTTTGGATTAGCAGATGCAAACTATTATATATAGAATGGATAAACAACAAGGTCCTAGTGTATAGCACAGGGAACTATATTCAATATCCTATGATAAACCATAACGGAAAAGAATGTGAAAATATATGTACGTATAAGTGAATCACTTTGCTGTACAGCAGAAACTAACACAACATTGTAAATCAACTACCCTTCAATAAAATACATTTTTTAAAAAGATCTGTAGGTTCAATTTTATGGTAATTTGGCTTCAACGACATGATCATATTAGTGTTAACTCTTGGGTAGGGTCTAATCATGTAGAATGACTTCAAAGTTCCTCAGTTTGCTCATCAGCAAAATAATTGTAATAATATATGTCATAGCAACTCTATCATAAAGTGGGGAAGCCCCCCTCCCAAGGTCAGCTTCAGATGTCAAATCCCTTGAGAGTATGATCAGAGAAAGAAAGGGTTATGACTCACACAGATAGGAAAGCCCCAAGGTGAGCAGCAAGGGGGATGGGTCTGGTGGAAAAGATCCAGAAGTGAGAGTGTAGAGAGTGCATGGGCATTTTTTTAAAATTAATTTTTATTGGAGTATAGTTGCGTTACAATGTTGAGTTAGCTTCTACTGCACAGCAAAATGAATCAGCCATACTTATACATATATCCCTTCCCTTTGGGATTTCCTTCCCATTTAGGACACCACAGTGCATTAAGTAGAGTGCATGAGCATTTTATAGAGAGGAAAGTCCTGCCAGTGGGAGGTGAGCCCACTCACTGCCATGAAGTTTGAAAGAGGCAGTAAGAGCACACATAAGCTTTAGGGACGGGAGTGGAAGAGTGCGAACCTTACTGGACAGGAGTTGACAGACACAGACAGGAGATGAGACTTAGAGTTTACTGGCACTAAATCAAATGTCAATTGGGGGACCAAGTTTCTTTCCTATGTTCTTTGTAATTCATCTGAGATATTTGGGTTAATACAGCAACCTCCTAGTTTTCCTGTAAATAAACGTGTACTTGGCAGAGACTAAGTTTACAAAGCCAACACAAAATAATAAGGCCAGCAATTGTTATGATAGCTCCTTGAAAGATAGTGGGGAGTCAGCAAAAGGAGATAGCCAGGAGAAGAAATCAGTGGAGTCCAGGGAATGTCTTTGAATATTTTAGTAATAATATTGACTATTTTGGTTTGCTGTTTTATTTGTTGGACTCTTCTGTAGCTCTTTCCTGTGTTATTGACCCACATGAAATAGGAGCGTCCCTTCAAGGCACACTCTCCTTGAGATGCCAGTAGGTAGTCTAATGCCAATCTATTACCAACTAGCATAGCAACCAGAGAGCTTTGTCCCTCATTAATGGTATCTAGGGCTGGGGCTGTTTTTTTTTTTTTTTTTTTTTTCTTTTTGCGGTATGTGGGCCTCTCACTGTTGTGGCCTCTCCCGTTGCGGAGCACAGGCTCCGGATGCGCAGGCCCAGCGGCCATGGCTCACGGGCCCAGCCGCTCCGCGGCATATGGGATCCTCCCAGACCGGGGCACGAACCCGTATCCCCTGCATCGGCAGGCGGACTCTTAACCACTTGCGCCACCAGGGAGGCCCTGGGGCTGTTTGATATATGTGGTCTTCCAGGAGTTGTGGCATTTGTGTGTCCTCTCTGAGTTGTGACTGTGTTACAAAATTGAAAATACCTAAACTTATGCCTGTTGCACCAAAGATTGGGGTGAGGTCCAATATAATAGCTAAAAGGTGGCCTCTTTGAGGGAAGGCTCCATGAGAGAAGTGAATTCTCTAGTTGGAAATGGAGTGACCTGGGTACTGTATGTGTGTAGGACACAGGCCAAGTCACCTAGCTGGGAAGGGGTGGGGTGGAGGAGTAGAGTATAGGACCCCGTGGAGGAGGAATAGTGCCACAGGAGAGCTAGTAGCCCAGGGGTCTTACAGGGTGGGGATTCTGGTGGGCAAATTTGTATCAAAGCAGACATGTGAGGACCAAATAATCCCAACAGGGGGTTGCGGAGACAGCTGTATATAATCTTGATTGGTCAAGGAGGCAGAGAAAGGTAAGGAGTCCATGGAGGGAAGGTTAATACAGAAGCACCTGATGAGGCTGAGGGAGTTCTGAGCTGGAGGGTGACTGGAGAGGACGACAAGCAGCTAAGATGAATATTGCAGGTCTATAAAAGGGCAGGAATTAGTTGTATAGTGGTTGTCTAGGCTCGGGTGCCTGAAAGCAGGCCTCACATTGATGGAGGTTTCGCTCCAGGTGACATGCTCTGATACTGTTACCTAGATATTGTCCATCAGGTCCAGGAAAGTAGGGAGTGGAGCTGATGACAAGGGAATAGTGAAGGGTGAAATGGTGTAGGGATAGTGGAGATCGGGATCCCAATTCAGGTGTTAAGTATCTCAGGGGAGAGATACATTATAGGGCACCAGTGCAGGAGGTCAGCTAATTTGCAGGGTGCTAGCTCCCACCAAGAAGCAACTCCATAAAGAGGGAAAAGAGTGGGTCAAGCAAAATCTAAATAATCTAGTGGGAGTTCCTTGATGCAGTGGGTTAGAGCAAAGGTAGGTCCCTGTATAGTACCATTCATCAGGGCTTGGGTATGTCTAGGCAGGGCAGGGCCTGGCAGTAATCATTAGCTTCTTGCAGGGTGTCCTTACATTGCACAGGAGAGGATATGGAGTTGTAGAGACTTACATAATTTGGATGGATGTGATCTTTATTAAACAGTCCATAATAGGCCTGGTGAGGTGGCCGTCAGGTTGGCAACAGGATTAATCTAGGTAAGACTGCATTGCATAGATTGAAATTTGAGGAGCCAGTCAGAAAGCAAGAAAGAAAAGGAGGTTGGGAAGTTATAGGGGATACAGGTGTGCGGAAGAGCCACGGTTAGATTTGGGACAAGAGAGAGGATCAGGGAGCAGAATCTTTATTTGGCAGGTTTCAGCATGAAATCGTGTTAGCAGGATACCTTGAAGTACCAGTGTTGAGCCTGGGATTATTGGTTGTGCCAAGGTCGCCATCTAGGATGCATTGCCTGCTGGGCTGAGGTGGTCGTTCCTGTGGTGATTGTGCTGTTGACTGGGATTGGTTGTGGATAGTAGCTGTAAGAACCCTAGTGTGGCTGGTGTGGAGGCTCCTGATGTGGGTCCTGGACTAGCCCCAAAGTCTTGAGGCAAAGTTTTATGCTTGAGAAATTATTACAAATATGACCGAGGATCAGTATTCCTTTCCCTCTAGGAGTTATGGAGTAACTTGTTATTGGGAAGCTGTGGACTGATTGACTGCCCCAAACAAGTAGGGGTGACAGCAAGGGCAGAAAGGAGCCTAAAGCATTTGACACTGAGCTGGAGTAATAGAATCCCAGTCCCAGGATCCTGAATATCAAGTCTATTTGAGCCTATTGACTAAACCAAAAAACAAGACCATTAATTACTACACAGGAATCCTTAAGAATGTGAACAATGGGCTTATATTTATTGAGGGCATCCTCCAGTATCCAAGGTAATTATAATCAGATCTGTGAGTTGGGCCAACAGTTGAACCCAGTCCTATAACAGGAATGTCCCAGTAAGGGGATGGGAAATGGCAGCCATCATGTTGGCTCTATTATGTGTGATGGTGGTGCTGCCATTCATGAATTAATGGACTCCCTTTTTGCTGAACTCAGTTTATCCTAAGGGCCCCCAAGTTGTCAACAGGTCTGGAAGAGGGGTGCCCTCTCCTAGATCTATGGACTTTGGCAAGGGAAGCCACATCCTCCTGTAGTTTGGGTATGTCTGAGGGCCTGTCCTACAAGTGCCATTTCTATTGTGAAAAGGAGGCTATGATGGGCTGTACTAAGCTTGTGGGATGTCATTTCCATGGCCTAAGGTAGAATGAGCAGTTGATTCTGAAGGATCACAGAGTCAAGGACCATGGTAGCTCTGGACCAAGAAGGACCCAATAGGGCACTAAGACTTGTATTTCAAGAGGAATATCTTTTGGCTGTTGAAGGGACCTACTTGCTCCAGAAGTCCATAGGGAGTCATGTGACATCATGTGTGGTCCAGAGACTGTAGAAATAGAATAGAATTTGTGGTTTGGTTTATTTCCTCCTTCCTATCCTACATCTTCAAATCCAGCAACATAGTACTGTTTTTGTCATCTTTTTCTGACCCTATCTTCTGACTCACTCTTCCACTTTTAAGGACCTCTGTGATTATATTGGGCCCACTGGAATAATTAAAGTTAATCTCCATATTTTAAAGGCAGCTGAATTGCTCCCTTGATTACTTCTGCAAACAATAATTCCCTTTTATCATATAACCTAATACATTCACAGGTTCTTGGGATTAGGACATGGACATCCTTGGGGGACCATTATTCCACATATCACAGATGACATTTTGGGTAGCCTCAAGGTCCTATTGTTGGAGTGGCCCCATTTGAATTGAACTGATTTTCTAGTGAGCATAAATAGGTTTTAATAAAATTTGTAAATGGGAAATATGTTGTTACCAGAGGCCAATTAGGTCAAATAGGTGTTGGACTTCAGAGTAATGGAGTGGAGAGCACCAAAAATAGTTTGCAAATATGCAATTTCACAATATGAATTGACCTTCCACAGACCAAGTTATACCCTGAAATTTGAGGTGGTGGACCCCTGGACCTTTTTTAAAAAGATTTATTTATTATTTACTTATTTATTTTATTTATTTTTGGCTGCATCGGGTCTTAGTTGTGGGATCTTTTGTTGCGGCGCATGGGCTCTTCGTTGTGGTGCGCGGGCTTCTATATAGCTGTGACGTGTGGGTTTTCTCTTCTCTAGTTGTGGCACATAGGCTCCAGAGCACGTGGGCTCTGTAGTTTGCAGCACGCAGGCTTTGTTGCCCCGTGGCATGTGGGATCTTGGTTCCCTGACCAGGGATTGAACCCGTGTCCCCTCCGTTGTAAGGCAGATTCTTTACCACTGGACCACCAGGGAAGTACCCCCCCCCCCAGACATTTTGATGTACAATGATCCAGTTGTATTTAAAGTCTAGACAACAATTCTAATGTCTTTTGTAATAACTTGAATTTCTTCCCTCTGTAGAACTTGTCAATGTAATTCCGTAGCAGAGTGCCTGAGGACAAAGTAAACCTTAAAGATTCTGTCTGCATAAAGTATGAGCAATGGTGGTCTATTAACATATCCCATAGGTAAACTAGTGAATGTATATTGGGACTCCTCAAAAGTAACTATAAATTGTGGCTGTGGTGTTGGAGAAATGAGGACAAAATAAAACATTATCTAGATCAACAGCTATGAAGAACTTTCCTGTGGCAGAGTGAATAGAATCAGTAATTTTAATAATATTTAGCAAAATGGCCTTAATTAGGGGGTACCATCACATAGATGGCAATAGTTGACTGTGAGCACCATTCGTTTTTTTCAAGTATAGTTGATTTACAATATTGTATTAGTTTCAGGTATACAGCATAGTGATTCAGTTATATGTATATATTTTTTTCCAGATTATTTTCCATTACAAGCTATTACAAGATATTGAAAATAGCTCCCTGTGCTATATAGTAAATCCTTGTTGCTTATCTGTTTTATGCATAATAGCCCATATCTGTTAATCTCATACTCCTGATTTATTCCTCCCCTCTTCCCTTTTCCCTTTGGTAACCATAAGTTTGTTTTCTATGTCTGTGAGTCTCTTTCAGTTTTGTATATAGATTCATTTGTATTATTTTTAATATTCCACATATAAGTGATAGCACATAATATTTGTCTTTCTGTCTGACTTACTTCAGTAAGTATAATATTTTCCAAGTCCATCCATATTGCTGCAAATGGCACTATTTCATTCTTTTTTATGGCTGAGTAATATTCCAGTGTATATGTGTGTGTGTGTGTGTGTGTGTGTGTGTGTATATACATGTATATATATATACATACATATCTTCTTAAGCCAATCATCTGTTAATGGGCACTTGGATTGTTTCCAAGTCCTGGCTACTGTAAATAGTGCAGCTGTTAACATTGGGTGTGTGTATATTTTCAAATTAGAGTTTACATCTTTTCCAGACATACCCAAGAGAGGATTACTGGATCATATGGTAGCTCTATTTTTAGTTTTTCAAGGAACCTCCACACTGTTTTCCACATTGGCTGCACCAATTTACATTCCCACCAACAGTGTAGGAAGTCTCCCTTTTCTCCACACTCACTCCAGCATTTATTATTTGTAGACTTTTTGATGGTGGCCATTCTGACTGGTGTGAGGTGATACCTCATTGTGGTTTTGATTTGCATTTCTTTAATGATTAGCGATGTTGAGCATCTTTCATATGTCTGTTGGGCATTTGTATGTCTTCTTTGGAGAAATGTCTATTAAGGTCTTCTGCCCATTTTTTGATTGGGTCGTTTTTTCGATATTGAGTTGTGTGAGCTGTTTAGGTATTTTGGATATTAACCCCCTGTCAGTTGCATTGTTTGCAAATATTTTCTCCCATTCTGTAGGTTGTCTTTTCATTTTGTTGATGGTTTCCTTTGCTGTGCAAAGCTTATAAGTTTCATTAGGTCTCATTTGTCTATTTTTACTTTTATTTCTTTTACCTTGGGAGACTGACCTAAGAAAATATTGCTACGATTTATGTCAGAGAATGTTTTGCCTATGTTCTCTTCTAGGAGATTTATAGTGTCATGTATTATATTTAAGTTGTTAAGCCATTATGACTTCTTTTTTTGGAAGGAGTTTTTCTTTTTATTGCTGTATATATAGTTGATTTACAATGTTGTGTTAGTTTCAGGTGTATATAGTTTCAGGTGTACAGCAAAGTGGTTCAGTTATATATATATATATATGTATATATTTTCAGATTCTTTTCCATTATAGTTTATTACAAGATATTGAATATAGTTCCCTGTGCTATATAGTAGGTCCTTGCTGCTTATCTATTTCATATATAGTAGTGTGTATCTATTAATTCCAAACTTCTAATTTATCCCTCCCCGCCCCTTCCCCCTTGGTAACCATAAGTTTGTTTTCTATGTCTGTGAGTCTATTTCTTGTTTGTAAATAAGTTAATTTGTATCATTTTTTAGATTCCACATATAAGTGATATCATATGATATTTATCTTTCTCTGACTTAACTTCACTTAATATGATAATCTCTAAGTCCATCCATGTTGCTGCAAATGGCATTATTTCATTCTTTTTTATGGCTGAGTAATATTGCATTTTATATATATATATATATAAATCACATTTTTTAACATCTTTATTGGAGTATAATTGCTTTACAATGGTATGTTAGTTTCTGCTTTATAACAAAGTGAATCAGCTATACATATACATATATCCCCATATCTCCTCCCTCTTGCGTCTCCCTCCCACCCTCCCTATCCCACCCCTCTAGGTGGTCACAAAGCACTGAGCTGATCTCCCTATGCTATGCAGCTGCTTCCCACTAGCTATCTATTTTACATTTGGTAGTATATATAAGTCCATGCCACTCTCTCACTTCATCTCAGTTTACCCTTCCCCCTCCCCCCAAATCACATCTTCTTAAGCTAGTCATCTGTTGATGGACAGTTAGGTTGCTTCCATGTCTTGACTATTGTAAATAGTGCTGCTGTGAACATTAGGGTGCATGTATCTTTTTGAATTACAGTTTTTGTCTTCCAGATACATGCTTGGGAGTGGGATTGCTGGATCATGTGGTAGCTCTATTTTTAGTTTTTTAAGGAACCTCCATACTGTTCTCCATAGTGGCTGCACCAGTATACATTCCCACCAACAGTGTAGGAGGGTTCCCTTCTCTCCACACCATATTTAGCATTTATTATTTGTAGACATTTTGATGACAGCCATTCTGACTGATGTGAGGTGATACCTCCTTGTGGTTTTGATTTGCATTTCTCTAATAATTAGCGATGTTGCACATCTTTTCATGTGTCTCTTGGCCATTTGTATGTCTTCTTTGAAAAGTGTATGTTTAGGTCTCCTGCCCATTTTTTGGTTGGGTTGTTGGTTTTCTTTTTGCTATTGAGTTGTATGAGTTGTTCATATATTTTGGAAATTAATCCCTTGTCAGTCACATCATTTGCAAATATTAGGGAGTTTTTTAAATTACAGATTCTATTTCACTTCTAGTGATTGGGTTGTCCAAATTATCTGTTTCTTCTTGACTCAGTTCTGGCAGGCTGTGTTTCTAGAAACTTGTCTGTTTCTTCTACATTGTCCAATTTGTTAGCATAAAACTGTTTATAGTATTCTTTTAAGATTTTTTGTGTTTCTGTGGTGTCAGTTGTTATTTCTCCTCTTTCATTTCTTACTTTGTTTATTTGGGTCCTTTTTCTTTTCCTCTTGGTGAGCCCAGCTAGAGGTTTGTCGATTTTGTTTACCTTTTCAAAAAAACAGCTCTTGGTTTTATTGATCTTTTCTAGTCTTTTTTAAATCTCTATTTTATTTTTTTTTTCTGGTATTTATTATTTCCTTCCTTCTGCTGACTTTGGGTTTTGTTTCTTCTTGTTTTTCTAATTCTTTTAGGTGATAGGTTAGGTTGTTCATTTGAGATTGTTTTTGTTTCTTGTGGAAGGCCTGTATCACTGTGAACTTCGCTCTTAGAACTGCTTTTGCTGCATCGCATGGATTTTGTAGGGTTGTGTTTTTTATTTTCATTTGTCTCAAGGTATTTTCTGATTTCTTCTTTGATTTCATTGTTGACCCATTGTTTTTTTAGTAGCACATTGTTAAGTCTCCACATGTTCATTCTTTTCCTGTTTTTCTTTCTGTGGTTGATTTCTAGTTTCATACCATTGTGGTCAGAAAAGATGCTTGAAATAATTTCTATCCTCTTAAACTTGTTGAGGCTCGTTTTATGACCTAGTATGTGGTCTATCCTACAGAGTGTTCCATGCACACTTGAAAAGAATGTGTATTCTCAGTTTTGTTTTTTGTTTTTTGGATGTAGTGTTCTATAGATATCAATTAAGTCCAACCGGTTTATTGTGTCATTTAGGACCTCTGTTGCCTCATTGATTTTTCTGTTGGGATGATCTCAGTGGGGTGCTAAAGTCTCCTACTATTATTGTATTCCTGTCAATTTCTCCTTTTATGTCTGTTAGTATTTGTTTTATATATTTAGGTGTTCCTGTATTGGGTGCATATATGTTAACAAGTGTGATATCCTTTTCTTGTACTTATCCCTTTATCATTATATAATGTCCATCTTTGTCTGTCTTTATGAGCTTGGTTTTTTTTTTTTTTTTTTTTTTTTGCGGTACGCGGGCCTCTCACTGTTGTGGCCTCTCCCGTTGTGGAGCACAGGCTCCGGACGCGCAGGCTCAGCAGCCATGGCTCACGGGCCCAGCCGCTCTGCGGCATGTGGGATCTTCCCGGACCGGGGCACGAACCCGTGTCCCCTGCATAGGCAGGCGGATTCTCAACCACTGTGCCACCAGGGAAGCCCTATGAGCTTGGTTTTAAAGTCTATTTCATCTGCTATGAGTATTGCTATCCTCACTTTCTTGTCAGTCCCATCTGCATGAAACACATTTTTTTCATTACCTTTTAGTCTGTGTGTGTCTTTCGCCCTGAAGTGAGTGTCTTTTAGGTGGCATATTGTAGGTTCTTGTTTTTTTTTATCCCATCCTCCACTCTGTATCTTTTTTTTTTTTTTTTTTTTTTTTTTTTTTTTGCGGTATGCGGGCCTCTCACTGTTGTGGCCTCCCCCGTTGCGGAGCACAGGCTCCGGACGCGCAGGCTCCGGACGCGCAGGCTCAGCGGCCATGGCTCACGGGCCCAGCCGCTCCGCGGCATATGGGATCCTCCCAGACCGGGGCACGAACCCGTATCCCCTGCATCGGCAGGTGGACTCTCAACCACTTGCGCCACCAGGGAGGCCCCACTCTGTATCTTTTGATTGGAGCATTTAGTCCACTGACATTTAAAGTAATTATTGATATGTTTGTATCAATACAAACTGCCATATTAAACCTTGTTGTCTAGTTGTTTTCATAGTTCTTCTTTGTTCATTTCTTCTACTTTTTGTTTTTTTCTTTTGTGGTTTTCCTTTTGTGGCTACCAGGATTTCAAGTATGTTGACCCATAACTATACCTACTTGCTTTAAGTGGATAGTCATACAAGTTCAAACACATTCTAAAAGATCTACATTTTTATACTTCCTCCCCTACATCTTGTGATTTTTGATGCTCTAGTTTACATCTTCATGCATATCATTTTGCTATTAATTGTAGTTTTAATTGCTTTTACAATTTTTTTTGTCTTTTAATCTATGTACTGGCTTATTTAAGTGATCTTGAATCCTCTTATATATTTGCTTTTCCTATTGTGATTTTCCCTTTCCTATAGATTCTTGCTTCTTTTCTATTTAGAGAAGATCTTTCACTATTTCTTTTAGGGTAGATTTAATGTTGCTGAACTCTTTTAGTTTTTGCTTGTCTGAGAAATTCTTTATTTCTCCTATTCTAAATGATCTAGTAGATTACTTTAGGTTGTAGGTTTTTTCCTTTAAGGACGTTGGATATATCATGCCAACCATTCATTTTTATTTGGCTTACAGACAGGCCAAATAGAGCTAGTAAAGGGAGAAATGGTGAGCATGAGGACTCCTTCTGCAACCAAATTATGAACAATGGGTCTTAATTCCTTAATATGTTATTTAATGTAATATTGTAAGGTGTTTGCAATCTTAATAGAGTGTGGTATATCCACTGGGGTCCACTTAGTATGGTCAATTGTAAGGGCAATGGATTTGGGCCTAAACCATTGTGAATCTCTTTTAGTTAGAGAATCTATAACTGTGGTAGGATTGGGTGATTTCATTGGGGTCACCACTTTACAGAGTTTTCAAATTTAATGGTGCCTGTGGTAAAGGTGAGAGATATTTGAACTCTATGGACTCAATGTCCAGTGACACTGCTGATACTTAAGGATTTCCTCTTTTTAAAATTTGAAGGGTTAATGAGCAGTAAGGTGACCTGGGATCCAGTATCAAAGAGGGCTATAAAAATTGAAAATTATGTGGAGACCAATATAACTCCAGTGAAGAATATGGGATGTGTCCACAGGGGATGGTCATGGTATCCAAGGACTGTGAGGTCCCTAATGGGGTAAAAGGCTTCATTGATGGAGGGGAGAGAAGGCCTTGAGTGAAGCAGTGGTTGGCATGGTATCTGGAAGAGCAGTAGCAATACTGGAAATGGCATTAGGAACAAATAATGATTTAATGACTTTTTGGAGTAAGGCTTGCCATTGATGGACTTTCCCAAAATCAGATGATTAGAGAATCCTAAATCCCTCAGTCTCTTGTACCAAACATTTGGAATGGGGTCTTAATGGGGGCTTGTTTGAGAGACCCCTATTTTATTTTTATTATCATTGTAATAATTATAAATTTTACTGAGGCTACTCTTTGCTTGTGTTGGGTACACTGTGTTATCTGGGAGAGATTTATGTTCAGTTAATAGTTCTAATATGTTTAGAGCCTGGTGGCCTGGCCTATTTAATGCAATAATGAGGTAAAATAAATGCAAGGGGGTCCTTGTAAGAACAGTTGGAGGATGTCTAAGTGTAAAGGGACCTGTTCAGGAATGGCTAGAGCATCTCTTCCTTCAAGGTATTTGGCATAGTAATAGATCTGTAATAAGACCAAGTGGGACAATGTCTATTTTCCAAAATAATTGGCAACTCTCCTCTGAAATAGTCTGATTACTGATGATACATGTATTAAGAACAGTGACAGTTGGATAGGCTATCCTCCATGTCATCAACACCCATTGGAGGAGGGGGGAGGTCAGGGTTATGTCTGCCTGCCAGGCATGGGAAGGTTTGAGCTAGCTACTTGAGGAACTAGGTCAGGGATCTCAATAGGTTTAACTTAAGGATCTTGAGTAACACTGGACATCTGTTTAATTTTGAGGTGTTTGAGTTCTCAGTCTGTATTAAAAAGAGATAATCAATAGACTGCCAGTTGTAAGATAAATAAGTACTAGGAATGTAATGTACAACATGATGACTACAGGTAACACTGCTGTATGGTATACAGGAAAGTTGTTAAAAGAGTAAATCTTAAAAGTTCTCATCATAAGGGAAAATATTTTTTCTTTCTTTTTTGTATCTGTATGAGATGATGGATATTAACTACATTGTTGTGCTAACCATTTCACAGTATATGTAAGTCAAATCGTTTTGCTGTACACCTTAAACTTATACAGTATTTGTTGTATGTCAATTACATCTCAAAACTAGAAAAAATGAGACACAAGAAACCATTAAAAAAGAAAGTGATATTCCAAGGCAAGGTAGTTGTATTATTGTATAGCTTACTTATTCAATCCAAAACTCATTCACTGAACATCAATTACCAAATTATAATTACAAATACCAGTTTGTCCTGGCTGCTGTGAATGGTGAATGAATGATACAAAGGAGAAGTTCCAGAAAATAGGAAAGGTGGTTGCTAAAGGATACTAGGATAAATAAGACATGGAAGACAGACATACCTGTAAGGTTAGGAGGAGAGGAGTGGGGGAGAAGAGGAAAAAGGAGAGAGATTAATTCCATAAGATTGCCATGAGCAAAAGAATAATGATTACAAAAGGGAGCAAGTGAGTCATGCTGCTTCTTACAGGAGCAGAGAAGGAGCTAAAGATGGGAGGGAGTGGGTGCTCTTAACCTTTCCCGTTGTACTTAACAGCTTCCTCTAATGCCTCTTGTTGAGTTTGTCATTTTTTTCACATTAACATTTGGTCCTTTTTAAAATTCTTGAGATAATCACAGTAATTATTCTGAGGCTACAATCCGCATAATTAATATATCACGACTGGCTCTATGAATTTTAAAGCAGAATCAAGGTTAAAAATTGAAGTTATACTTTCTTATTCTTTCAAGCTGGAGGTAAATATCTCCCATCTCTGAACTCCCATTTATCTGTTATGCTTTGTATTCTGGCATTTGTGTGAAGTTGAATCACCTCTAATAGACTGAATTCCTTGAGCAGAAGGACCATATCTCTCTCATCTTTCATCCCCACTGCCTGACACAATGCCTAGCACATTGAAGGTGTCATTAAGTGCTGTGTTGTTGAAAAATGATGGAAGGATGAATTACTATTAGATAAATCAGTCTAGTCCTTGGCTATTTGCCCTGGACATACTTTAGTGAATGGGAATGTCTACCCGGAAGAAACCATTAACCTGGAGATATCAAGGAAGAATATTCAACTACATTTTGGAAGCAGGAAATTTCTGACTTTCTACGAAAAACAAGAAATAATTTTAGTCACGAGTACTGGCAACTCACCCTGCCAAGAATTCACAGAAGTTTGCAGATTGCTCAGACATTTTTTAAGACCATTCCACAGGATTTTTGGAAAGTTCATCAGTGTGACTGGGGTATGTATGAAGAGGGGAAGAGGCAAAAGTTATACAAGGCAGACTCCTGTCTTAAGAGAATTTAAACATTGTTGGAAAAATGAGCCTTACACATTTTGAACAGTAAGAGTAAACTTTAAGTCAGGAGCCAAATTGAGAGGCCAAGAAGAAAGAGAGTCAAAATGGAAGGCCTAAGATTGGACTTGGTAGGCATTAGTGAGAAAAGAATAAAAATCTCTGTCACAAGACCCTGAAGTCCCAGTTATGTGGTTGAATGATGTGTGTGACTTGGACCTGAGCCTCACTTTTCTCATTTGCACAAAGAGGTTAATACTAACACATACCCTGCTTATTTGCAAGGCTAATTCGTAAATCGAACAAGGTCCTCTATGTAAATGTATTTTGTAGGTGGGAGAATGCTGAACAAGTGATGGTTAATATGGGTAAGACTTGAAGTATGGGTTTTCCTTTAAGGTTGGCAAAAAGAAAGGGTAGTGTGTCCCACAGAGGTGAATAGCATGAGCTATGAAGTGTGTAGGTAAAAAGTTACATGGGAGAGTGAAAATCCTGGCCTAATTGGAGCAAACTATACAGTGAAGACTAAAAAAAATATTGTTGCTCTTTATCTGGAATTCACATTTAATTGTGCATCCTATACTATCATTTGATAAATCTGGCAACCCTACGCAGGCTTCCCCATTTCTGCTGCCAAAGTCCAGCTCACGTGTAAAGGGTCAAATGCCATTTTTTTCCACTGGGTTTTTTACTTCTGCCAGTTAGGAGATCTTTCTCTTCAGAAAGATGGGGCGGGGGGAGGTTAAGGAGAGAGCTGTATCCTTTAGTGTTTAAGACATTAGACTCTGAAGTCAGATATCCAGGATTTATAGTTCATCTCTCCTGTTGACCATTTGTGATCAAGGATTTTTTTTTTTTTTTTTTGCGGTACGCGGGCCTCTCACTGCTGTGGCCTCTCCCGTTGCGGAGCACAGGCTCCAGACGCGCAGGCTCAGTGGCCATGGCTCACGGGCCCAGCCACTCCGCGGCATGTGGAATCCTCCTGGACGAGGGCAGGAACCCGTGTCCCCTGCATCAGCAGGCGGACTCTCAACCACTGCGCCACCAGGGAAGCCCGTGATCAAGGAATTTTAAAAGTTTCTCTGGGGCCTCCCTGGTGGCGCAGTGGTTAAGAGTCCGCCTGCCGATGCAGGGGATACGGGTTCGTGCCCCGGTCTGGGAGGATCCCATATGCCGCGGAGCGGCTGGGCCCGTGAGCCATGGCCGCTGGGCCTGCGCATCCGGAGCCTGTGCTCCGCAACGGGAGAGGCCACAACAGTGAGAGGCCCGCATACCGCAAAAAGAAAAAAAAAAAAAAAAAAAAAAAAAAAAGTTTCTCTGCTCCCCAATTACCTCTTCTATATAAGAAAAATACTTATTCCATGGGATTGTTTTGAGGATTCAATAAACTCTGTAGTGCTTGGCATGCTGCGTAGTCTCATCCATCCATTACATTTCTGAGTACACACTGTATGGAAGGAACCCAATATACAGAAATGAAAACACTCAAAGAATTTATAATCTATGAGTTCATAGAAGTTGACACAATTAAAATAAAACCAAGATCATCCAGTTTCACGTCTTTCCTGGCATCTTCTATTAATGACTAAAAATCTTGTATTTCCTTCCAACTACTCTCCCATAATTCATACGCTACAATCTCCTGCACCACCTGCAAAGCCTACAGACACGTCAACCTCAACTAGTCCAAAGTGGAACCCTAGGCCTTTTTATCCTTTTGTACTCCCCACCTTTGTGAACTACACCACCCAGTCACACAAACCACATAGTCTTTTCCTCTTCCCAGCTCCCCCATGCAATTAGGAAGCAATTTGTATCTAGTCTAGTTTTTGCTGTTGTTGTTTTGTATAATCTGTGGTAGGCAGAATTCTAAGATGGTCCCAAGATTTCCTGCCATGTACTCATCATGCATAATCCCTGGGACTGTGAAGATGATGAATTTTACTCTTGCCATTAGTAATGGCAATGGTTAGTAATATGGCACAGTTGACTAAGAAGATCAGGTTGTCTGGGTTTATGCAATCCAAACACATAAGTCATTTGAAAACAGAATTTATTCAGGATGGTCACAGAAAGGGAAGTCAGAGACGCAATCTAGATGACTTGAAGAAAACAAACATCTGTTGTGTTGTGAGCTGCAGATGGAGAAGAATGTTCTCGGGGAGCTAATAGTAGCTACCATCTGACAGCTAGCGGGAAAACTAGAACCTCAGTCATACAAATGCAAGGAAATAAATTCTGCCAACAACCTAATGAGGATGGAGGAGGACCCTGAGGCCCAGATGAGAAATGCAGCCCTGGCCGACATGTGATTTCAGCTTTGTGTGACCCTGTCCAGTGAACACACCCACATCAGACCCAGACTTCTGACTGGCAGAATTGTGAGCTAGTAGAAGGTTCCTTTTTTCTGGCTGCTAAGGCTGTGTTATTTTGTTCCACAGCAATAGAAAACAAAGTCACCATCTCACAGGTGTGCCACTTTCTCCACCTTCCTATGGCTACTTTGACTTAGTTCTCCCCTGGACCACTCCAGCTGTCTCCTGACTAGTCTCCTTGCATCCACTCTCAAAGCCTCTCACATCATCCAGGTTGCACACAGATGATAGAATGAACCTACTAAAATGTAAATCTGCCCACATCACCCCACTGCTTTAAACCTTCCCATAGCCCTCACCACAGGATAAATTCTAACCTATTTTTTAACATGGTTTAAAGTACCTTTAATATTTTTCGTGTGCCTACCACCGCTGTGACCTGCATCTTGCCCCTTCACACCAACATTTTAGGCCTGCAGCCCCTCCAGGCTGTGTCAAGCCTCTGCACCTCTGTTCTTGCTATTCCCTCTGTGGGCATATTCTTCCACCTTCTGCTTTCAATATGGAACCAGGCTTAGTGATTCTATGCCTCTCTTGGGTATCCTTGCAGAATTAAATGCGTTCTCCCATATCCCCACAATATCTAATTAAGATTACTATCACAGTACCTAAATAATCCATTGCATGAATGTTTATTTCTATATCACCCTCCTGGAGAGGAAGTTGATGCCTGAACTATACACAGGTCCAGTTCCAGTGTCTGGAACACTGAGTGCTGAATAAATATGTGATTGATAAATATTCATTTAGTGAATAAACAACAGTTATTTTGCTGCTACGGTGTTCCCTGTTCCTTCTTTCAGATTCTTTTCTTACAAGGCAGTAGTTAGATTTAGGTGCCTACTCAGGACCAAGTTGAATAGAACATTATCTGGGGTAAAAAGAGCAGCTAATGAGAGGCCAACATTAAATTAGATTTTTCCTGTTGCCTGAGAACAGCTGCTGGCTCTGTTACTGTGTCCAGTATTATTTCACAATGTTCATGCCCTCAAGGGTTAACTACTGAGTTTAAAGATTATATGGGCAACATGTTTCTCTGGCTCCTTCGCTTGGTCCTTGCCTTTTAATGTTTCTTTCTACTGACTAAGGATAGGCAAGACCAAAAAGGAGATAAACTCTATCAGTTAATTTTATTACTCATCAGTAGTCCCCAGAATGTTGACACAGTAAGAAATTTTAGAATAATTTGGTCTAAAGTCATCATTTTACAGATGAGAAAATGTAACTCTAAAAAGATGATGTCTCTTGCAGGCCCTCACCTGAGACCTGAGCCAGGCCCAGGTTGATAGATTCTATTCATAATAATAGTAACTTAAATACATTTTTTAAAACACTCAAATTAAAATTATAATTGGAATGATAAACAGGAAAAAATATCTACAGTAAATCACCAATGAATTCATTAAGTAGAAGAAGACTATGTAATAGAAAAAGATGAGAACGTTAATAGGTACCATATTTCACTGATTCTAGGATGCACGTTTTCTATATTTTAACATCTCTGAAGTCAGAGTAGCTATTTCAAATGATAACAAGAAGTATTTGTGATATAGTTTAGCAGCAGAGGGTATATTTGAAAATTTTCTTGGTGGTACATATAATAATGTTATGTTTTACAATCAATAGTGTCTCAGGGTTAATTAAATGCCATACTTTACAGCAGAATAAATGTACATTGTCAATAAACATAAAAATATAACACACTAATAGTATGCAATTCAGTTTGCAGAGAAATGCAAATTGAAATTATATACTTAATTTTGGCCTGTCAGATTGAGAAATATAATTTTCTTATGATAACACCAGTGTTAGCTATAGTGCCAGAAAATGGTTCATCTTTTATACTGTTAGCAAAGGAGCAGATTGGTATAAACTTTTTGAAGAAATAAAATTGGCAAAATGTATCAAAAGTCTTTAAAATATCCTATCTCTTTCACAGGGAAATACTCATCTAAGAAATTAAACAGAAAAAAGCATCTTTTAATTTTTTGGCCACCCAGCATCCTTTCCCCTTTGTTTTGTTTGTTTGTTGTTGTTGTCTTTAGTGTGTTAAATTCCTTTGTGAAACCACTCTTTTTCCATTATCATTTCATACAACTTGGGTTGAGCTGGTATCTCTCTAGCTCCAGGGCTAAGCCGTTCAATGCTTTCCACCCATCTAGCCACAGTCACAGATTCAAGGGTGGACTCACGACTCAGTATGGTCCTTATGAGCCTAGGATTTTTACCCAGTTCTGAGAAAGAAATTGTCCCCCTTTACACTGGGCTGGAATACAGGAAGAATTGGCTTGGGGCTGTTTTGTCACCATGTGAAGCCTGAGAGTAAGTCTAGTATGGAGGAAGCAAGGTAGAGAAGTGGAAAGGCACTGGGTCCTGCTAGAAATGATTCAGTACCTGGATCAAGCAGCACCAGCTCTAGCCCTGGATTTTGCAGTTATATGAGCTGATACTTTTATTTATTAAATTATCTAACTGTCCATTTATTATCTATTTTGCTTAAATTAGCTCAGGTTGGATTTTTTTTGGTCAGTTGCAGTCAAAACAGTCTTAATTGATACATTTGCTGAGAATATAATTAAGGATGTATAAGAAGATTTTGATCTAAGTAGAGGCATTTCAGAATTATTTATCATAATGAAAAATTGAAAATAACTAAAATATCCAACAACAGAAGAGGAGTTAATGTCTAACATGTTCACAGAGATACTGTGTGCCAGGCACTGTTCCAGGAGCTCTATGTATATAGTAACTCATCCAATCCTCCCAAGAACACTATGGCATAGGTACTAGTACTATCTCTATTTTGCAGATGAAGAAAGTGAGACATAGGGAAGTGAACTAACTAGCTCACAGTCACCCACTTATAGTAGTAGAGGTGAATATGAATGTAGGCTGAATAACTCCAGAAACTATGCTGTTAACCATTAGGTTTACCAGTTCTCAAATCAATTGTAATCTATCCATATAATGAAATATATATCAAACTGTTGAAAACATATTTACTGATATCAAATATATTCATAATATATTGTAAAGGAAAAAATTAGGTTATGAAAGAGCATGTAGATTTCCAGTTTCCAACTCAGCATAAAATGAGCTTAGAAATTGCCACTCCAACCCAACAAGTAAAAACCTAAACAGACTGAAAACTCCACTCTTCTTGGATCCATCAGAGATGTGAGGTCACAGGGCAAACCGCTGCCCCCCAAACTGGAGAAATAGGCAGATACAGAGAAACATAATTTACTGGAGCAGAAACTTTGTGGAAAAATCCTCTGTGGGAACCAGTGCCGGGGTAGGGAAACTGAAACTGTAATTGATGAATCACTGGAGGTTCAGTGTAGACAAGCCTGAGAGAGAGAACCCCCAGGGAAACCCAGTCATAGGAGGTCCCCAAACTTTTATGAGTTTTACCTCCAGGATCTCAACCAGGTTTTCACATTGAAGACTGGAGAAAAATCCCTTTGTGCTTCCAGCAGGGGGAGGGGAAAAGGAACCATTTTGAAATATGTCAAAGAATTCTGTTCTTAATAAGGCTTGCCCTCAAGAGAAACCATTTTACCAGAGTCTAATCTATTCAGTTTTTTTTCAAAGCCAAACCAACCTGGGGGAAAGGAAATACCCAACTCCAGCCCGCTCTAGCCATCCTGTCTCACCTAAAGTATGGGGCAGGGGGCACTGAGAAGCAAATGCTAAGCTCACAATCTAGAGGCACAGTCTCATTAAAAGACTGAGACCTCAGCATAGGATTATACCACACTTCCCCTCCAACCACACCTTTCCATCACATTACTAAAGGTCTATTACAGCAGTTCCTTTTACCCAACGTATCATGGCCAGCTATCAAGAAAAAAATTACAAGGCATACTAAAAGTCAGAAAACACAGTTTGAAGAGACAAAGCAAACATTAGATCCAGGCTCATATATGGCAGGGATGTTGGAGTTATCAGACTGGGAATTTAAAACAACTATGATTCACATGGTAAGGTGTCTAATGGATAAAATAGACAGCATGTAAGAATAGCTGGATAATGTAATCAGAGAGATGAAAATTTTAAGAATCAAAAAGAGCAAGTATGGATATATCATGTATATGTGCATTTTCTTTTTTCTTCAGAAAACGTGTTTCTTATGTAATAGTATGTAAGTAGTTGTAAGAAATTATTCCTCTTTACTTTTTTTTTGAAAATTAGGTTGTTGGTAATTGAGGCTGTAATAATCTTAGATAAAATAAGTAAAAAAAATGTCAAATATCAGCAATTTCATATGATTCGATGTAATAGCTAACCTTCTTTGCCCAGTGGAGACAAAGCATGGCCATCCAGCTTCTTTCATCAGGAGACAGCTTCCTCATTCCTCAGCCTTCATTGCTTGTCTACTCTCACTTTATCTCCTGCTTCCAAGGATAATTTAAAACAACCGCACATTCACAAAACCCGTTTAAAAGTGTCATGTTGATTGCTTATGTGCTTTATATTCCCATCTCAATTTGCCCTGCTGTTAAAATTTAGGCTGCACATTTCCCACTGCATTGTGCCTCATAAATCCAGAGGTAAAACAGTAGGCTAAATGCCATCTGTTCCAGGAATTAACACACACACACACACACACACACACACACACACACATACCCCTAAAACTGTTACTGATTTAAGAATTATAACACAAAGATGGTTTCAATGCAGCAAAATAGAGTAATAAAACTTTCACATAGCCTTAAACATTTTTTAACATCTTTATTGGAGTATAATTGCTTTACAATGGTGTGTTAGTTTCTGCTTTATAACAAAGTGAATCAGCTATACATGTACATATGTTCCCATATCTCCTCCCTCTTGCTTCTCCCTCCCACCCTCCTTATCCCACCCCTCTAGGTGGTCACAAAGCACCGAGCTGATCTCCCTGTGTTATGTGGCTGCTTCCCACCAAATGTAAAATAGCCTTAAACATTTAATACATGTGTCCTCCAACCCTACAATATTAGAGAAGATGGAATTCCATCCAAGAGTCCCACAAATTCATCAGCTGAGAGAACTCCCAATGAAATGAGTAAGCGCCCATGAATGTCAATGGTAGACAAAAGCAGAAGAAAAAGAAGAGGAAAGGAAAGGGTCATATCTTGGGACAGTTACTAGCAAATCCATTAGGAATGCTGCTATTAACAGAATACCCAACTAACATTAGTTGAAACAAATATAGGTTTTTTTTTTCATATAGCAATAAATGTGTTCAGCTAGATGACTGCTCTATTGGTTCAGCAGCTCAATAATAACATCAACACAGTTCTTCTCATCCTTTTACTTAGCTGTGCATAGCCTGTTGGCTTTTGGTCCTCACACTTGTCACATCATGGATACAACATGGCAGTCGTAGCTTCTCATGCAAAATGTCTGGCACGTTGTAGGTTCTCACAACTGCTGGTGTCTTTTTCTGCCCAACTTCTAGTCTTTCATGTAGGGCCTGCAAGAGTAAGAAAAGATTTGCCTTCTCTTTGCTCACTCAGCAGGCATACTTCCTCAAAAGGAGGGTTTGACTGACATCTCTCAGTATGAAGTGCCCTTGTTGGGCAGATATCCTGCCAGGACCCTCAGAGACAGAGGCTCCCTTGCTACATAGTCACATAAAGATCTGGCCCAATCAGCCATGGTTGAGATATCAGGGCTGAGTTCACTGTAAGGGCATTGCCTTGGCCATAGGAGTCCATATAGAGGAGAGCTGGATCCACTGGGCTTCTTTCCCTATGAGGTAGCTGTGTACCCGGTGGGCTCCTGACAGCTGAGTTTTCAGAGGTTCTTCCTGAGAATCCTGCCTCATAGAATGAGGCACTTTCTTGGGGAAAGCATTCACAAGAAAAAAAAATGGAATGATGATCTACGGGAAGCTACTACTATTTATCACTAAAAGCAGATGTTAAGTTTGTCTGTTCTTCTGTTCATTCAACAGGTATTTTTTGAACCCTCACCATGTACCACGCACTATTTTAGGTGTTTGGGATATAGCAGTGGATTTAACAGACTAAATCCTCATCCTCTGTATGCAAAACACACATATACAGACACAGAGCAGTGCTTTCTCTGCCCTCCTCTGTGTTCCAGGAGTCTGCCTCCTTACAGACCTCACAACCCGGGCTGCCTGGCTTTCTAGCTTTTTGTAAGGGTTTGGCCAATGGAAGGTATAGCAGGAAACTGGAAGTTGAGAGGTGATAGAAGTCAAGATATTTCTTCCCCTCACTCCCAGGACTTTGGTCCATGGATTCTAGGAATGACTTCATCCTTCTGGACCATGAGCTCCTACTAGATAATCCCTCCTCCATGGCCCCAGCTCTCACTGGAATCTGTAATACTTTTCTCTCTTCTTGTTCCCACAGCTCTAAGTGTGGTAACATCTTCCTACCATTGCTGGTCTATGGATGCTTCAGTATTCTTTTCTGGTTAACTCTTCTCATTCTGTAAGTATTCCCTTAATTAAAGTCCCTTGAACCATTGCAATTGTATTCTGCTTTCTGCTAGGATCCAGACTCAAAGCTGGTTACATAACTTGTGAAGCCCAATGCAAAATAAGAATGGTGGGCCCTTATTCAAAAAGCAGGAAAAAAATGTTAAAGGTAAATTTAAAAACTTTTTCCTTTAAAAATATTTTATTGTTTATAAAATGTAACTGCAGTAATGTTGATATATGAGTAATAACATATATATTGAAAAAAGTATTTCTGGTATCATAAATTTATATAATACAATAAATAACATTAATATAATAGTTCGATCATAAGATTCCTTCTGGATCACTTTTTCTGCAAATTAATTTATTAGGTCATCAAAATGTAATACTTTTAGCAACTTCATTTCAATAAATAAAATTAAAGAAACATCAATCACTCTCGGCAAATGCAAGATTGCAAATAATGTTTGAAAAAGTTTAATTTTGAGAAGGATCTTTCTGCTGATGCACCTATTAATAAGCTGTTAAGAGTATTTCATAGGCTGTGACAAATAGGGATACATTTCAGGCAAATTATTTTAAAATATAAATTGTATTGCATTTAGAGCTGATGATTTTTGTGGGATAATTTTTCTGAAAAGATTTAACTTCATACAAATGAGTTTCAGGTAAGTCTACATTTAATTTTAAATACAAATTTATACAATAGTATTTTAGTGTTTCCTTTGACTTTAGTTCATGGATATTGTTTATGGAATGAAAGTGACTTCATGATTTGTATATAATTTTAAATGCCTGTTTCTGCATTCTATCACTGGTTCTTCGGTTAGAAAGAAAATTCATTTAAAATTTAAAAATTATCTTCCTTGTTAATAATTAGTTCATCAGAAACTTCGTATGAAAATAGTGTCCTTTTCTATTGAACGCAACGTCTTTACATTTAATTTCTATTTCTGTTTGTGAATATTTACTTTGTAATACTGCAGCAGCTTTCAAAAATCAGGGATTCCAAACTGTGAAGAATTGTAATGACTCCCTGATATGCTTTATTGTAATTTCAATGTATGTGCTTTTGTTTTGTAATTATTTGCTGAAAAAATTTACTGTCTGAGCACAAGCAATTTTTGTCCAGAACTTAGAATGGAAAGTTAATATTTGTGCAAATCCTTAAGAACCAGCTCCCGGGATGGATGGGCAAGCCCGCCTCCCACCAGGGGTTCTGGAGTTGCTCCCTCCTACATCCATGGCTACTGCTGCTTTTGTTGCTGTTGTCGCTGTGACTGTTAGTGATCTGAGCCTCATCCTGGCCCTAGACCCGAGGCCGCAAAGCACCCTGGACAGCCCCACGGTGTGTGCATGCACATCAAATGGCCAGGCCGACTGTGCATGTGGGAGTGGCTGCTGGATCACAGCTGTGTGTGTGCATGCTATTGTCCAGAGTATCTCCTCTGCTCATCCTCTCCTCTGTGCATACCCCACTGTAACTTTAGACTGTATGTACTGCACACAAGTTCAAAGGTAAAATTGTGAAGCATTTCAAGACAGCAGCAGCAGGGACATAAACCAAGCACCATGTCCCTCTGGGCATGCAGCCCTGTTCAACTGAGTAGGTCCAATGCTCCTAAGTCAGCCCTGGTCTAACATGTACAGTTCATGAAATTTATCTTCAGTAGAAGACACTGAAAATGAACAGATAAACAAGGAAATACATACTAAGATACCTGGTGGTGATAGTGAAGTATTATAGAAAACAAAGCAGAGCAGGGGATGGGGTGTGTCTATACTCTGTCTAGGTTGGTCAGGTCAGGTCTCTCTGATGAGATGATATTTGAGGAGAGACAAGAATGAACCGGGAGAGTAAATCTCAGTAATGACTAGGGGCAGAGCATCCCCAGTAGAAGGAGAAGCAGGCGCCCAATCCCTGACATGGGAACATGCTTGGAGAGTTCAAGCAAAAGCAAGAGGGACAGCACACCAGGAGGGCAGCAAGCAAGGAGGAGAGTAGTGGAAAGTGAGGTCAGGAGAGGTCAAGGTGGCCTGATTGGACTCTGGATTTGTTGTAAGTGTGGGAAGCATTAGAGAAGCGTTGAGAGCTGGAAGAGACAAGATCAGGTGGTGGGCGGAGGGTAGCAATGCTGGAATTCTTCCCTTCCGCCTCACTGGTGCCACTCTCCTCCACTCTCTTGACCTCGTTCGTTGCCTTGGTCATAGTAGTCGTCTCCGAGGTCTTCAAAGACGTCTTTCCTCCCTGGAGCCCTCATTCATACTGTGCTTTCTGCCTGGATGCCGTCTGACCATGAATTTCATGGTGGACTCCCCTCAACTTTCTGGTCTCCACTTAAACTTCACCTACTCTAGGAGCTGACATCCTGTCCCATGTATCTCCCCCACGATTCTATCTCAGCTCTTTTTAAGTTTCCTTCATGGCATTGATTTATATCCACATTATCTGTTTGTTTACTTACTTGACTACACTTTGCATTTTAAAAAATGTGTTTACTTATTTTTGGTCTAGCGCCCTAACCAAAATGTAGAATCTATCAGGGCCAGGACTATATTTTCTTTTTTTTAAATTTTTTTGTACAATTTTGAAAGGTTACTTTCCATTTACAGCTATTGCAAAATATTGGCTCTATTCCCTGTGTTGTACAATACATCCTTGATCCTATCTTACACCCAATAGTTTGTACCTTCCACTTCCCCACCCCTATATTGCCCCCCGGCCCACTCTTAACCACTGGTTTATTCTCTATGTCTGTGAGTCTGCTTCTTTTTTTGTTATATTCACTAGTTTGTTGTATTTTTTAGAGCCCACATACATGTGACATCATGCAATACTTGTCTTTCTCTGTCTGACTTATTTCACTTAGCGTAATGCCCTCCAAGTCCATCCATGTTGCTGCAAATGACAAAATTTTGTTCTTTTTATGACTGAGTAGTATTCTGTGTGTGTATATATATATATACACACATATATCTATGTATATATAAATAAATATATATATACACACACACATATATACACGTCTTCTTTATCCATGTATCTGTTGACGGACACTTAGGTTGTTTCCATATCTTGGCAATTGTAAATACTGTACTCTGAATGTTGAGGTGCATGTATCTTTTCGAATTAGGACTATTTCTTGTTCCCCACTCCTGGAAATCAGCCTTCTCACAGTTCCTGGTATATAGCAGTGATGAATAACCTTTTTTCGAATAAAGGAAACTCTCCTCTGTACATACCCCCACAACAACTATCCTGTGGCTTGGCAATTCTGCACTTTCCCCTGAAATTATAGAATTTTATTCCCACACTTGTCATCTACTAAGTATGTACTTATCCTTCAAGTCTTAGATGCATCCTTACCTTCACTATGGGAAGGCTTGTGTGTTATGTACACATACACATATATATACACGCTTCACTAAATATATCTATTGTTTCTTTGATGTGTTTCCAGCACCCTTTGTCCCTACCTGTCAAAAGACCCACCACATTGTATCACATTATATTATAATTATCTCTTTACATGTTTGCCCTCAAGGGGCTTATTAGCATTAAGGGGAGACAGAGGGCAAATCCAGCTCTGTTTGGCAATCCCTGCTTCTAGCACTGCCCTGGAACATGGAGGTGATCATATATGTTTGGGAAAGGAGTAGATGCATCTTAAAATCTTCTTTATACACAGGCTGCTTCAGTGATCAGATCAAACATTACTCAGACCTGCAGTTAAATTAACATGCTGTATTTTACATAGTTTTATGATTTTTCAAAGAAATTTTAATGCAGCAATACAGACCCTCATGCTTTTAGAGTCACCTTCCAATTTGATATCCCATCCATGCTACCCCCAATTTTGAAAGTGCATGGTCTATTGACAAATCCTTGGACCCAAAGAAAGAGTGCTGAACCACGAAGTCACCATGGTGGCTCTGAGATGTCGTTATTAACCAGCATTTACTGCTGGACAGAACATACCTGGAGTGAGAAAAGGAGAAGCCAGAGGTGGAATGAGGCTCCACTCCGTGTCGGCTCTGAAGCTAGACAGCCTAGTGCTTTTTCCATTACAGGTGCACACAGTGAGCCTGTCTCTCATTGGCTAGGTGATAATTATCCTTAGGCTGGCAGTCAAAACCTAAGGCTGACTCTGCCCTAGACTAGCTGATGCAGGGCTAGGGGCTTATTAAGCCCACAGGGTGGGCTTATTAGATTCATTAGAGATTAGGCTGCTGCCCAGAGTGGGTCAGTTCAGAGCAGGGCTCACGACTCACTTTAACCCCTCCCACTCTGATTCTCCTGTCACAGCACAGTACTTGGTGATCCTCTGATAAAACCCTCTCCCCAGTTACCTCTCTCTGCCTCCTCTCACTTAAAAAAAAAAGTATATATATATATATATATATATATATATATATATATAAATATAATAATATTATATATATGTTCCATGCAAACCACTTTATAGGCATCATCTCACTTAAACCTCAGGACAGCTCGGGGAGACAGGCATTGCAATCCCCATCTTACAGACCAGGACCCTGGGCCTCCACTGTGTTAAATAGCTTGCATAAGGAAAGGACTTACCCAGGATTTAAGCTCTTATCTGTTGATATACGCGTGAAGATATATGTATCAATCTGCTCAGGAGTGACTGAGAGTTAATATTTGTGTCTGAATGTATATTATCTGAATATATATATGCTGGCTTGACTTTATAACTTAACTATTTTAAGTGTGAAATTAAAAACAGAATTATAGATATGAAGAATTATGGGTTTAGAAGGGACTTGCATGATTATCTAGTTCATCACCCTCACCCTCATCACACAGAGAGGATAAAACGGTCACAGAATAGAATAGCCCAGCATCCCCTACTTTAGCCTGTTCAGCCCTGGTTGGGAATCTCCCCAGTGTAGTAATGCATTACTAGAAACCCCTTTTCCAATTCTCCACTGTGATTATGGCCTGAGTCCTACCTGGTCGTAGTTTTTCTGTTTGTTCCGTTTCTCATGAAGCCCCTCAGGCCAGATAGGAAAACAATTTCCTTTCTCTGTCTCCACCACGTCCACCCCAACACAGATGTGCTGACAGGATTCTGCCAGGCCAGATTCTGAGCCTAAACTTCACATCTGCAGGCTCCTTCCAGGTGAAAAACTGATGTGCCACCGGAGGAGCTTGCGATGGACGCTTGTTTGATGCCCCAAGGAGGCAAAGGCCAGCAGCATTCTGGAAGTCCCATAGAAAACTAGGCCCATAAAAAAGAAACAAAATTGAGTTATTTGTAGTGAGGTGGATGGACCTAGAGTCTGTCATACAGAGTGAAGTAAGTCAGAAAGAAAAAAACAAGTACCGTATGCTAACACATATATATGGAATCTAAAAAAAAAAAAAAGGTTCTGAAGAACCTAGGGGCAGGACAGGAATAAAGATGCAGACATAGAGAACAGACTTGAGGACATGGGGAGGGGGCAGGGTAAGCTGGGACGAAGTGAGAGAGTGGCATGGACATATATACACTACCAAATGTAAAATAGATAGCTAGTGGGAAGCAGCTGCATAGCACAGGGAGATCAGCTCCGTGCTTTGTGACCACCTAGAGGGGTGGGGTAGGGAGGGTGGGAGGAAGACACAAGAGGGAGGGGATATGCGGATATATGTATATGTATAGCTGATTCACTTTGTTATACAGCAGAAACTAACATACCATTGTAAAGCAATTATACTCCAATAAAGATGTTAAAAAAAAAAAAGAAAAAGAAAACTAGGCCCTTAAAAGCCCTGAAAAGCTAAGACAAACCCTTTTCATTGTTTCAAGACATATGAAAGGAGTTTGATGTACAACCGCTCAGGACAAAAGTAAGCTGCTTGCTCAAGTAAAATATATTTTACGAGATCACCAGGATCACCTCTTTGGCAGGCGGCCTGGATGCTGAGCTTCAAATTCTGTGCCACCAGGCTGACGTGCAGGCCCTAAGCCCAGAGGCCCACTCCTAACCCCAAAGGGAGAGGCCTGTGCATAGCCGTGAGCCCTGGCTCGGTCTCCTCTCCCGGAGCACAGTAGGGAGGAATCCTGGGGGAGAAAGCTCATGCCAAAACAGATGCCAGAAGCCATTCCAGGAGTCTGTTTTCCATCAAGCAGAGAAGACAAAACATGCTTACTAGCTTACGAGCAAAACGATTGCCGACTCCTTAAGCATCAGCTCAAATTCCACCTCCTCAAATTCCTAAACCCCTGAAACAACACATGTCTGCCTCCTCCACACACCCCTCTAGAACATTTTTTAAACATATGCACCTATATGGCTTTATGGCTCTTTTTTCATGTGTCTTTTATGACACAGTGTGAGTTAGTGACCAACCAGGTTCAGATACAAATTTTAACTCTCAGTCGCTCCTGGGTGGTTTGATACATATATCAGTAGGCATATATCAACAGATAAGAGCTTGAATCCTGGCTAAGCCCCTTCTTCGTGCAAGTCAGTTAACCCAGTGGAGGCCCAGGGTCCTGGTCTGTAAGATGGGGATTGCAATGCCTGTCTCCCAAGCTGTCCTGAGGTTTAAGTGAGATGATGCCTATGAAGTGGTCTGCATGGTATTTGATACTCAGTGAGGTACTCAGTAAATGTTTTGTTTCCACACCAGCCCCTCTCTTTATACAGGCGTGTAATCCATATACAGAAACTCTTGCAGCCAGAAGCATTTCAGAATTGAGAATTTTCGTATTCACAATGCCCCCATCAGGTCTGAGGCAGCACATTATAAATTAAACATATTAATATTCTCCAGTGATATATCTGAATACATGGCATACATTTAAATAATTGGGAAAAAGTCTATAAATGGCTTCAGATCAGTCTCAACAGGTTTGCTATCAAACAAGCATTGCAAACTTCCAAAAAAATTTCTACTTTTGAAGTTCTTTGGACTTTGGAACTGTGACTAAGGGATTGTGGACCTGCGTAATGACTGTTGTTAAAGACATAACATCCCCACCAGGTATTAAAAACAGGGTTAGCTTTTGTTTTGCTTCATGCCTGACTCAGAGCAGAAATTCAATAACCCTTTCTGAGTGACTAAGCAAATGAAGGAACGGATGTGTACTCCTTAAGAAACATGAGAGCGGCCCTTTCCCTCCATCACTCCCAGATAGAATTAGTCTTTGTTCTTCCTCTGTGTTTCATCCCCTGCACGCGTCCATTTGACTAAACACTGCAGGCGGGTGTGGGGGGGTGGAGTACAACATCAGAGTAGATCGAAGCTCAAAGGCAAGTGTGCCTCTGGCTTTTTCCTCCTTATGCTTATGAAATTTATTCTTAGAAAGAAATATGGTTGGATATTGTCTAAAAGATTTGACCTGAATAATTGTTCTGGCACCAGACAAGAAATCAGCAACTTTTAATTATGGTAGAAATGATCGTAAAGATATAGTTTAAAATTGCCTCATACCCAAAAGAACTGAAATGTTTGTGGTTCAAGTTTACCGTAGTGCACTAGACATTATTCTCCTATATATGATACCAGCTAAGCAAGAGCTCTGATAGGAGTGACACAATGCATGTTTAACATAACATCGAGTACCTTTAAATGCTGGTAAGGTGCAGGACAAGTCAGAGAAGTGGAAAGGTTGGGAGAGTGTTAGAATGATCCCTGCAGGTGGTCCCTGAGAAGGCCGAATCCTGAGCACAACATGAGGGATGGATTGACCTTAATTGGGAAGAAAGATGTATTTCCAAAAACTTGAGAATGAAAGAGTCTAGGATAGGTGGGAGTATGGATCAGTTTATAGGCAGGGGTTCCGAAGGATGAGGACATGTCAACCTAATGCTTGTATTTTCTTGGTTAAATAGGGTCCAGGGTTCTCTACTGAGTGTCCAGAGTAAGAGATGGAACAGAGGGACTTGAGCAGAGTGAAATTAGAGAGGGCCATGTGGGAAGTGGGACAGAAAACTCACTCCAGAAACACAAAGGGATGACTAGCTGTTGAGGGGTCTGTGGACCAAGGTGCCATGACTGTAATTAGCAGTTCCACAAGCTCCGTGGATTTCTCTAGCAGTGTCTAGCACCTTGGGTCCAAGAGCATATAAAGCATACAGTTGCTTGATTCAAGGGCAGGGGGAGGTGGGTGTTGCCCTGTGAATACAATGGAGGTATCATAGGAAATGGGACTTGAGGCTATCTTCAGGGGAGTGTTAAAGTCATCAAGCCTGGGACTTCCCTGGTGGTCCAGTGGTTAAGAATCCGCCTTCCAATGCAGGGGATGCAGGTTTGATTCCTGGTCGGGGAGCTAAGATCCCACATGCTGCGGGGCAACTAAGCCCGCACTGCAACTACTGAGCCCACGCGCTCTGGAGCCCGCGCGCCACAACTACTGAGCCCAATCACCCTAGAGCCTGTGCACCACAACTAGAGAGGAGCCCGTGCACTGTGATGAAAGATCCCACATGCTGCAACTAAGATGCAGTGCAGCCCCCCCCCAAAAAAAAAAAGTCGTCAAGCATGTACTCTGAAGGACCTGAAGATAGGGGAAGAGGTTTGATCTTTCTCCCCACATCTGCTCTTCCATAAGGTGGTATTGTGCAGTGGTTAAGAGCATAGACTCTGGAATTGGACATTATGCATTCAAAATCCACTTACTACTGGCTGGGAGATCTTGGGCAAGTTATTTGACCTTTTTGTACCTCCCCATTTCTACTGATAAAAAGGGGATGTTAATACTACCTGCCTCACTGGGTTGTTGTGAAGATTGAATGAGTTTATATATTTAGGGTGAAATTGGTATAAAATAAGGTCTATTTAAGTATTACCTATTATTATTCCTCTAGAAGTCTCCATTTCAGTAAACTGCACCTCCACTGACCCAGAGGTCATTATAGCAACTTGTTGAGGAAACATTCTCTCCTAGATCCTCCAGAAAAGAATGCAGCCTGCCTACACCCAGATTTCAACCCAGTGACACTCGTTTCAAATTTCTGAAATACACAACTGTAAAATAGTAAACGTGTGTAGCTTTAAGTCACCAAGTTTGTGGTAATTTGTTATAGCAGCAATAAGAAATTAATACAACCCCTTTTTAGCTATAGAACCTTAGCGTTAGTTACTTAAATTCTCTGAACAACAGTTTTTCAATATGTAATAATAATAAGAATAATATGTAACCCTTGGCTATTGTGAGGAATAAGTGAAGGAATAGAAATAAGTTATTAGAGCAATGTCTGGTGTTATGGACAGAATTACGCCCCTGCCCCCAATTCATATGTTGAAGTGAATAAGTCTCTACCTCAGAATGTGACTGTATTTGGAAGTAGAGTCTTTAAAGAGGTGATTCAGATTAAACAAGTTCATATGGGTGAGACCCTAATCCAATATGACTGGTGTATATAAAAAGGAGGAAAGACACCAGGGTACACACACACACACAGAGGAAAGGCCATGTGAGGAAACAGCTAGAACGCGGCCACCTGCAAGGCAAGGAGAGAGTCCTCCGGAGAAACTGAACTTGTTAATGCCTCCATTTTGGACTCCCAGCCTCCAGAACTGTGAGAAAATTTCTGTTGCTTAAGCCCCACAGGCCGTGGTATTTCATTATGGCAGCCCTAACAGACTTATACCTGCGGCCCTTCTAGGTAGTTAAAAATGTTGATTCTTACTATTACTTGTTCTTTATTAATAAATTTGGGTACTAGGACTATTTTGTGGAATTGCACTTAGGACTAAGATGATATAAGAAACCTGAGTTCTACTTTTGGCTCTGAATCTGTGGCAGCATCAGCTTGTCAGGACATACAAGTCCTATGTGCTCTCCATCTTTTTGTGTTGATGTTTTCTCTCTTCCGGTTGACGATGGTAGATTGAACACATGTGGCTTTCCCTGGATCCCTCAGCTGCATTCAAAAGATAATAAGGGGATTTTCTTTTAAAGGTATAAAGAAAACAGGAGAGAAAAAATAACAACAAAAAACTTGGAATCTGGAAAACAAAAGGATCGAGGAAAACTGTATGAGCAGATGACCTCAGACATTGAACCCTAACCTGTCCACAGGAGAGTGCAGAAGCAAGCTGGTAGGCATGCAGAGCTGCAGAGTGACTTGAGAATCAGCAGCATCAGGGATCGATGAAAGTGTGTGTGTGTGGTGTGGTTGTGTGTGTGTGTGATGGGGCGGGGGGGTTAGGAGTTGAGGGGTGTGTGTGGTGGCTAAAAACCAGAAGACTGGTTGAAAATCTCTTTAACACGGTTAAACCCTTAGACCCCCTCTCTTACTTCTCTAAGCTGATAGCTGTCCCTTTCCTAGAAGTAGAAGGCAGAAATTGACTTTGTGGCAAGAGTGAGCTAAAGGGATTCTGGATTGGGGGACATCTAGATGGTGGGCAGGTATAAGGTACTGAAAATGGGGGATTTTAATGACAATCCACATATTGAATTCCAAGACACCCTTACCACCTTCCCCCTTAGGTTCTAAGAAGGCTGGCCATCAGGCTTGTAGTCTCCAGGCTAGAGATTAGAAGAGCCTTCTTTAAGTAACCTGCCCACCCCACGAGAGAAGAGATGGAGGTACTGCCATTTTTTATTCTGACACCCCTGCCATGAATTCTATCCATCCACCAGCTCTGCTCGTGCGCCTTCCAGCCTCCATATCGCTTTCTTAGTATCCTGCTCTTAAAAATGTGCTGACAGCTCAGAGTTGGCTGAAGACACTTGAAGAAAACCTCTAACCTGAATATTGGAGATTCAAACTAACAAACGCCAATAAAAATGGAATTTGTAAGAAAGAGAAACAATGTAGAGACAAGGAACTTAACAGAGAAAAATAGCTATCATTAATATCCTTACACTGAGGGGAGACTCTATTGCAGCCACAATATAAGAACAGCTTTTTATTATTACAAGGAATATTCATGAAACAGAGCTTTTGGAAATCTAAAAATATGGTAGCAAAAGAGAAAAGCTCAGAAGAAGAGCTTGCAGATACCAAACCAAAAAAAAAAACAAAAAAAACAAAACAAAAGTGTGCAAGAAGAGTGAATACCTTATTGTTCGACTATGAATAAAATTCACCTGGTCTTTTTTTTTTTTTTTTTTTTTTTTTGCGGTACGCGGGCCTCTCACTGTTGTGGCCTCTCCCGTTGCGGAGCACAGGCTCCGGACTCACAGGCTCAGTGGCCATGGCTCACGGGCCCAGCTGCTCCGCGGCATGTGGGATCTTCCCGGACCAGGGCACGAACCCGCGTCCCCTGCACCAGCAGGCAGACTCTCAACCACTGCACCACCAGGGAAGCCCCTCACCTGGTCATTTTGATGCCGCCAGATATTATGATACAAATATTTTAAGAGGATGGGGGAAGCGAAGTTTATGGGGGATGTGTGTGTATGTGTGTTTGTATGTGTTTTTTAGGAGGAAAAAGAGAACTGAATCCTTGTCTTCCATAGCAAGAAGTGAAGACATAATACCTAAAATGGAGAAGTAGTCATGGAAGCATGTTATTAAGAAATGCAGAGATAAATAAGCAAAGAAACTGCTAGAAGGTTCACAGCAGTCGTCTCTGGGTAGTGGGAACGATTGTCGGAGTGTGATGAGTATGGCAGGCTGGCTGATTTACCTTTAATAATAAGTCTTGTAGAAATAATTAACTTTGAAAACCATCTACATATTTTTTAATTTGAAATTAAACTTTAAAAAGACTAGACATAGCGGTTGGCACAGTGTCTGGCACATAGTAGATATTCTATATAACATTATCTGTTTTCTAATTTTATTATTTTATGATTTGTTCTTGTTATTTTGACTCTCGAATGTTGTTTATAATATTCCAGGGAGCATCCTTTTTTTTTTTCAAAACTTTATTTTGTATAGCAACAGAGACACTTATCAGGAAGTTTTTAAGGCATGTTTTCTGGTGAGAATGGAGTAGGCATCCTGCCTTCTTTGTGACCAGCCCACCTATCCCACTGCTGATGAAATCAAGTTCAGGATGTATTCAGCTCCCTTTGCTTAGCCAGAGTCTGGAGTGAGATGGGTCCAGGAGGGGATGGAGGAAGTCCAGCGGTCTTATTCATATGGACCCAATGCACCAGCTGGAGCTTCTATAAATTGATGGAGGAGAAACAGAGGACAAGGATCTTAGCAGCTCAGCTTTTGGTCAGGTAGAGAGTTGGCAGTTCTGATGCTTTATGCACCTGCACTTAATTTGCTTCCCTGGTCTTTTTAAGTGGCAGCCCATTAACACCTCAAGACTGATGGCTCGCGTTTTACATTCTAATTGAATGTACATTCGCATAATGGAATGTGTGCTGTGACTGCTTCCCTGGAAAAGCTGCCCTATTTATTCAGCCACCTGGAGAAAGGAGAGAGATTTTTCTTGCAGAGGCAAGAAATAGCCACAAGCTGCTATTAAACATCTTGGAGTTATAACTTTTCAAATGCTGTTCATTTATGCTACCTTATAACATTATATGTTACATTAATATGTAACATTATACAGTGGTGGAAGGACCCATATTATTGTTATTCTCACTTTGCAGATGAGAAAACTGAAGTACAGAGGTGATTTGCCTACAGTCACACAGCTCAGTAAGGATGAGTCACCAAATCCCACCTTGATTTCAAATCCTGAGTCTTCTCTACTGTACCAGATAATTCTTTTCTTTTCTTTCTTTTTTTTTTTTGCTTATTTCCATGTGGATCAAACCCAGAGATCTGAGCCAGCACAGAGGAATATAAAGATAGTATGACATGTTAAGACTCCATAAAAGAAGACATTAAGGGTAAGGTAGAGGTTTGGCCAATGGCCTGAACCAATCAAAACATGCCCTGGAGAGGTGTCTCTTGGGCAGGCTAGCAGTAAGAGCTGAGAGAAGGCGTCTACTCCAGTGAGATGCCCTGGTACTAGGAGTGGAATTGCAGAGGTGAGGGCTGCAGGAATAGTGACAGGCAGCAGAGTTCCTGTCATCACAGAGCACAAATCAGGGACGGCTGGGCAGACGAAAAAATATAGGTTTCATCTCTCTTGATAGCATTCATCAAATGGTGGAAGCTGATAAGGATTCTGAGCTGGAGGCCAGGCTCAACAGGAAGAGTGCCATGGTCAATGTGCAGTGTCACCAAGGGCTCGGGAGGATTTTGAAAGGTGTTGCTAAGTGTTTGTCATCCCTGGGCAGGAGTTTCTGTCAGATGCTCCCTCCAGAATTATAGGGTTGTCCTTTGAGCTGTGTCACCAGGAAGGGCACAACGGTCCCATCCATCAGAGAGTCAACAGGTGGCTACTGCACAACCATCACAGTGACGCTCAGTTTTGGCTAGCCACCGGATTCAGTAATGGCACTTTACAAAAATATACACATTTGGGACTCACCCCTATTATTCTCATTCCTTGGACCTGGAGTGGAGCCCAGAGTCAATATTTTTTAAAACTCCAAATTATATTTTGATGCCCATTTAAGATAGAGAAAAATGTATAGCCAATTTGTGTAGGGCATGATCATACCTATTGCGGTGTATATGTGTGTTGGGGGGTGTTTTATAACCTTTTTTCACCCCATCAATGAGGGAGGGAATCTTGGCCTAGGGTTTGGAAGGTATCCAAACTTACAGCACCGGAAGCTGAGATCTATAGGAGTTTATTAGACAAGTAAACTCACAGCCCAGGGAAGGAGGACACTGTAGCCCTGCAGGATCACATGGAGGGTTCACAATGCCCCCGGGGGAGCAGAGTGAACCAGCAGGGACTGTGGGGGGCAAGTTTTGTAACAAACAAGACGAGGGTGAGGTGACTGCTGGTTCCTGTGGGAGGATGTGATTGGACTGTTCGAATAATCCTGTGGGCTGTCAGGAAACTGAGACCCGTCAGGTTGAGGACTGGGTGGGGTGCAGCTGACTACGCTGATAAGAGATAGGCCTGGTGAAAGCAGTGGAACTCACAGTTAGGCCTTTGGGGTACTATGGGGCTCGAAGATTTCAAGGCAGCACGTGATGTTTTAGGCTTTGCTATACTGTCGCAGGGCTGGGGGGAGACGAGATGATAAAAGTGAGCATGACAGAAATGGTCCCCAGGAGTCTAGAGGAAAACAAAGAAGGGTACACAGACCATTACCTGTAGTGATAAATGCTAAGATATGAGAGTCGGGGACTGGGGGCAGGTAAGTAGGGTAGCTAGGATAATGGTTTAGTTTTTGTTTTAACAAAACCAAACCCTCTTCCTAACCTCACGTTCAACCAGAAATATGAGGGTTAAGAGAAGTTGTTAGTATCCAGATCTTCCTGACCCCAAAGCTCAAGCCCCTCTCTCCACTGCAGGAGTGGCTTCTCCTTCTAGATGTGTCACACATATTAGCACAATGCTTTGCACATGGTAGAGATGCAACAAAAAAATTTTTGTGTGTGAATACATTCCTTAGAGCAAGTTTAAAGGTATGTGGTAAGGCTCAATCAAAGATAAGTAATATTCATGTTTGTTAAATTGAGGAAATGAAGGCTCTATTTTATTTTAAACTGGGCACCTCTTGTGTATTTGCAGTCATTCTGCTGGGCATTGGGGATACAAAGAAGAGACGTGGTCTTTGGCTCATTGAGGTTATATTTCACTGGGGACACACACACACACACACACACACACACACCCCACAAAAAAACAATGCCAAATGGTGACAAGTGCTCCTCTAAAGGAAATGAACAAGGCACAGAAAGAGAAAAAGTAGGGGAGAAGTGACCTACCATGGATAGGTGGTGGGAGTTGGGCTAGGTCTTGCTGGGTACCATTTATAACCTGAAACTGAAAGTGTAAGAAAGAACCCTGTATGTGAAGTGGACAGACCTCTTTTGCAGGTAGAGTAACTATTATGTGTAAGCATTCTGAGGTGACAGAAGCTTAGATTGTCTGGGAAAATGAAAGGCAACTCATATCAGGATTGCAGAGAGCAAAGGGAAGAAGGATAAGAAGTAGCAGCAAAGGTTAGCAAAGATACATTGACCATGATAAGGAGTTTGAATTATTTTCTGAATGCAGTGGAAAGGTTGAAGTGTTTTTAAGCAGAGGAGTACCACAATCTAATTTACATTCTAAGAAGATCACTCTGGCTGATATTGTGATAGATTATAGGCACAGGGAATAAAAAAGTAGCAAGCGACCATTGAGTTGGTTATGAGTTATGGTAAGGGAGAATGGTTGATGGTCCCATCCAGGTGACGATGGAGGTGGAAGAACTTGGATAACCTTGAGGTATAATGTATTTCAGTGGTAGAATCAATAGGAATTGCTAGTGGATTGGATGGAAATGTGAGTAAGGAATCCAGAATGGCACCTAGGTTTCTGGCTTGAGTGAAAAGGTTGATGGTGATGCCATTTTGTACATGTAGAAGACTGTGGAAGAATGAGGTTTGACAGGTAGTCATCAAGGGTTCTTAGACCATCTAAAAATTAGTAACTTGCTTGAGGCCATAGAGCTAGAGAGTGACAGAACCTGAATTAGGATCGATCCTGTGATTCCATTATACTTGTAAATAAATCATTACAAATTGCCATGGTTTAATCTTGGCAAAGAGGGAAATAAATTCATTATGATTTATAGGCAATTACATTAAGCTGCAATTAAGCCTTTGCTCTTTCAAAAATAAATGTAAAAAAAAATAAAAAAAAATAGGGAGAGGATTGCTAGAACAGTTTATCAATGTGCACTTATTGACCAACATTTATGCGTACGGCATTGCTAGGTAATGCCAATATTTTCAAGACATGGCTCCTGCCTTCAAAAAGCTCATAGTGTAATTCAGCAGTTTCCAAATTATTATATACCAAGAGATATCTCTGAGTGTTATATGAGAATATGGTTCCATGGGCAATCAGTTAAAGAGAGAGCCTTTTATCAGTTAACATATTTTGTGAGAACTGAGAGAAAAGAAATATGGTTATAGCACTTTCTAAGCTTATTTGACCTAATAATCTTTATTTGGCAGATCTTTGTCTTGTAACATTATAACATACTTGTGCTTCACAGAACAGAGTTTGGGACAACTTTATCCAGTTGGAAATATGGGAACCTGAGGCTTCCATGTGTGAAGCTATCTCTTGAACAGATCACAAGCTCTGTAAGCATAAACTTATACCACAGTAAAGGACTCTTTATATCAGTAATAACAACAACAAAAACAGTAGCTAACATTCACTCGGTTGTCATTCTACAAGTATCAGTTGAGCCTCAGTCATATGCCAGGCACTGTGCCAAGAACTAGGGACATAAGTGGCAAGAAGCTAGACAAGGCTAGTATCCTTCCAGGGAACCTAGAGTCCAGTGAAAAGATGATGTTAAAACTCAGTCTGGATGAGTGCAGCTAGCAGCGGCAGGCACCAGCCCTCCCCAGCCCTCTCCCCCATTCTTCTCTATATCCATGTCAGCTGCTGAGCTCTTCTGAAGGGCTGCTCATGGTTGACTTGGATGAAGGCAGAGGCCTTTCCCACAACTGCCACAGGGGAGCATGGAGCCAGAGGATCAGGACCCTGTCATTTAGCTTGGGGTCCTTTGACACTTTTCTTTCTTTGCTTAGTTAAGACTTAAAGAGAATTAAGGAGGTCTGGATCAAGATGGCAGAGTAGGATGATACTGATCTCACCTCCTCCCATGGGCACACCGAAATTACAACTAATTACAGAGCAACTATCTCTGAGAATGACCCAAAGACTAGCAGAAAAGACTTTCCACAAGTAAAGATATAAAGAAGGAGCCACAACAAAATGGGTAGAAGGGGCAGAGATGCAATCTAGTCCGGATGCACACCCCTTGCTTGAAGACCCACAGAGCTGAGGAAAATCACAGCCAATGAAGTCCTCCCTGAGGAGTGAGGAGTCTGATCCCCACATGGGTCTCCCCAGCCTGGGGGTCCTGCACCAGGAAGATGAGCCTCCAAAATGTCTGGCTTTGAAAACCAGTGGGGCTTCTGTTTAGGAGAGCCAGATGGCTGTAGGAAACCAAGACTGTGCTCTTAAAGGGCATGAGCAAAAAACTCAATCACCCCAATCCCAGCACAGAGACAGCAGTTTGAAAATGCGGGGATCAGACCCACCTGCTGATCTTGGAGATCCTCCTGGAGAAGCAAGAGGCAGCTGGGACTCCCTGTAGGGATTGAGACACTGATGTCACAAATTTCTGTGATCTTGTTCTACCGTGCTGACACTGTCACTAATGAAAGTCACTTAGTAATCCTCCCTCTAGCCTATTAGCACCCAGGCCTGCCCCACCCACAAGCACACCCACAGTAGCCAACCCTGCCACAACAGAAAGGCACACCTAACCCACAAAGGGAGCACCCCTGAAGCTTCTAGCTCTGGGAGCCAGAGGGGAGCATGCTGCTGGGCACTATAAAACATCTACATAAGATCACTTCTCCAAGATCAGGATGTATAATGGACCTACCTTATACAAAGAAGTAAACACAGAGAATTAGGCAAAATGAGGAGACAGAGGAATATGTTCCAAATGAAAGAACAAGACAGAACCTTGGAAAAAGAACTAAATGTAGTGGACATATGCAATCTACTGAATAAAGAGTTCAAGGTAATGATCATAAAGATGCTCATAGGGGCTTCCCTGGTGGCACAGTGGTTGAGAGTCCACCTGCCAATGCAGGGGACACGGGTTTGTGCCCCGGTCTGGGAAGATCCCACATGCCGCGGAGCGGCTGGGCCCGTGAGCCATGGCCGCTGAGCCTGAGCGTCTGGAGCCTGCGCTCCGCAACGGGAGAGGTCACAACAGTGAGAGGCCCGCATACCGCCAAAAAAAAAGAAAAAAAAAGAATGAAGTCCAAGGTTAGAAGGAAGGAAATAATAAAGATCAAAGTGAAAATAAATGAAATAGAGACAAAAAAATCAGAAAAGATCAATGAAACTATAAGTTGGTTCTTTGAAAAGATAAAAGAAATTGATAAACCTTTAGCCAGACTCACCAAGAAGAAAAGAGGGCCCAAATAAATAAAATCAGAAATGAAAGAGGAAAAGTTACAACCAACACACAGAAGTCAAAGGATCATAAGAGATTACTATGAACAATTATATACCAAAAATTGGACAACCTAGAAGAAATGAATAAATTCCTAGAAATATACAATCTTCCAAAACTGAGTCAGGAAGAAATAGAAAATATGAACAGACCTATTACTAGTAGTGAAATTGAATCATTAATCAAAAATTCTCCCAAAAAACAAAAGTCTAGAAGCAGATGGTTTCAATGGTGAATTCTACCACACATTTAAAGAAGAGTTATTACCTATCCCCCTAAAACTATTCCAATAAATTTTATAGTTCTATAGGTCCAGGATTACCCTGATACCAAAACCAGATAAAAACACTACAAAAAAAGAAAATTACAGGCCAGTATCCCTGACAAACATAGATGCAAAAATCCTCAACAAAATACCAACAAACCGAATTCAGCAATACATAAAAAGGATCATACACCATGATCAAGAAAGATTTATCTCAGGGATGCAAAGATGATTCAATATCCACAAATCAATCAACATGATACACCACATTAACAAGATGAGAGATAAAAATTACATGATCATAAAATCCAACATCCATTTTTGATAAAGTGCTCAATAAAGTGGGTATAGAGGGAACATACCTTAACATAGTAAAGGTTATATATGACAAGTCCACAGCTAACATTATGCTTGATGATGAAAAGCTGAAAGCTTTTCCTCTAAAATCAGGAAAAAGAAAAGAATGGCCACTCTTGTCACTATTATTCAACGTAGTATTGGAAGTCCTAGTCACAGCCATCAGACAGGAAAAAGAAATAAAAGGCATCTAAATTGGAAAGTAAAAAGTAAAACTAATTGCAGGTGACATGATATCATGTGTAGAAAACCCTAAAGACTTCATTGAAAAAAAATGATTAGAACTAATAAGTGAATTCAGTAAAGTTGACAGATACAAAATTACTATAAAAATCTGTTGCTTTTCTATACACTAATAATGAACTATGAGAGAAATTAAGAAAATAATCCCATTTACAATTGCATCAAAAAGAATAAAATACCTAGGAGTAAATCTAGCCAAGGAGGTGAAAGACCTGTACTCTGAAAATTATTAATACATTGATAAAAGAAATAGAAGACAACACAAACAAATGGAAAGATATACTGTGTTTATGGATTGGAAGAATTAATGTTGTTAAAATGTTGACACAACCCAAAACAATCTGATTCAATGCAATCCCTATCAAAACACCAATGGCATTTTTCACAGACCCAGAACAAATGATCTCAAAATTTGTATGGACTCTCAAAAGACCCCAATAGCCAAAGCTATCTTGAGAAAGAACAAAGCTGGAGGTATCATGCTCCCTGATTTCAAACTATACTACAAAGATATTATAATTAAAACAGTATGGTACTGGCACAAAAACAGACATGTTGATCAATGGAACAGAATACAGAGTCCAGAAATAAACCTATGCTTCTATGATCAATTAATCTATGACAAAGGAGACAAGAATATAAGTGGGGCAAAGACAGCCTTTTCAATAAATGGTATTGGGAAAACTGGAGAGCTACATGCAAAAAAAAAAAAAAAAACTAGTCCACTTTCTTACAGCATATTCAAAAATAAACTCCAAATGGATTAAAGACTTAAATGTAGACCTAAAACCATAAAAACTCCTAAAAGAAAACATAGGCAGTAAACTCTTTGACATCAGTCTTAGCAATATCTTTTTGGATTTGTCCACTCAAGCAAGGGCACCCAAAGCAGAAATAAGCAAATGGGGGACTTCCCTGGTGGTGCAGTGCTTAACAATCCACCTGCCAATGCAGGGGACATGGGTTTGAGCCCTGGTCCAGGAAGATCCCACATGCCATGGAGCAACTAAGCCCATGCTCCACAACTACCGAACCTGTGCTCTAGAGCCCACGAGCCACAACTACTGAGCCTGTGTGCCACAACTACTAAAGCCCGCATGCCTAGAACCCATGCTCTGCAACAAGAGAAGCCACTGCAATGAGAAGCCCGAGCACGGCAACAAAGAGTAGCCTCTGCTTGCTGCAACTAGAGAAAGCCCGTGCACAGCAACAAAGACCCAATGCAGCCAAAAATAAATTAATTAATTAAAAAAAAAGCAAATGGGAATACATCAAACTAAAAAGCTTTTGCACAGTGAAGGAAACTATCAACAAAATGAAAAAGTAACCTACTAAATGGGATATTTACAAATGATATATCCAGTAAGGGGTTAATATCCAAAATACATGAAGAACTCATACAACTCAATATAAAAAAACAAGCAATCTGAGTAAAAAATGGACAGGGGACCTAAGTAAACATTTTTCCAAAGAAGACGTACAGATGGCCAACAGATACATGAAAAAATGCTCAGTTATCAGGGAAATGAAAACCAAAACTGTAATGAGATATCACTTCACACCTGTCAGAATGGCTATTATCAAAACACAGTAAGTAACAAGTGTTGGTGAGGTTGTGGAGGAAAAGGAGCCCCTGTACACTGTTAGTAGGAATTTAAATTGTTGCAACTACTATTAAAATAATATGGAGAAAATATTTGCAAACAAAGCAACTGACAGAGGATTAATCTCCAAAATATACAAGCAGCTTATGCAGCTCAATATCAAAAAACAAACAACCCAATCCAAAAATGGGCAGAAAACCTAAATAGAAATTTCTCTAAAGAAGATACACAGATTGCCAACAAACACGTGAAAGGATGCTCAACATCACTAATCATTAGAGAAATGCAAACCAAAACTACAATGAGATATCATCCAACTACAATGATGGCCATCATCAAAAAATCTAGAAACAATAAATGCTGGCGAGGGTGTGGAGAAAAGGGAACCCTCTTGCACTGTTGGTGGGAATGTAAATTGATACAGCCACTATGAAGAACAGTATGGAGGTTCCTTAAAAAACTAAAAATAGAACTACCATATGACCCAGCAATCCCACTACTGGGCATATACCCTGAGAAAACCATAATTCAAAAAGAGTCATGTACCAAAATGTTCATTGCAGCTCTATTTACAACAGTCAGGACATGGAAGCAACCTAAGTGTCCATTGATGGATAAATGGATAAAGAAGATGTGACACATATGTACAATGGAATATTACTCAGCCATAAAAAGAAACGAAATTAAAAAAAAAAAAAAAGAAACGAAATTGAGTTATTGTAGTGAGGTGGCTGGACCTAGAGACTGTCATACAGAGTGAAGTAAGTCAGAAAGAGAAAAACAAATACCGTATGCTAACACATATATATGGAATCTAAAAAAAAAAAAAAAGTTCTGAAGAACCTAGGGGCAGAACAGGAATAAAGATGCAGACATAGAGAATGGACTTGAGGATATGGGGAGGGGGAAGGGTAAGCTGGGACGAAGTGAGAGAGTGGCATGGACATATATACATTATCAAATGTAAACTAGATAGCTATTGGGAAGCAGCCACATAGCACAGGGAGATCAGCTCGGTGCTTTGTGACCACCTAGAGGGGTGGGATAGGGAGGGTGGGAGGGAGACCCAAGAGGGAGGAGATATGGGGTTATATGTATACGTATAGCTGATTCACTTTGTTGTACAGCAGAAACTAATAAAGCATTGTAGAGCAATTATACTTCAATAAAGATGTTTAAAAAAAGTTATTTCTACCATGTAATAATCTAATAAATCAAGAAGTCAAGATTAAAAAAACAAAACAAAACAATATGGAGTTTCCTTGAAAAATTAGAACTACCATACAATCCAGCAATTCCACTCCTGAGTATCTAACCAAAGAAAATCCAAACATTAATTCATAATGATATATGCACCCCTATGTTCATTACAGCATTATTAACAATAGCCAATAGCCAAAATAGGAAGCAACCTAAGTGTCCATCAATAGATGAATGGATAAAGAAAATAAATATTCCATTCCACACAGTGGAATATCTTGCCATTTGCAATAACATGCATGAATCTAGAGGGTGTTATACTAAGTGAAGTATGTCAGACAAATACCATGCTATTTCACTTATATGTGAAATCAAAAAAAGCAAATTAACAATCACAACAAAACAGAAACAGACTTATAGGTCACCAGTGACCCAGAGGTGACCCAGAGGTGAGGGCCATGGGAAAATGTATGAAACAGATGAAGGGGATTAAGAGGTACAAACCTCCAGTTATATAATTCAAGCATACCCCATTTTATTGTACTTCATGTTATTGCACTTTGTAGATACTGTGTTTTTACAAATTGAAGGTATGTGGCAACCCTTCATTGTTAGTTGATGTTTAGCATGTTTTAGCAATAAAGTATTTTTAAGTTAAGGTATGTAGATTATTTTTTTAGACATAATGCTATTGCACACTTAATAGACTAAGGCATAGTGTAAACATAATTTTTATATGCCCTGGGAAAACCAAAAAATTTGTGTGACTTGTTATTGCAGTATTTGCTTTATTGTGGTGGTCTGTAGTCATAACCTGCAATATCTTTGAGGTATGCCTGTAAATTAGTCAAGGGTGTATAATGTACCTCATTGGGAATACAGTCAACAATATTATAATAACTTTGTATGGTGACAGATGGCTTATGAAGATCATTTCATAATGTATATAATTGAATTGTACACTATGTTGTACACCTGAAACCAAAATTATAAGTCAGCTACACTTCAATAAAACTAATTAATTAATTAATTAAAGAGGATTGAGCCACAGGGGCCAGGAATGCCCCAGCACCACACATCTAATAAGCAACTTTCTTGTTTAGCACCTATGACAAATCTAAAGCTAGAACCACCAATTCTTCTGAACCTTGAATTTTTGTGTTTTAAAGATTTACACTCTTAGCAACTTTCAAATATACAATATAGTGACATTAACTATAGTCACCATTTTGTACATTACATCCCCAGGACTAATTTACTTTATATCTGAAAGTTTGTACCTTTTGACAGTCTTCACCCATTTTGCCCACCCCAGTCTCCCTGCCCCGGGCAACTGCTAGTCTGTTCTCTGTATCTATGAGTTTGGTTTTGTTCTGTTTTTGTTTCTTTATATTCCACATAAAAGTGAGATCATACAGAACTTGTCTTTCTCTGTCTGACTTATTTCACTTAGCATAATGCCTTCAAGGTCCACCCATGTTGTCACAAACGGCAGGATTTCCTTTTTTTTATGGCTGAATAATATTATATATCTGTGTCTCATATTTTCTTTATCTGTTCATCCATCACTGGACACTTAGGTCATTTCCATGTGTAGGCTATTATAAATAATGCTGCAGTGAACATGGGGGAATATATATTTTTTCACGTTAGTGTTTTTCCTTCCTTCAGATATATACCCAGAATTGAATTTGCTGGATCATGCAGTAGTTTTATTTTTAATTTTTTGAGGAACCTTCATACTATTTTCCACAGTGGTTGCACCAATTTACATTCCCACCAACGGTGCACAAGGTTTCCTTTTCTCCACATCCTCGCCAACACTTGTTATTTCTTATCTTTTTTGTAATAGCCATTCTGACAGGTATGTGGTGATATCTCATTGTGGCTTTGATTTCCATATCCTTTATAACTAGTGATGCCAAACACTGAACTTGAATTTGACCAGAATGTTTAGAACCCAAAGAAGTTGAGGAACCACTCAAAGATGTTCAATCCTTGCAGGTACTAAGGAGTTGTTCTCTTAAGGAACAGTGGGCAGATCCACTAGGAAGGCAGCGACTCTGGGCTTGGGGCTTTCCCCCATCAGGTCCTTCTCCCTCTTGTTTCCCTCCATTCAACCAGTTTCTACTTTATAGATGAAGAAACTGAGGCATGATAGGGTTTTTTAATTTGTCTAAAGCCACACAACTAGTAAAAGGTGGAGCCAGAATGCAAATCCAGGTCTGTGGAATTCAGCTCCTTCTCATCATTAATTTTGCCAAAATTAAGCATACATGAGGCAAAAGGCCAACACAGGGAGCCAGGAAATGGCAGGTCTCCCTATACCCTAGCCTATTTATCCCCTTTCTGAAGGTTTGTGGGGTCCTGGCCAGGATTACTGGGGCAGGTACATCTGAGGATGCTCCAGGCTCTCTCTGATGTAGAGATTTCGGCAGATTTCCAAAGAGGTCACCAAGACACAGAGGCCACCCTGATGCCATGGTTAATTATAAGAGCAAACACGCATAATGGGCTTACTGTGTGCGGGCATTGACCTAAGCTCTGTACACATATGAACCCATTCGATCCTTTAACTCTGTGAGGGGGGTACCATCATTATCCCCAAGTTTACAGTTGGGGAAACTGAGGTACAGAGAGATCAATGAACTTTCCCAAGTTTGTCGAGGTGGTGAATGGTGGATCAGGTTTCAAACTGTGACACTCTGTCTCCGTACCCCTGCTCCCCTCGTTCCGCCTCTCCACGCCCAGGAGCACACACTTTGAAGCCACATTGATATATCAGGTTCAAACCCTGGCTTTGCTATGAAACCTTAAGCATTTCCCTTAAGTTTTCTGGACTTGTGTCCTCAATCACAGTAACAAGGATGAAAAGCGTGCTTCCTAGGTTTGTTGGGACATTAAACGACTAAAGCATGTGAGTCACCTGGCAAGATGCCTGACACGTAGTAAGTACACAATAAATGCTGGCAGATTTTGCCATCGGATGGATTTAAGCACCCAGTAAACCCCTTAACAGATGGCTCCCTCCTGTGGTGTGTAGAGCCACCTCAAGAGCTAGGTGGGTGGCGGGGAGGTGCAGGGGTGGGAGGGAAAAGGAAGCTTCCGCTTGGGGCTCTGAGGCTTGGAGCTGGTGAGCTGCCAGAGGATGAAGGAGTCCAGCAGACCCCACCTCTCAGCTCTGCATAAACCAAGAAGGGGGTGCTTGATTTGGAAGGGAAGGAAGGAGAGAGAAACCAGACTGAGCTCGCAGAGGGACTAAGCCAGCTATCTCCACAAGTCTAACTGCTGTTGGCTCTCTGCGTGGTTCCTTCCAGAGCCTGGCACTGCATGTCAGTGAAGCTACCTTCCACACCCTTGAACACTGGGGTCTGTAGCCTCCTGAGTCTGGACGAGGCTGGTCTGAGCCAGTTTCCCCCTGGCTGTCAGGTCCCTGCCCTTGGAAACCTGTCCAGGCTCAGTCTTGCACGCTCCCCAGATGCCTCTGCCTCTGGAAGCCTCAGACACCCTGTGACTATTGAAGGGAACCCATGGATGGCTTGGGAGGAGATGCACGTCTGTGGTCTGTCCACAACTGCCCCCAGACATGACTTTAGTGAGAGAGAACATTTCCTGGAACGTTAGAGATCAGGAAGAAAAAGAGCCCAAACTTATGGAGTTGAGGACAAAGCCCCAGTGCAAACCTGCAACTGTGTTAGAATAACAGCTGTTAGCTGAGTGCCAGATGCAGGGCTCTACCTGTGCACTCTCTGTTAAGCCTCAGAAGAACCCCATGAAGCAGGTATGATTAGGACTCCCAATTTGAGGACAGTGAAAAAGTCCAGAGAAGTGAAGCCTCTGATCCCAAGTCACACAAGGAGTTGGCTGCAAACCCAGGTCCAACCAAGTCCAGAACCCTTGCTCTCAAGTTGTGTCTCTGCACCAAATTCCTGGCACTAGCCCCTCTTCTCTGCTCACATGTCTCAATCCTTCTGCAGCTATAAATCGAATATCAGAGCCTGCCACTTGAATGAACTCCCTGTGATATTGTCAGTGCTTTTTAAAATCAGAAGCAAACAGGAAAATAGAGTTTCTCCAAAGTTTAATGAATTCAACTCAACTCGACAAATACTTTTTGAGTATCAAGTCAGTGACAGACACAGGTTTAAATGCTATAGGGAATGTGAGGGGTGTGGGAGGAAAGGGGAGAGGCCAGAAAGAGGGAATAAAATGGGAAAAGACTCAGTCCTTGTTCTCAAAGAGCTTTTTATCTGTAGGTGAAAACACCAAGTGATCAGAACTGGACCTACAAAAGTTTTTTAAACAACTTAGCCGGGAAAAAAAGGTAGATAAAAATATTGTCCAAAATGAACACGAGCCAGGCTGACATTTCCCTGGGCTCAAGTGTCAGACAGCGACACACACGCCCCAGTCTCCCGGCTCCACTCTGCCTCACCATGGTAACCGCCCGCCGGGGGCCCTCATCTGCCAGATGGTTTTTTTTTTTTTTATGCTCTGGATGTAGCCAGAGAGGAGAAGATGGATGAATGGATGGCTGAAGTACCCTCAGTCTCTCTGCAGCCCAGCAACTCCAAATGTGTCTCTCAAAATGAGTCCCCTTATAAGCAGCACATCTTGAGAAATCTGTGTATCAGAAGATGGACATCTGAAACAGGTGCAGATCAAAGCCCAAGTATCCCAGCCCGGGGGCAGACCTGGGTGGTGTATTAGTTTGCTTGGGCTGTCATAACAAAGTACCACAGATGGATGGCTTAAACCACCATTTATTTTCTCACAGTTCTAGAGGCTGGAAGTCCAAGATCAAGGTATCTGGCAGGTTTGGTTTCTCCTGGCCTTAATCACCTCTTTAAAGGCTCTATCTCCAAAAACAGTGACATTCTGAGGTAGGGAATTATGGCTTCAACATATGAATTTGGAGGCAGTGGGGGTGGAGGGACACACAGTTCTGTCCATAACACCAGACGTTGCTCTAGTGACTTTATTTCTGCTTCTTCACTTGTTCCTCACAATAAGCAAAGGGTTAAGTACCATGATTATTAGGTAAAGAAACTCGTTCAGAGAATTTAACTAACGCTGAAGCTCTCTAGCTAGAAAAGGGTTGTATTAGTTTCCTATTGCTGCTATAACAAATTACCACAAACTTGGTGGCTTAAAACTACACAGGTGATTAAGTTAAAATAAGGTCAGTGGGATGGGCCCTAATCCAATCTGACAGGTGTCCTTATAAGGAGAAGAAATTTGGACACACAAATGCCAGGGATGTACGCACAGGAGCAGGGCAATGTGAGCACACGACAAGAAGGTGGCCATCTGAAAGCCAAGGCGAGAGGCCAGGGGAAACCAAATCTGCCAGATACTTTGATCTTGGACTTCATCTTACAGCTGTGTAGTTCAGAAGTTAGAAATGGGGCTCATTGGGCTGAATCAAAGTGTCAGCAGTCTGCGTTCTCTTCTGGAGGATCTAGGAGAGAATGTTTTCTTGTCTTTTCCAACTTTTAGAAGCTGCCCACATTCCTTAGCTCTCAGACCCTTCCTCCATCTACAAAGTCATAACCAGTAGGTCAAATGCTTCTTACACTGCATCTCTCTAACCTGTTTTGTCTTTTCCACTAGACTATGAGGCCAGTGATATTTTTCACCCCTATATGATCCCAGTGCCTAGAACAGCGCTTGCTTGCATATTGTAGGAGCTCAATAAATTAATTATTTATTAATTTATTATTAAAAATTATAAACATTAAAAGATGAATGGACAAAGCAGGCAAAGACTAAGAAACTTGGATTATGCCTGGTTCTCCCCCTAGTCTATGAGAGCTGGAGAAATTTATTTCACTTCTCTGTAGTTCATCTTTTTCATCTGCATTATGACAGTATTTGTCTAACCTTGAATATCTATGCCAGTTCTAACATTACATGCTTCTCAGCCAAGGTACCAGCAGCTCCTGCTTTGCCTTTTTTTTTTGTTTTCCTATTTCACAAAGTCTCAAGTTTCCTACAGCTCCAGGGAGCCTAATCCTTGTCACTTGTCAGTCATGTCAGTTGCCACATTGCCTCCAATCCATTCCATACTCTCTCATCTTTCCCAGATTGCTTCCTGGCCTGTGCTCAAGCCATTAGCTCTGCCTTCCTCAACAAGCCCTTTTCATCATCAGAGGCTCAAAGCAATTTTCTTCCTCTGTGAAATGCTCTCAGACACTCCAGCCCCCAGAGCTCTCTTCTGTCTTGGCATCAATCACAACAGCGCTCAGAGAATAAAAGCTTCAGTATCACTGCATCAGGAGTAAAGGGACAAAGAGGTTATTCATTCATATAACAAATATTTGTTGAGCAGCTCCTGTTTTCCTGTATTCCACCAGTTTGCGGGGGATATAATAATGAGTAAAGCATCCATAGTCTGTGCCCCAAGGGAATCCGTGTGTCTACACATGGGGGATAACAATATTACCAATCAAATATCACATAGGGGGTTGGGGAAGATGGGAGAGATGACTACAAAGGAGCAACAGGAAACTTTTGGGGTGATAATACATCAGCATCTTGGTCATGATGAAGATTTCATGGGTGTACACCTACATCAAAACATCAAATCGTACACTTAAAATATGTGTGGTTTATTGCACAGCAAGTATATCTCAATACAGCTGCTAAAAGTTAAGTTTTTCTGATAAAGAAGATGAGAAAGTTGGTGTGTGTGTGTGTGTGTGTGAGAGAGAGAGAGAGAGAGAGAGAGAGCGAGAGAGAGGAGTGGGGAGAAGGAAAGTGGTAGGAGGCCTTTTGAAGAGGGGGAATGAAGATAGATCTTTAGATATTTTACCATCTTAAATATCAGAGCTTAGGAATCACATAGACTCACTTTCAGTTTCCATTGTGGAGTCTGAGACCCAGAGAGTTGTGATGGTTTTCCTAAGATCCTGTAACTCTTTTCTGGTTATTAATACTGTGAATAACAACTACCATCATTTAGGCAATCACTAAGAACCATGCCCTCTAAGAGGTGCTTGAAATCCATTATCTCACCGGCCCTCACAATTTCCCTTCTAAGTAGATATCATTATTCCCTTTTATGAGGAATGAGGAAACAGCCTCAGCTAAACACCTTTCTGAAACCCACATGGCTAGAAAATTGAAGCACTGTGATTTAAATCCAGGTCACTCTGTGTCCAAAGACAGAGCATTTTTCATTTTAATAAAACCTAACATTACCTACATATAATTACCTACAAAGCATTTTGATTCCAAGTATAAGGTGAAATTATCATATAAATTTTATATTATAAAACACAGGGCCTTTGGGAGTGATGAAATGTTTTGGAGCTAGATAGAGGTTGTACAACATTATGAATGTACTAAATGCTACTGAACTGTAGACTTTAAAATGGTTAATTTTATGTTTTGTGAATTTCACCTCAATAAAAGACAAAGAAAGAAAGAAACATTTAACTTCATTTAAGGTAAAACACATACCTTTCTTCATCATTAAATTCGGTAAAAGGGAGTTACTATTTTTAGCCTGATATTATATTAATAGACCTATTATTTTGAAAGCCCTCTGGAAATTTTTTGAGCTGCAGAATAATAATACATGACAAATTAGCATGCATTAACAGTGCAGAGAGTATGGCAGAAAAAGGTCTCAGCTGTAATCAGGGAGGCTGCATGGAGTAGGGTGGGCTGGGAGTTTACCCACCGTATACTTTGGGTGAGGTTTTTTGCTTTTTGAAATCTTGGTTTTCCTAAAATCAGAATGGTACAACCTGCTCTGCCTTTATGAGGATCAAATAAGATCCAGTTGGAAGCTCTTTGTAAATCTAAAAGGCTAAACAAAATTGAGGCATTATCATTATCATCCAAAACAGTGTAATTTAAAGGAAAGAGCTTCTCTGTGGCACGGTGGCTGGTAAGGAGCAGAGATGATATTCACAAAGGATCTAATGAGCTAGTCATGAATCCGGACAGGCTCTGTGATTCATGTGGCCGATGTAATATGGCAAAAGTCATACTGCTCCCGTTTCTGGGCTTAATACCTATAAAACCACCAACTTCTGATTTCTGTCTCTTCCTGTCGGTCTTGGAGAAGCCAGTCACCATGTAAAAACTCTGACTATCCTGAGACCACCCTGCTTTGTGGAAGCCCAAGCCAGCCACAGAGGGAGGCTGGGTGGAGGGATGGAGATGCTGTTCCAGCCATCCAAATCCAAGCACTAGATGTGAGAGGGAAGAAACTATTTTGGACATCAGTGGATGTGATATGGAAGAAAAAACAAGGAAACTAGCGGTAAGTTAGAATTCAGACCCCAGATAGATGGTCCCAGTAGAGCTACCTCCAGCTCTTGGGGCTACTCTAGCTGAGACCCCAGTCATTGTGGAGCAGAGATGAGCCATCCCTACTGTGTCCAGCCTAAATCCTTATGCACAGAATCATGAACATGATAAAACAGTTGTTGTTTCACTCCATTGACTTTGGGGGTGGCTTGTTATGCAGCCGTAGATAACTAGAACCCCAGGAGAGGAGAACCATCATGGACCATGGAATCAAGCCAAATTTGATTCCTGGCTCTCCCACTTCCTTCCGCATTGTGTGATCTTGGGCACCTTAATTAATATCTCTGAGCCTCAGTTTCTTCATCTATCCGGAAGGAATGATCCCACCTACATTGCAGGGTTATTGTAAGAAATATACCAAATGTATGCAGACTTGCAGGCAAGTAGTGGCACTTAATAAATGGCACCTATAACGGTTATCATTTTAGTTCTTGCTGAGCTTTTAGTCCTCCTACTTGCAAAAATGGAAACATTTTTGGAAGCATTTCTGCAATTAATTTTTTAGTTTAATTCGGCCAAATCCAAATAGGCTACCAGACTGTTTTTTTAATCAGAACCCCTTTCCCAGGACTGTGCCCTGTTGAGAACTGCTTTTGCCGGGGGTACCACCTCCCATACTGCTGCTGGCATCCTTTCTACTTCCCCCTTTCCCATTTTCCTTTGAACCTGGGGCTCTGTGTGGGATATCTGGGGGCTCCATACTACAAAAGGCTTCCAGAGTTAGGAACTATAGGTCAGGATGACAGGGTGGGGTTTCAGTCCTTTCACCCTTTCTCACTAATTAAACTCCTGGCTGAGAGTCTGGCAGAAGGCATGAGGTTTTGATTTGCAGCCAACTGTAGACTAGGCACTCTGGGCAATCAATGCCTGTGCCGCAGCTGTCAGTCCTGGCCTGGGGGTCTTTCTGGATCTTGGGCGGTGATGTGAATGCCAAACATCCCCCTCACTCCCTCACTCTGCTCCTTCATTTGCTTTCTCCTGCCATAGCCACTGTCTGGCATGGGGGCCGTGTGTGGGGAGCACAGGCTGTCAGCCCCCCTCCCAAGGCTCTTTAATTTCCTGTCCTTCTAAATCCATGCAGCCTCTTAGGACCTGTTTAGAAAGACTGATTTATCAGTTCCAAATACCAACAGCAAGATTGCGGGAGATCATGAGCAGCGGGGCTAGAGACTGGAAACGTGGTTTCTTTATAAATGTTTCAATTAACTAGACAGAATTTTTCTCCTTCTTTTTCTCCCCCTCCTTTAACAGAGTCCCAGCCAGGAAAAGATGAGGGGCTGAGAGCGCGAGAGAGACCCCTTGGGTACCAGGTCTTGCTTGCCATGTCCACGTGAGGAACCTGGGTGGCCCTGAGCCTTGGGACCCGCCACCTTCTCAGATGAAAGGTGCTAGAGTTGGCCTCGACCCTATGAAACAGCAGCTGGAGCACTGCAGTCTTGACATTTATTTCCCCATCTTCCTGTAAACACAGTAGACCCTTAATTAGTGCCCGCCGTCTCTGACGTCAGGCAGCAGTGCTCCTGTGGACAGCAAATCCATTTATCACCAGCTCAAACTGGTCTGGCTTCCAGGAGCAATCAGTGCCCCTGGATGATTTTCTCTGTCTGGAAAGAAAGAGCCAGAGGGAGCCAAGGCAGTGAAAAGAGGAAAATGCACACACCGACAGACCAGCGCTAATTTTCTTGGGAGTTGCTGGCTGTTCCCAGAGCCCTGACTGTAGCTGAGAGACATGGGCAGGGTAGCCGTGGGCACCTCTTCCCTCTGAATCTTCTGAAAGTGAACTCACATTAATTGAAAGAGGGGCTTCAGAGAACTCTATTTTATGTGTCTGCTTTTATCCCCATTTCATAGAGGAAGAAACTGAGGCTCAGAGAAGTTCTAAGCACCCAGCCTGTGTTCATTTCAGTACAAAATTTACTGTAAAACAATTACTACAAACTGGGTGGCTGAAAACAACAGGAATTTATTCTTTCACAGTTTTGGAGCTAGAAGTACAAAACCAAGGTGTCAGCAGGGCTGTGCTCTCTCTGAAGGTACTAGGAAAGAATCTTTTCTCACTCCTTCTAGCTTCTGGTGGTTGTAGGTGTTCCTTGGCATTCCTGGGTTTATGGCAGCAGAATTCCAATCCCTGCCTGTTTTCACATGGTCAGGAGAGAAGGAAGGAGGAAAGGGAGAGGAAGATGAGGAGAAGGAGGAGGGGAAGGAAGGAGGAAGCCGTCAGGACAAGTGGCTCATCTTTCTCTTAGAGACTGCTTCCTAGTTCCTAAGATTCATTCAGCTCTAGCATTGGGTAACAGTTGAAAATCTGCATATAACTTTACAGTTGGCCCTCTGTATCAGCAGATCCAACAAACTATATCACGTAGTACTGTATCATGTCCTGTAGTAGGTTTTTTTTTGTTGAAAAAAACATACATATAAGTGGGCCTGTGCAGTTCAAACCCATGTTGTTCAAGGGTCAACAGTATACTTGTTCTCCTTTGTTCTCTCACTTAAAAAAAAGACATAAAAGTTATGTAAATAATTATAACAATGTATTATTGGGCTTACAGCATTAATAGATGTAATAGGTATAAAAATAATTCCACAAAAAGGGGGAAAAGGGAATAGAGCTATATAGGAGTAATATTCTATATCTCACTAAGTTAATTTAGTATAAATATAAAGCTGATTCTGATAAGTTAAGACATGTATGATAAGCTCTAAAGCAACCACTAAGGAAATAACTAAAAAAAAAATACAGTAAAAAATATCATTAAAAAAATTTAAATGCTATATTAGAAAATATTCACTCAGTTCTTTCAAAAGAAAGAAGCAAAGGAAGAACAGTGATACAAAAGATATGAGACATAGACAAAACAAAAGGTAAAATGGCATACGTAAATCTAACCATATCAGTAGCATTAGTGTGAATGGATAAGCATTCTAATCAAAAGGCAGAGATTGTCAGACTGAATTTTTTTAAAAATGCTCCAATTATATGTTGCCACAGGAAACACATCTTAGATTCAAAGATACACTGAACAATCTAGGTATAGATGGTAATTTCTTCAACCTGATAAAGAGCAGCTACAAAACCTCACACCTAATAACACACTTAATAGTGAAAGACTGGGTGCTTTCTCCCTAAGATCAGGAATAGGACAAAGATGCCTGCTCTCATCACTTCTATTCAACATTGTACTGGAGGTTCTAACCACACCATAGGCAAGGGAAAAAAATGTAAGCATGCTTATTGAAAAGGAAGAAGTAAAATAATCTCTCTTTGCAGATGATGAGATTTTGTGTATAGAAAATTTTAAAGAATGACTAAAATTGTTAGAACTAATTAGCAAGTTCACCAAGAGTGCAGCATATAAGATAATATACAAAAATCAATTGCAGGGCTTCCCTGGTGGCGCAGTGGTTGGGAGTCCACCTGCCGATGCAGGGGACACGGGTTCGTGCCCCAGTCCGGGAGGATCCCACGTTCCACGGAGCGGCTGGGCCTGTGAGCCATGGCCGCTGAGCCTGCGCGTCTGGAGCCTGTGCTCCGCAACGGGAGAGGCCACAACAGTGAGAGGCCCGCGTACTGCAAAAAAAAAAAAAAAAAAGTCAATTGTAGTTCTATACATTTGCAGTGTATAGTCTGAAAATGATGCACTGTTAACAACTGGTTTTTCCTTTTCAGTGAGAATTAAGATAGGGTAGGATAGGAAATTCTCTCATTGTTCTTTCTGCCTATTGAGTTTTAAAATTTTCTGGAAATTTCTCCATTCATTGATTTAAAAATACTTTTTGAATGCCTGCTATGTTGCTAATCTGTGTTTGTGTGTACAAATGCTTGAGGACGTGTAGATGGTTTATTCTCTTGAGAATTTCAGGTCATCATCAGCATTGTAGCTCTTCTTTTGTGTCGTGCCTGTGGTCAAATCCTTGTAGGGAACATATTAGGAAACAAGTCTCATTTTCACCTTGTAAGATAAACTGTGTTCCAACATTTTCTAAGTTACTTCTTTGCAACTCAGAATACATTTTTGCATTGTTTGTAAAGTAGCCAACAAATATCATTTAACTCTGAGTCTGGCTAAAATGCTGCCTTACTAAAAATATTAAATTTCATTTTGGGAGGCCTTGTCCCAAGTAAGCACTACTGAGTGCTCCCATTATAAACCTATCAACTCTCATAGGAGACATTGTATTTAATTAGTTATTTGCTTTTTTGTGTGTGTGCCTTTCTCAAAAGAATGTAAGCTCAGCAAGAACAGGCACTGTGCCTGCCTTGTTCACCTCTGCTTTGTGAGGGATTAACTACATTAAGCACTGTGTGTCTGGCACACAGTAGGGACTCAGTGAATATTAACTGAATGTGTGAATGGACCCTATTGGCCACCAGTGTTAGTAAATCAGACATAAAACTTAAGCACTGGCGTATGAGAAGGCAACATGAGGTGTTAGAATGAACCCTCTGAGGAGAGGAAGAAGGCCCAGTTCAAATCTCCTATCGTTGGTGTAGAGGAGGAAAAATAATTTTCTATCTACCCTTCTGAGTTCTGGGTTGAGACCCCTGTAATAAAAGATAGATTAACTAGAGAAAATCAAACAGAAGTTTATTGACATATGTACTTTGTCTGTATCTCTCATGTCTACATAAGAGATACCCAGGGGGAAATGAGTAAACTCTCTGAGGTAGCTTACAACCTCAGCTTAAATACCATCTTCAGCTAAAGACAAAAGAAAGAAATGTGTAGGGAATGCCAGTTATGGGAAGGCTATTAGGAAAGGCATTAAAAAAGAGAAAGATTTGTTGTATCAGTGCCTTTTCTCTTATTAAGGATCTTAGGTCAGCTCTGGGAATTAACATTTGTCCCTCTGATTTAGAGGGGAGGAGGGATACCATGTAAATTTATGTCCTGCTTTTAGGCAGATAGGGGAAAGGCACAGAGCTTTTCTTGTTTCTGCTTCTCCTCAATTGCCTTCAGCTCAGAATAATCCTTATGTCAAGGTGGTATATTTTGGGGTGGCATATTCCTATTACCCTTCATCTGCAAGCCACGTGTTCTTCAGCAAGTAACTTTTCTTCTCTAAGTCTTAATTTCCTCAGTACAAAATATCTCTGAAGTCCTTCCCAGAGATCAAATGGTATGGAGGAATACTTGAATTTACTTATCTTGTACAATGCTACTTGAAGTGGGACAGGCATGATTAGAGAAAGATGGAGAGGTAGACAGAAACTTTCTGGGAGATTCTGAAGGAGACTTCTGAGGACTTCGAAGGACTTTGCAAGTGATGGCACCGTTATTATAATGTCTTCATTTTCCCGGAACACTTATGGCTCTCTTTTCTCTTTAGTTATAAGTGTATCATTAGAGTATCCTTATGCCCATCATTTGTAATTAGGGCTATTTTTGCACTCATGACAAGTCTGGAGAGAGAGCATTTCATGATATAATGAGGTAAGAGACAGAAAAGGATCTGGGTAAAGGAGATGTATGTGTTTGTGTGAGAAGGAGGTGGCTGGTGATGAAACAAACTGGTTTGTAAGCAGCAAATGCCCCCCCACCAAAAAAAAAAAACCACAGAAATAATGTTCCTCATGAAGAGGAAGAAAGGAAGTGGTGGGGAAGAAATGGTGAATTAACCAGTTCTCCATACTGTATATCCAAAGGCAATATCAACTCACAGTGATTAGGGGCAAGAAGAAAAGAGTGTATCTCTATGTGAGAGAGATCAATTACCCTTTTGCTGTTGTTTTTTTTTGTTTGTTTTTTGTTTTTAACTTTCTGTTAAACGAGGGCAGTCTCTTTTTACTCAATACCTCAATTCTTTTGCAACTGGGGTGCAGTTTTGATGTCTTAATCTATCGTGGATATCTCCCTCTGTATCCTGATGTTGAAGTAGGTAGCAAACTCTGTGACAGTTGTCTCTGGAAAGGGGGAGGATTCTGGCAGGACTGAAGGCAAGACAACCCTCAAAATGTCTCCCTAGGATAGTCCATTTTTCATGGGGGGTCACGGAGGGAGAAGTCTATCCTCCAGAGATATGCCGGGCTGAACAGAAGAGGAGGATGAGGGAAGAGAAGTCTATGAATCTTAGAATAAAGGGAGTCCCAGACGATGTGTCAGAGCCACAGAGGAGAGGGCCACTGCCTGTGCTGCTTGGAATCCTACAGAGGTGAAGAGGAGAGACCTGCAAAATGAGTGGTGCCTTCTGGACCCTAGATTGTTCCAGAAAAATCCCTGTGTCCCAAGCATGGCATGGAAGAGTGTTGCTGAATCTGAAGGGGGTGGTGAAGTTTCATTGGCCTCTGGGGAGAACAAGACACCATTCTACACTCCCCAGGCCTCATTAGGTACGAACATATTGGCCCCCGTTATGGGCTGAACTGCGTCCCCTATATCGAAATCCTAATCTTCAGTACGTGTGGATGTGATGTTATTAGGAAATAGCATTTTTGCAGAAGTGATCAAGTTAAAATGAGGTCATACTGGATTACAGTGGGCCCTAATCCAGTATGTCTGGCGTCCTTCTAAGAGAGAAGGAGACACAGACACGGAGGGAAGACAGAAGTGGAGTTTGGAGTTACGCTGCCACAAGCTAAAGAAAGCCTAGGGCTACTCAGAGCTAGAAGAGGCCAGGAAGGATCCTCCCCTAGAAACTTCAAAGGGAGTATGGCCCTGACAACACCTTGATTTTGGACTTCTACCCTCCAGAGCTACTGTGAGTGAATAGGTTTTTATTGTTTTAAGCCACCCAGTTTGTGGCACTTTGTGAAGGCAGCCTTAAGAAACTAATACAGCACCCTAAAAGATCTTGAAACTGTGATACAATCCAAGAGAAGAAACTCTGTAAGAGTAAATAAAATTTTAAAAAATACTTAAATTAAAAAAATTCCCCTCTAGGCAACAGAAAAAGAGAACTTTCCCCCTTCCTCTCAATTTAACATTTTCTTTAGAAAAACTTGGTACTATTGTAAATGCTTTCTCTGTTTCTTTGAGATGTATGCAAATCTTTCTAAAAGTTAAATAAGCCACTTGCCAGTTTTGCATCCCAAGAATGTCTTCCTTGGAGGCCTCAGATCTATCTCTGAACATCAAGGAGGGTGGTGTCTGCATCTGTGGGAGTTTAAGCTTATGCTTGGCTCCATGATGTAACTTTTTGTTTCTCATAATTATGGAAGTTTTATTTTTCCTTTTGGTAAAGACAATTAAACATGAATGTAGTGAATTGTATCTGCCTGGCTATATAAAAGAGTGAGATTTCTTTCTCTTGGCAATTTCCTTAGCAGATTGCCTGTGATATGCATCACAGTCTGGTTTAATGCTTAGGATTCACTGGGTTGGCACGAAATTTATATTGAATTATTTCCCTTAACAACTCCAATACTGGAGTGGCATGCCAGATGCTCTGGGTTTGAATCTGGTAAATCTACTCCACTTACAATTGCCTTATGTTGCTATAGCCACTCTGCTTTCTTGTGGTTAGTGTTTGCATTATATAGCTTTTTCCACTCTTAAACTTTTTAGAAAAACGAATCATATTATTTCCATGCTTAGAAGTGTCAGTGGTTTCCCACTCTCAACCCACTGTCTAAATCCCTCAGCATTGTATAAATTTATTATCTGACTGTGATCTTCCTAGCATCATCTACCATCAGGGCTTTGTAGCTGGAATTTTTGACATCCCTATATGATGAGATGATGTCATATGAGCAGAAAGCTAAGGAAAAAGTGAAACTAGGAAAAGTTTTCTAGCTCTAGTGAGGCCATGAACTGTTAGACAGAGGTCTAAAAAACCCATTTCATTTATTTGGTCTCAACTTCTTCATCATAAAAAGAAGATTGTAATAAATGGTCTCTAAAGTACACATCATACATCACTGGTACACCTCAACTGTGATATTCTGTGACTCTAGAAGAATCAAGTTTAGTTTTTCAAGTCACTGACCAGCATGATGCCTCAGTACCTTGGTTGGATGTTCCAAGATAAAAATCAATTTGTGCTTCTCTTTCTACCCCTCTGAACCTTGCAGGAAATATTACTCTGAAGAGAGACCCATGTTCAAATGGTCAGAAGTTTCCTCTCAGGGTCTCTGCAGCCTTTGATCTCCCCTCCTTCCTCTGCCCCATCCCCATTCTCTTAATTTCTTAGTTAGAGTTAGCTGGAATGTCATCCATGCACTGGTCATGAGCTTTGTTCCATGGAACCAGCTCTGCATATCTTCCTTGACTGAACCCCTTCATCTGAAAAGTTAAGAATAACTTTAGGATTAGCCTAGAGGAGTACACTTGGCTTCTACATTTCTGTTGGGAGCCCAATTCCTGCCTCAGGCCTGCATTGTAAGTGATGACTACTGTGATTGCTGGTTGTCAACTATAGCCTGTCTTTACTTAAGTTTGCCTCTTGGTTTCCCTGAAGTACAAATACTGAGTGAGCCTGGTACCTGAAGTTAGACTAGTCATTCATCTATCCATTCATTATCAAGTACCTACTATTTACCAGACACTGAATTACACACCAGGGATGCAAAGGTGAATAAATCAGATTCCCTGCACTCACAATCACAGTCTTCCCAAATGCAGGACTTCTTCAGGTGGTCTGTGTCACACAAACCCAGGGAGCCCATTCACATGTGACCACGTGAAGAGTGAGCACCACCACTGCACTGCCTCCCCCACCTCCAAGGAATGGTGCTATGCAGTGGTCCCGCTTGGCATGTTTCTCAGCTTTCAATAACATTCAATTCAGTTTCAAAGAGTGCTTCAGATAAACCAAGAATAAGATTGTCTTTAACTTGAAAAATTGAAAAAGGTAATTAACAAGAAGCCTGTTAAAAAGGTCTTAGAAGAGAGGGCAGAGTGCAGAAGCAAAAAAGAACTACAATCCTGCTGCCTGTGGAATGAAAACCACATTCACAGAAAGATAGACAAAATGAAAAGGCAGAGGACTATGTACCAGATGAAAGAACAAGATAAAACTCCAGAAAAACAACTAAATGAAGTGGAGATAGGCAACCATACAGAAAAGGAGTTCAGAATAATGATAGTGAAGATGATCCAGGACCTTGGAAAAAGAATGGAGGCCAAGATCGAGAAGATGCGAGAAATGTTTAACAAAGACCTAGAAGAATTAAAGAACAAACAGACAGAGATGAACAATACAGTAACTGAAATGAAAAATATACTAGAAAGAATCAATAGCAGAATAACTGAGGCAGAAGAACTGATAAGTGACCTGGAAGACAGAATGGTGGAATTCACTGCCATGGAACAGATTAAAGAAAAAAGAATAACGACAGCCTAAGAGACATCTGGGACAACATTAAACGTACCAATATTCACACTATAGGGGGTCCCAGAAGGAAAAGAGAGAGAGAAAGGACCCAAGAAAATATTTGAAGAGGTTATAGTCGAAAAACTCCCTAACAGGGGAAAGGATATAGCCACCCAAGTCCAGGAAGCACAGAGTCCCAGGCAGGATAAACCCAAGAAGAAACACACCAAGACACATAGTAATCAAATTGACAAAAATTAAAAGCAAAGAAAAATTATTAAAAGCAACAAGGGAAAAATGACAAATAACATACAAGGGAATCCCCATTAGCTTAACAGCTGATTTCTCAGCAGAAACTCTGTAAGCCAGCAGGGAGTGGCACAATAATATATTTAAAGTGATGAAAGGGAAAAACCTACAACCAAGATTACTCTACCCAGCAAGGGCCTCATTCAGATTTGATGGAGAAATCAAAATCTTTACAGACAAGCAAAAGCTAAGAGAATTCAGCACCACCAAACAAGCTCTACAACAAATGCTAAAGGAACTTCTCTAAGTGGGAAACACAAGAGAAGAAAAGAACCTACAAAAACAAACCCAAAACAATTAAGAAAATTGTAATAGGAACATACATATCGATAATTACCTTAAATGTGAATGGATTAAATGCTCCAGCCAAAGGACACAGGCTCACTGAATGGATACAAAAACAAGACCCATATATATGCTGTCTACAAGAGACCCACTTCAGACCCACGGATACATACAGACTGAAAGTGAGGGAATGGAAAAAGAGATTCCATAGAAATGGAAATCAAAAGAAACCTGGAATAGCAATACTCATATCAGACAAAATAGATGTTAAAATAAAGATGTTATAAGAGACAAGGAAGGACACTACATAATGATCAAGGGGTCAATCCAAGAAGAAATATAACAATTATAAATATATATGCACCCAACATAGGAGCACCTCAATACATAAGGCAAATGCTAAGAGCCATAAAAGAGGAAATCGACAGTAACACAATAATAGTGGGCGACTTTAACACCTCACTCACACTAATGGACAGATCATCCAGACAGAAAATTAATGAGGAAACACAAGCTTTAAATGACAAAATAGACCAGAGAGATTGAATTGATATTTATAGGACATTCCTTCTGAAAACAGCAAATTACACTTTCTTCTCAAGTGCACACGGAACATTCTCCAGGAGAGATCACATCTTGGGTCACAAATCAAGCCTCGGTAAATTTAAGAAAACTGATATCATATCAGGCACCGTTTCTGATCACAATGCTATGAGATTAGAAATGAATTACAGGGAAAAAAAACACAAAACACATGGAGGCTAAACAATGTGTTACTAAATAACCAAGAGATCACTGAAAAAATCAAAGAGGAAATCAGAAGGTACCTAGAGACAAATGACAACAAAATCATGACGTTCCAAAACCTATGGGATTCAGCAAAAGCAGTTCCAAGAGGGAAGTTTATAGCAATAAAATCCTACCTCAAGAAACAAGAAAAATCTCAAATAAACAATCTAACCTTACACCTAAAGGAACTAGAAAAGAAGAACAAACAAAATCCAAAGTTACTAGAAGGAAAGAAATCATAAAGATCAGAGGAGAAATAAATGAAATAGAAACAGAAAACAATAACAAAGATCACTAAAACTAAAAGCTGATTCTTTGAGAATATAAAAAAATTGATAAACCATTAGCCAGGCTCATCAAGAAAAAGAGGGAAAGGACTCAAATCAATAAACTTAGAAATGAAAAAGGAGCTGTTAAAATGGACACTGCAGAAATACAAAGCATCCTAAGAGACTACTGCAAGCAACTCTATGCCAATAAAGTGGACAACCTGGAAGAAATGGACAAATTCTTTAAAAAATGCAATCTTCCAAGACTGAACCAGGAAGAAGTAGAAAATATGAACAGACCAATCGCAAGTAATGAAATTGAAACTGTGATTAAAAATATTCCAACAAACAAAAGTCCAGGAGCAGATGGCTTCACAGGTGGATTCTATCAAACATTTAGAAAAGAGCTAACACTCATCCTTCTCAAACTCTTCCAAAAATTTTCAGAGGAAGGAACACTCTCAAACTCATTCTACGAGACCCCCATCACACTGATACCAAAACCAGACAGAGATACTATAAAAAAAAGAAAATTACAGACCAATATCACTGATGAATATAGATGGAAAAATCCTCAACAAAATACTAGCAAACAGAATCCAACAACACATTAAAAGGATCATACACCATGATCAAGTGGGATTTATCCCAGGGATGCAAGGATTCTTCAATATACGCAAATCAATCAATGTGATACACCATATTAACAAATTGAAGAATAAAAACCATATAATCATCTCAATAGATGCAGAAAAAGCTTTTGACAAAACTCAACACTGATTTATGATAAAAACTCTCCAGAAAGTGGTCATAGAGGGAACCTACTTCAACATACTAAAGGCCATATATGACAAACCCACAGCAAACATCATTCTCAATGGCGAAAAACTGAAAGCATTTCCTCTAAGATCAGGAACAAGACAAGGATGTCCACTCTCACCGTTATTATTCAACATAATTCTGGAAGTCCTAGCCACAGCAATCAGAGAAGAAAAAGAAATAAAAGGAATCCAAATTGGAAAAGAAGAGGTAAAACTGTCACTGTTTGCAGATGACATGATACTATACATAGAGAATCCTAAAGATGCCACCAGAAAACTACTAGAGCTAATCAATGAATCTGGTAAAGTTGCAGGATACAAAATTAATGCACAGAAATTTCTTGCATTCCTATACACTAATGATGAAAAATCTGAAAGAGAAATTAAGGAAACACTCCCATTTACCAATGCAACAAAAAGAATAAAATACCTAGGTATAAACCTACCTAGGGAGACAAAAGACCTGTATGCAGTAAAGTATAAGACATTGATGAAAGAAATTAAAGATGATACCAACAGATGGAGAGATATACTATGTTCTTGGATTGGAAGAATCAATATTGTGAAAATGACTATACTACCCAAAGCAATCTACAGATTCAATGCAATCCCTGTCAAATTACCAATGGCATTTTTTACTGAAGTAGCACAAAAAATCTTAAAATTTTTATGGAGACACAGAAGACCCCAAATAGCCAAAGCAATATTGAGGAGAAAAAAACGGAGCTGGATGAATCAGACTCCCTGACTTCAGACTATGCTACAAAGCTACAGTAATCAAGACAATATGGTACTGGCACAAAAACAGAAATACAGATCAATGGAACAGGATAGAAAGCCCAGAGATAAACCCACGCACCTATGGTCAACTAACCTATGACAAAGGAGGCGAGGATATACAATGGAGAAAAGGCAGTCTCTTCAGTGAGTGGTGCTGGGAAAACTGACAGCTACATGTAAAAGAATGAAATTAGAACCCTCCCTAACACCATACAAAAAAATAAACTCAAAATGGAATAAAGACCTAAATGTAAGACCAGACACTATAAAATTCTTAGAGGAAAACATAGGAAGAATACTCTTTGACATAAATCACAGCAAGATCTTTTTTGACCCACCTCCTAGAGTAATGGAAATAAAAACAAAAATAAACAAATGGGACCTAATGAAACTTAAAAGCTTTTGCACAGCAAAGGAAACTGTAAGCAAGACAAAAAGACAACACTCAGAATGGGAGAAAATATTTGCAAATGAAGCAACGGACAAAGGATTAATCTCCAAAATATATAAACAGCTCATGGAGCTCAATATCAAAAAAACCCAATCCAAAAATGGGCAGAAGACCTAAATAGACATTTCTCCAAGGAAGACATACAGATGGCCAAGAGGCACATGAAAAGCTGCTCAACATCACTAATTATTAGAGAAATGCAAATCAAAACTACAGTGAGGTATCACCTCACACCAGTTAGAATGGGCATCACCAAATACGTACAAACAGCAAATGTTAGAGAAGGTGTGGCGAAAAGGGAACCCTCTTGCACTGTTGGTGAGAATGTAAATTGATACAGCCACTATGGAGAACAGTATGGAGGTTCCTTAAAAAGCTAAAAATAGAATTACCATATGACCCAGCAACCCCACTATTGGGCATATACCCAGAGAAAACCATAATTCAAAAAGGCACATGCATCCCAGTGTTCATTGCAGCACTATTTACAATAGCCAGGTCATGGACGCAACCTAAATGCCCACTGACAGATGAATGGATAAAGAAGATCTGGTACATATATACAATGGTATATTACTCAGCCATAAAAAGAAATGAAATTGGGTCATTTGTAGAGACGTGGATGGACACAGAGACTGTCATACAGAGTGAAGTAAGTCAGAAAGAGAAAAACAAATACCGTATATTAAGCATAAATGTGGAATCTAGAAAAATGGTACAGATGAACTGGTTTGCAGGGCAGAAACAGAGACACAGATGTAGAGAACAAACGTATGGACACCAAGGCCGGGGGGAAGTGAGGGCAGGGCGGGGAGTGGTGGGATGAACTGGGAGATTGGGATTGACATGTACACTCTAATATGTATAAAATAGATAACTAATAAGAACCTGCTGTATAAAATAAATAAATAAATAAATAAATAAATAAATAATTTTTAAAAAAAGGTCTTAGAAGAGTTTCAGTCTCTTACATTTTAGTTTTAAATAAGTCAAAATCAAAGCTGAAACAGAAGTTCCCACTTGGGCATGTTCTTATTCTGTTTAGTTTCAGAGCAGTGTCAACAATTCTAACTGCTTAAGATGCTTCTGGATTGACATTTCCCCAAATATGTTCCATGAAACACATATCGAAGAGTTATTTGATGAAAAGGTTCTGAGGTTAAGTAAGTCCGGGAAACACTAGGTCAAATAGGTTTCTTTATCGCAAAGTCTGGGAGAGAAGGATGTGCTAATGAGAAGTGTGGGTCTCTAAGAGAAGGAATAGTGTGTTATATTAGATCAACAGAACATTGTTTTCAGGAAGCAGATCACAGGCCCCGTCTTCTGTTAAAGCCGTTTTGGGAAGTCTTCCAGATGATCCTTTGACCTTGGCCAGGATCACCTGTTAATATGTGTATATTAGTGGGGGATGTAGTATATGGCAGCAAGCAGAACTGGGTGGGGGGCACGGCACAGTGTGTCCCTTAGGGAAAAAGTAAACTTGAATTTTATGGTATTCTGTGACATTGACCTTCAAAGAATAATGACATTCAGTTCCCGGAGGGTAAGGGTCAGCTCTACCTTCTCAGTGTTTGGGGCAGTATCCCACACAAGTTGGTATTCAAGACATGCCTGTTGAAATAAATTTAATGCACGGGTTTGCACACACATTTCAGGCTTCACATGGGTGTATATAGGTTTCTATGCATGAGCAACTGCATTCACTTAATTCGTCATAAACATTCTGTCCTAGTGTATCTCTGACACTGCCTGTATAAGGAACTTTTTATCACCAACACAGAATAGAGTGCTGCTTTGTTCTAATTTTTTCTGAAAGCCAGTAACACTGTGATCAGGAGAAAATCAGCCCTGCTGCTGAGGCCGAGAGCCACTTACAGGTGACCTTTTCAGCATGTAAATTGTTACCCACTTTGCCCTGCCTGCGCTGAAACTTCCCAGCACTGGTCCCACAAAACAGAGTGGCAACAAATGTCATCTTTGCACCCTGGCTGATTGTGGCATAGCACAGAGACAAATAAGTATTACTTCTGCCTATCCTTTTGGAAAGAAAAACTCAGCAGTTGTGACCTGCTGTGGGTCAAATTTTCCCTCAGATGATATGATTTTTCTTCCGGATTTTAGATAATTTCCATATTCTAAGGAGGAAAGGAGGGAGCAGCTCCCAGAGAGAGGCCCAGGCTGCAGCAGCATGTTCCTAATTCTCTCTCCGTGTGAGTCAGCGGCAGGTCCAGCATACTAAGTACTTCGTGGCGCTATTTTTCTTTTCTAAAACGTCAATGCTGGTGTAATCTACAAGAAGAACCTGAGTCCCCAGTGGAGCATTTGGAGAGAGGCTTAGTCATAAGGACACACGTATTGATGTTACCTGCCATGCCCTGAGCTCTGCAAGGACCTGGAACTTTCAAAGAAACAGCGCCTTTGTTTATTACCTCCATGTTTGGACTGAAATATCTCCAGTGATGGGGCAGTGCTAGTAGGCATGGGGGTTATTTTTTGGTTTTGTTTTAGTTTTCTCACTCTGAAAAATTTCTAATATACCCTAAAGTAAGATAATTAAGTAATTATCAAGGCTTTGTCACATGGTTTCATCTTTCCCCCCTCCCTTCTTTGGCTGAAGTAGTTTAAAGCAAACCCCAGACATCATGTCATTTCGTGCCTACCTGCTTGAACATACATCTCTAAAAAAAAAAAAAAAATTAACCAAAATACCATTGTACTACTCAAAGTATGACATCATAACGCATAGTTGGTTATCATATTTATAGTATCAGGCTATTTTCAAATTCCACAATTGTTCTTTATATGGTAGTTTTATTCGAATGAGACTCTATAAAAAGGGCCACACATATCGTTTGGTTGTATGTCTCTTAAGTTTCTTTTAATCTAGAGTGGTACCCTCTCCCCTATTTTTATCATGCCACTGACATGTTAAAAATAAGTTATGTTACCTTAAAGAAGAAGTAGGTCTCTAGTATCATTCCCTTTCTCTTCCATAATCTCCTCCCTACCCAGGAAAAGGGGAGCTTTAATATCCGTGGAAGAGAGCACTGGTTACCAACATCATTTCTGTCCTTCAAAGGAATGGAGTTTTAAGCTGGGCCCTTGACTGCTCAGTAGAAAGACCACATAGCCCAGGCACCTTAATAGTTAGATGTGGCCATGTCTGCAAAAGTGACAGTGAACTTTGCAAGTTCAAGATGGTATCCTTTAAGCACAGAGGCTCTCCCCATCCTAGTTCTCCCCATTGCCTGAACTGCAGGCACAGTGTGAGCCATCTTGGACCACGCAAACAGGACAGCATCCCAGGAATGGCAGAGCCATGGAATGGAAGGTAGCAAGCTCCTTGCTGATTTTGTGGGAGCAGAGCTGCCATTCCAGCTCAGACTTACATCAGAGATAAACGTCTACCTTGCTTCAGCCGCTGTTACTTTGGGACTTTGTCTAATGCAGCTACACATATTTGCTTACAAATTTAATATCCATATTTTGTATGTCTTCAACCTAATTTTCAGTTTCTATGCCTTTGGGAAGGTATTTCATCTCACTAATTCTGAGTTTCCTCAAATATTAAAAGGAATGATATTAGTACCTCTCTCGTAGCATTGTTGCAAGAATTAATTCACGCATGCATTATTCAACAGATATATATTGAGTACCAGGTGTCAGTTAATATGCTGTGCGCTGGCTGGGCGTTTAGTGTTGAATAAGACTCTTTTCATGCCCTGCAGGAGGTGACGATCTATCAAGGGTGTCAATGAGTAAACAGATAATTAAAAAAACAATAGGAGGACTTAGGCACTGTGTGCTGTGGAAACACAGGGGAGGAGCATCCAGCTGTGTCAGGGTAGGACATTAGGAGGAGTTCCAGGTGGGGAATATCTGAGGCCCGAAGGAAAGGCAGAATTAGATCAAAGGAGCCTGTACACCATTGGGAACTACTGGACTGTTTGTTGCCTTTCTTTCTTACCCACTTGAAAACATACTTTGGTGTTCTTTGTACCAGGCACTGTGCTAAATGCTGCACACACAGATAACTAAAACACTATCTGTGTTTTGCTTGGGGGAAGTACACAGTCTAGTGAAGGAGACAGATGTTAAGAGAGAAATTATAAAACACAGTGAGAAGCGCTTCAACAGGACCCTGAACGCAGCGTTAGAAAGACAGAGCGCAGACAAAAATAATGGCAATTATCATTTACGGAGCTCTCCCCATGAGCTCAGCACTGTGCTAAGCACTTTATACATATATCTGATTTTTAATGATAATAACAACACTTATAGTGTTTGAGCCAGGCAATCTTCAAAATACTTTGCATGCATTAATTTATTTATTTGTATGATGATAGCCCTGAAAGGTAAGTAATATTATTATCTCCATTTCTCAGATGAGAAAACTCAAGCCAAGAGAGGTTAAACAGCTTGCCCAAGGTCATGTGGCTGGTGAGTGGCACAGCCAGGATGTGAACTTGGACTCTAACTCTGTACTCTCAGCCACTCTGGTGAGGCTGCCTCCAGAGAGCACCTGACCACATGTGGGCAAAAGGGAAGGCTTTGGGGGAGATGAAATGATATGGACCTCTGCTAAAGCAGAACAATAGGAGTAGAGAAGAGACTGTAGTTATCTGAGGGCGATCTGACAGGATTTGTTGCTTATTAGATATTGGTGAGAGGTGGAGGGGAGGCAGAGAGAACCAGGGAGCTGAGGAGGGACCATGGAAGGGTCTAGCATAGGAGGATAGGAGGATGGCAATGCCATTAATGGAAAATATGAAAAAACAGATGTAGTATGGGAAAGACAAAGAAACTTCTTTGATCATGTTCCCTTTGAAAGTCTTGGTGGATATCCAATTGCATTTTAGGAGCTGGAGCTCAGGAAAGAGGATAAGGCCAGAAATGGAGATTGCTCTGTCATCAGCATGGTGTGACAGGTCATAGAAGACATGGGATGAGATCATTCATGGAGTGATGTGTGTGGCAAGAATAGAAGAGAACCAAGAATGGAGTCAGGAGAAACCCTAACATTTAAGGGTAGACTGAGTTGGTGAGACAATAAAAGAGATGGTGTCAGGTAGAAGATTTCCCCTTCTTATTGCAATGAACATGGAAATAAATTCTGGAACATCAGCAGCCATCTTATAACCATGAGGTAACAAGAAGAGGGAAAGATCAAGAGAATCACAGATATATTGATCCTAACATAGTTAGGTTACCAAATCACACCAGTATTTGGCCTTCTACAGATTTTCTTTCCTTTTTAATTGAAGTTTTGTTGATATACAATACGATATTAGTTTCAGGTATACAACATAGTGGTTTGACATTTACGTACATTATAAATTTATCACCACGATAATTCTAATAACCATCTAAAACCGTATAAAGTTATTACAATGTTACTGACTATATTCCCTATGCTGTACATTACATTCTCATGATTTGTTTATCATATAACTGGAGGTTTGAAACTCTTAATCCCCTTCACCTATTCCCCCCATACTCCCTCCCCCCTCCCTTTCGGCAACCACCTGCTTGTTCTCTGTATCTATGTCTGTCTGTATTTTGTTTTGTTTGTTTGTTTCGTTTGTTAGATTGCACATGTAGGTGAAGTCATCAGTACTTTCTCTGACTTATTTCACTTTGCATAATATCTTCTAAGTCCATCAGTGTTGTCACAGTGGCAAGACTTCATTCTTTTTTAATGGCTGAGTAATATCCCATTCCATTTTGTGTGTGTGTGTGTGTGTGTGTGTGTGTGTGTAAAACACATCTTCTTTATCCATTCATCTATCAAAGGACAGTTAGGTTGCTTCCATTACTTGTATTGTAAATAATGCTGCAATGGATATAGGGGTGTATATATCTTTTCAAACTAGTGTCTTTGTTTCCTTCAGACAAATACTCAGAGGTAGAATTGTTGGATCATATCGTACTTCTTTTTTTTTAATACATCTTTATTGGAGTATAATTGCTTTACAATGTTGTGTTACTTTCTGCTGTACAACAAAATGAATCCGCTATATGCATACATATATCCCCATATCCCCTCCTTCTTGAGCCTCGCTCCCACCCTCCCTACCCCACCCCTCTAGGTCATCACAAAGCGCCGACCTGATCTCCCTGTGCTATGCAGCAGCTTCCCACTAGCTATCTATTTTACATTTAGTAGTGTATATATGTCAGTGCTATTCTCTCACTACGTCCCAGCCTCCCATTCTCCCCGTGTCCTCAAGTCCATTCTCAACATCTGCATCTTTATTCCTGTGCTACCACTAGGTTCATCAGTACCATTTTTCTGGATTCCATATATATGTGTTAGCATACGGTATTTGTTTTTCTCTTTCTGACTTACTTCACTCTGTATGACAGACTCTGTGTCCATCCACCACGCTACAAATAACTCAGTTTCATTCCTTTGTATGGCTGACTAATATTTCATTGTATATATGTGCCACATCTTCTTTATCCATTCATCTATCGATGGACATTTAGGTTGTTTCCATGTCCTGGCTATTGTAAATAGTGCTGCAGTGAACATTGTGGTACATGACTCTTTTTGAATTATGGTTTTCTCAGGTTATATGCCCAGTAGTGGGATTCATATGGTACTTCTACTTTGAGTTTTTTGAGGAATCTCCATACCATTTTCCATAGTGGCTGAACAAATTTACATTCCCACCCACAGTGTACAAGGGTTCCCTTTCCATCACATCCTTGCCAACACTTGTAATTTGTTGTCTTTTTGATAATAGCCATTCTGACAGCTGTGAAGTGATATCTCATTGTGGTTTTGATTTGCATTTCCTTGATGATTAGTGATGTCAAGCATTTTTCATGTATCTGTTGGTCATCTATATGTCTTCTTTGGAAATATGTCTATTCAGGTCCTCTGCCATTTTTTAATCAGATTGTTTGTATTTTTGATGTTGAATTGTGTGAGTTCTTTATGTATTTTAGATATAAACCCCTTATTGGATATATCATTTGCAAATATCTTCTCCCATTCAGTACGTTGACTTTTTGTTTTCTTGATGATTTTCTTCACTGTGCAAAAGCTTTATAATTTTGATGTACTCCATTTTTTTCCTTTTGTTTCCCTTGACTGAGGAGACATGTTCAAAAAAATATTGCTAAGACTGATGACAAAGAGCTTAACACCTATGTTATCTTCTGGGAGTTTTATGGTTTCAGCATACTTATACTTAACATTTTTAATCCATTTTGAGTTTATTTTTGTACATAGTGTAAGAATGTGGTCCAGTTTCATTCTTTTGAATGTAGCTGTCCAGTTTTCCCAACACTATTTATTGAAGAATCTGTCTTTTCCCATATATTCTTGGCTCCTTTGTTGTAAATTAATTGACCATCTAAGCATGGGTTTACTTCTGGGTCCTCTATGCTGTTCAGTTGATCAATGTGTCTGTTTTTGTGCCAGTACCATACTATTTTGATTACTCTAGTTTGTAATATAGTTCTTTCTTAAGATTGCTTTGGGTATTTGGGGTCTTTTGTGAATCTGTACAAATTTTAGGTTTATTTGTTCCAGTTTTATGGACTTTTCTTAGTAGGTAGTTATTAAACATAGAGATTATTCTTAGCTATAAAGTGAGAATAGCTGTCACAAAGGATGGTTGTCCTTTCACAACTGTCCTTTGTGACAGCTAAACCATAAACAGATGTGGCATCAAGATACATGGTAGTAAGATTTTCTTAAGCATTATCTGACAATCTGGGAACAGTACCAAAAAAAGCAAATGGTTGAATTTCTCTTAAGTTGGGAACCAATTGCAAGGGGTAAAGAGAATGAGTTATCCAGAAGAATTGGTAAAAATACAAGTTTTCCTTGACCATTGGGTCCAAACTGGGTAGGGAAGAAGATGGATCCAGGTGGATGCTGACATCTTGGATCTTCCCATCTTGTGGAGAGGTTGAGTCCTCAATGAGGACAAACTTTAAGACTAGTAGTTAAAAGGGGATAGAGGGCTACATCTTGTGATTAGAGAAAGGGATTCCCATAATTTAAGATTTCGGAGGTAAAATGGTTTCAAATAGTGACAAGTATTGGTTGGCCAAAAAAGTTCATTTGGGATTTTCTGTAACATCTTATGGAGAATCCTAAACGAACTTTTTTGGCCAACCCAATACAAAAGTGAATGGTTGCAATGGAGTGGAAGTGAAGTCTACCATCAGAATAATTAAAATGAATAGTCAACATTTTATCTCTGTCCTTTTCTACCAGATTCTAGATATACTGGAAATATTGTTAAGGCTGCTATAACAAAGTATCACAGTCTGGGTGGCTTAAACAACAGAAATTTATTTTACTATTCTGGAGGCCAGAAGTCCAAGATCATAGTGTCAGCAGGTTCAGTCTCTTCTGAAGCCTCTCTCTTTGGCTTATAGGTATTTGTCTTCTCCCTGTGTCTTTACATGGCCTTCCTTCTGTACCTCTGTGTCCTAATCTCCTCTATTAATAAGGACACCAGTCATATTGGAATAGGTCCCACACTGCTGATCTCATTTTACCTTAATTACTTCTTTAAGACCCTATCTCCAAACACAGTCACATTTTGAGGTTTTGGGGGTTGGGACTTCAACATGTGAATGTGGCATGGGGCAGGGAGTGAGACAATTTTGCCCATAACCCCCAGGCAATGTGCTATTTTTTTCTATACATGAGTGCTAAGTTACTCTATGCAACATTTAATTCTCACACAGACTTTTGAGAACAAAGGTACTATTTTCAATTTTACATATAAAAAACTAATATGTACTCAGGTTAAGTAACTTGCCCAATGTCTTATTCAGTTTGGGCTGCTATAACCAAATACTATAGACTGGGGGCTTAAACAACAATTTATTTCTCACAGTTCTGGAGGCCTGGAAAGTCCAAGATCCAGGTACCTGGAGATTCAGTGTCAGTGAGAGCTTTCTTTCTGGTTTGAAGATGGCCATCTTCTTGCTTTGTCCTCACATGGCAGAGAGAGAGAGATCTCATTTTTCTTCCTTTTTTATAAGGACATTTATACTCTCATGAGAGGCCACCATCATGACCCTCATCTAACCCAAATTACCTCCCAATGGCACCACCTTCAAATACCATCACAAAGGGGATTAGGGCTTCAACATATGAATTTGGGAGGAATGCATTCAGTCCACAGCACCTGAGCACACACTGCCGTTGCCTGGTAGTGCTTTTAATCAAGCTCATATCTGATTCCCAAGCCCGTGTGACTTTTTTTTAAACTTGTTTCTTCCTCTAACTTAAATTTCATACCCTATCTGCTTCCAAACCAGGTTAGAGGAGGCATCCTACTTTTATTTCTAACATGAGTTTAAAGTATTTTTTAATCCCCAAGTTCTGTGTTTTAATAGGTAATATGAAGTATAAAGGAGGATTCATCAGTCATGAAAGGGAACAAATAAGAAAGTTTTAAAGGAAACCAGTATGGGGAGAAGAAATAAGTGATCTCCTAAGGAGAGCCATGAATGAAGCATAACTCCAGGATGCTGCATTTCTGTTTGCCTACAGTATTAGTTTCCTATTGCTATATCAAATTACCACAAACTTAGTGGCTAAAAACACCATGAATTTCTGAGAGTTCTGGAGGTTTGTAGTCTGAAAAAAGTCCTATGGATCTAAATCAAGGTGGTGGTAGGACTGTATTCCTTTTGGAGGCTCCAGGGGAGAATCAGTTTCCTTGACTTTTCCATCTTTGAAAGGCTGCCTCTACTCCTTGACTCATGGGCCCTTCCTCCATCTCTAAAATGTATTCTGTCATTACATCTCCTTTTTCTCACTGTGGCCCTCCTTCCTCTCTCTTATAGGGACCATTGTGATTACATTGGACCTACCCAGATAATCCAGAATAATCTCCCCAAGTTAAGATGCTTAATCGCATCTGCAAAATCCGTTTTTCATAGGTTCCTGGGTATTAGAACATGGACATCTTTGTGGGTGCCATTATTCAGCCTGCTGCCACTGGTAATGGTTGTCCATTAGTGAATAGTTGAACTAGGAGGGACAGTACCATGGATGTTATTAAAGCAGGTTGCAATCTCAGCATTTAAAAACTTTTGAAAGAAGAATTTGGGAGGAGAGTAGCACTGATAAATCAGTTGAATAATGTTCCTCTATATACTGAAGTATGCAATATGTATGGTGTAGCCAATTGTAGCTGATGATGATTGCTCTGAATAATGAACATCTCCAGGCATAAGATGTATGACTCTTATTATGTTAATGTTTGGGAGCTTAAAAGCAGAGCATGAATTATGTTCACGATTCACTCTTCTATGTGAGTTGTGAAAGGGACAATAAAACACTGCTATTGTCAAGTGCAGGACTTGATTTCTTTCTCTGCCCCTTATAGCAAAAGCCATCTTAGGCAAGCGAGATTTGCTTTCTCATCTAGAGAAATGAAATAATAATAACTTCTTTGTAAGGCTGCTTGGAACTTACACAGAGGTGGAGGAGGTAGTACATAAGAACACTTTGTAGTGTCTACTTTTATTCGACTACCTATGGCCATGCCACCATTTTCAGGTATTTGGTACCCACTCCTTCCAAACCCACAGGAAAATTGTCCTTCTTGAAGTTAGAAGGAGCCATATAATTTGCTTTAGCCAACAAAGATGATTGAAGACTCTCAAGCTACACTTCCTCTGCAGCAGTGATTGTGAGAGCAAGTCTTGACATCCAGTATCACATACACAAAACACCTGAAATTCTGAGCCTGCACATGGAGGAAAATTGCACTGAAAAGCAGCCCAGACTCAAGCAAGATGGATACGAACAAGAAATAGACTCTTGCTTAAAGCCACTAAGTTCTTGGTTGGGGGTGATTTTGTATAATTCAACAAGCTTAATCTGGCTAACACAGTGTTACAGAGATAAACCTTTGAAGGTGGGAGAGGCTGCTTCAATGAGATCTTGATGCTAAACTGCTTCAGAGCTTTAAGGCTTTCAGGTTAATAAGTAGTAGTAACATTAATAGTAATATCACCAGTAATACTGGTGCTGATGACACTGAAGTCACCATGTCAAGCACTTTAGATTCGTTGTACATACATGTCTATATTGCTCATAGTGGTATCTGCAGTGCCAATAACAGTGTAAGAACACACAGTGGGCACTTAATGAATATTTGCTGAACTAGTAAATTTCTGTTTTCTATTAGGAGGAGATTTTAGCATTAAGTTAAAGAAAGCTAGAGTTTGATTATGTTGTAATTGATAGATGTTCACGTTAAATGAAAATTTTACTCACTGCATGTAGGTATTCATTTGCTTTGCAGACTTTCCTCTTTACTACTGTCATCATCAACCAGTGAATTGAATGTTGGCTATGAATATATCTGCTTAAATCTTTAATGGTTTTCCTGGGTGTTTTAAGACTGTTATAACAGAGGTAAGGTGAACAAGCAAAAGACAATAGTCATCATTGGAGGACAGAGTAGAATCTTTTTGATAATTATTAAGAAATATATCCTACATTCAAAAGACAACATATGTGTATTTGTCTAGTTTAATAAGAAAACACACATTCCATGTACCCTCCCAGAGTTTCAAAGAAATTCCAGGACCTCTTAAGTCCTCTGTGTGCCCCAGCCTGATGGACTTCCCCTTCTCCACGCAGATGGTCACCCTCCTGAACTTTGTGTTAATCATTCCTTTTTTCTCTTAAACTTGTACTTTCTATGTGTGTACAGTATCCCTAAAACATATAGTTTTGCATATTTTAAAACTTTATATTATACTTCATGTCATACTGTATGCATTCTTCTGAGTCATTTTATTATGCTTAATAATGTGTTTTGGAGATTCAGTATTGACGCTGTATAGTTGTTTAATCACTTTCATTACTGCAAAGTATATTTTATGACTTTACAGGAAAAAAATTTATCCATACAATTTTTGATGGATTTAGGCATTTACCTGCTTCTTTCTATAATGAAAAATTGTGCTATGGATATTCTTGTACATATGCAAGATTTTCTCCAAGTATTGTTTCGGTTAGGCTTGTTTTCAGCCATGAGTGATAGAAACCCAAAATAGCAATGGGTTAAACCAGATAGAAATGTATTTCTTACTTAAGTGAAGCCTGGGTGGATGTGGTGCATGACTAGTATTGTAGTTCTGCTCTCCTAAGTCCGCAGAGACCCAGGTTCCTTCTAGCTCATAGTGCTGCCATTTCTAGTGTGTGGCTCTCATTCTCACAGTCCAAGATGATGGCATTCTGTATTTCAGCCAGTGATATGAAGGAAGAATGAAAAAGCAGGTACAAAGCACACAAATCACACATTAAGGAAGTTTCCTGGAAAATGTCACAAATATTTCTACTTATATCCCACTGGACAGAAATTATGTGGCCATGCCTAGCTGCAATGGAGGGTGAGAAATAAAGTCTTTATTCTGGGAAGGTATACGACCAGCTAGAAATTCTACTTCCATGGTGTAAGAAGAGAATGAATATTGGGAAAGAAATGAAAGGCTTTACCACAGGTACATACCTAGGAGTAAGACTGTTGATTGACAAGCTGTGCATATGTTCATTTGTGCAAAGCAATGCCAAAGCATTCTCCCAAGTGTTTGTACCAGAGGGTAAAATCTGAATATATTCATTCATTAAACAAGTATTTACTGAACACCTACTATGCATCAGCATTATTCTAAGAGCTGGGCTGTAACACTAAGCTCACATTCCAGTGGAGACAATCAATAAACAGGTAAATAAATAAATGTTATAATTTTGGTATAAAGTGAGTAGCAGTGAAGTAGAGTAGCAGGTAGGGATTGTGGGAGTACTAGGTTTTAGAGAAGTGGTCAAGAAAGACCAGTCTCCAGGGGCCTGGAAAAATAGAGCTGACAGAGCATAAGTGGACTAAATTCAGATCCTTCTGTGTCTTTCCTTGGCATATAAGAACAAACTTGTGTTTTCTAACAAGTGGCCTTCTTGTTTAGCACATCAAAAGAATTGAGCATGATGTTACTGATAGTGTATTCAAATAATGACTATTCTGATGAGGATCTCTTACCTGGAATACAATAAAGATGTCAAGTTCAGAGTCCAATCTCTCATTTTCCATTTATTCATCAAGTACATCATATGTGCAAAGCATTGTACTGACTAAAGGGGTATTAAAAATGCACAGAACAAGAATGAAAATGCTAGCTTTCAGGCACAAAAACAATGCAGTTACACTGCCATTAAAGTGGATACAGGAGGACAGGTAACCTGCCCAGAAATGTGCAAGGCTGGGGTGCATACTCCAGGAAGCAAGTCCCAGGTGCAGATGCTCATATTTAATTTTCCCAAAATATGCTGAGAGGGCTTCTTCAGATCAGCAGCCAAGCTGAGGGCTTTTTCTTTCCTACTGTAGTTATAATTCTACTACCACTAATCCAGCTCCCATTGACTAGGAAAATTATATAAGAATCAGCACAATTTGAACATTATATAGACACATTCTCTCTTTTTAAAAAATCAATCATGTGTGAGCCATGTGGTATTATAAAAACACACATTGAAGCATAGAAAATTCTATTTATACACTCATTGCATATTTCACACTTGACTATCCAGTCCCTGAATGTAAAACTTTTCTTGATATAACTCAACATCCCTGTCCCTATCACACTATTTGATCACTGATTACTGACTAAGCTTTTTCCTGAAGGGCCAAGGAACAGCATGATGCCAATCTACCCAAACGTGACTTGAACTTGTAGCCTTGTCATAAATAGGCCTCAGCTTCAGGCAACTGAGTGAACCAACCTTGAGCAGCAGGGAAGCCAGAACGAAGAAAGCAGCCACCATTCAATAAACAAACACCACAAGTGAGTGTAAAAAGCATTCTTTTTGTGAACACTGTTGACCTAAAACAAATAGACTGCTAGATATTGCTTCAGCAATGATGGATTGACTTGGGATCAGCAGGGAAATACAATTCAGAGTCTGCAATCACAGCAAACCACATGCAAGTCCCCGAGGCAAGGGAAGAAAACAAAGAGACCATGGCTTTTCATTGGCTGACTTGCTGCTGGGAACGAAGAGGGGTCTTTGATCTTCTTATTGGGCTCTGCTATCATTCCAGGACCTGAGAGCTCCCACTTTTTGTCTCCCAACTCTATTTAATTGAGGTTTCTGTTTATTATTTTTTTACATTTCCCTCCTTTGATCAAGATCTTTCTCTGAAAGCATTACTGATCAAGAGTTGGGTTTTCTAGTTTCAGTGGCTTTTGTCCCCCAGTGCCAGGAAGGACCTTTCCTGGGAGTAGTGTCTCACTTCAGAGGGAAAGTTCACAGATTGGAAACCTATTGAGGTCACATTTGAGTAACAAGGAGAAGTAGGAGTGAGAACTCTCGGGCACTTTTTATCTAAAGTCCATATGTTATCAAGATCATAGACACTGGAGATCATCTGAAGCATTATATCATCATCAAAGGTCTGGCAACAACCTTCCAACAGGCCTGATCCAGATATCTTGGGAAACCTGTCTCATCAGATGTCACCTGCTTCAATTCTGGGAAATTTTTCTTTTCAGGTCACCAGATGACATGAAGGATCCAGTCAGTGTTTGGTGCTTTCTTTATGTCTGTCGTGTGAATCCAAGAGTCTAGTCCTTGGAGTTTGTCAGCACAAACGTTGGTTAGCAGTGCCTGATAGGGACCTTTTCAGTGAGGTTGAAGAGAATTCTTTGGGAGGTGTCTCTTTCCCATAGATGAAATCTCCAGATTACAAGGTGTGATGCTTAAGACCTTTTGTCTTCTAGGAGCACACAGTGAAAATATTGCTCTACCAAAACATAGTTATTTTTAATAGAAGTGATTAGGCCTTTGCAATATTGGAGTAACTCTCCTTTTATCAGTTGTGGGTCAAAAGACACAGAAGTCAAGTGCGTTGGGCTTCCTGTGACCATCTAAATGGTGAGAGTTTATGAGTTCTGAAAGAGGTGACTCTGAGATTTAGATCTATTGCTGGCAATCCTTTTGGCCAAGGTATTTGGAGGACCTCTACAAAGTTTGCCAGTTGAGTCCTAATAATGCTATTAGTACATTTAACTAAACCAGAGGATTGAGGATGGTAAGCACAGTGAAAGTGTTGTAAAACCATCCAAACATTACAGACTTGTCAAAGTGCCTGGCCAGTAAAATGGGTCCCTTGATCATTATGAAGTTTGAGAGGAGTTCCCTGGGTAGGAATAATCTTTTCCAAAAGAGCTTTAGCCTCAGAAGAGGCAGTAGCCTGTCTACAAGAAAAGACTTCAGTCCAATGTGAAAACATATAGACCATGACTAAAGCATTTATATACATGAGACAAACTTGTGTGAAATCTACTTGCCAGACCTCAAATGATCCATTAGACAGTTAAAAATGTCCAGAGGCAGTAAAACAGGCTTCCCTGGTTGTACTTCAAACAAACGGGACAAATGATGTAGGCACTTTTTGCAGCCTTGCTAATGTTTCCAAACCAATATTGATCATGAATATTATCATTTTGTCAGTAGACCAATGGTTTAATGCATATACAGTGGTGAGGAGAGTGACTTTTAGAATCTCAAATAGGACTGTGTTGTTATTTGGTCCAAATCACAGCTTTCTCTTTTTTTTTTTTTTGCGGTATGCGGGCCTCTCACTGTTGTGGCCTCCCCCGTTGTGGAGCACAGGCTCCGGACGCGCAGGCTCCGGACGCGCAGGCTCAGCGGCCATGGCTCACGGGCCCAGCCGCTCCGCGGCATATGGGATCCTCCCAGACCGGGGCACAAACCCGTATCCCCTGCATCGGCAGGCGGACTCTCAACCACTTGCACCACCAGGGAGGCCCACAGCTTTCTCTTTTTATCAGACCAATAATTATTGGATTTCCAAATTTGTTTTTCCTTTTCTGACACCAATTGTTGGGCTTCTCTAGCTAATTTTTCCAAGTTATCATTTGGGGAAATATCCCTTTGCACCATGACAGAGGTTTGGCTGCTGTTTGTCTCTTTAAAGGCAGCATTCCTTGCAGCAATATCAGCAAGGTAATTTCCCTTAGCTTCCATAGAGTCAAGTTTATAATGCCCCAGAATCTTAATAAAAGCTAAAGCAGCAAGTAAGAGTATCACATCCAATAACTCCTGAATATAGGGGACATTTTAAATTTTATTTCTGCTAGGAGTAAGGAACCCACTTTGCTTCTACAACATTGCAAAATCATGAGATACTTTGAAAGCATATTTGCTATCAGTAAAATATTGGCAGTTTTGTCCTTGGCTAAAGTATAAGATTATGTAAGAGCATATAATTCAGCCTGTATCAGCCTTAGGTAAAGATGTTGCCTCAATAACATCGAAAGGAGTAGCAATAGCAAACCCAGAACAATATTTGCCACTGGCACCTTTTAAAAAAGAACCATCAATGAACCATGAGGACTCAATATTATTTGGAGGAATTTCTTATAGATTGTCACAAGGAGTAAGAGGTGATCCATCAGCATCAAGCAGTCATGAAGGACTTCGTCGTGATGGAAGGAAGAAGAGTAGCAGGGTTAAGGTTATTATAACATAAAAGAGTTATGTGAGGAGCGGTTAACAAAAGGCCTTCATAGGAGGTAAGGCAGCTGACTAAGAAATGTTGAGTGTGATAAGAATTCAGGAAAGCTTCTACTACATGAGGTACAAAAATGGTTAAATGGGATCCCACAACAATTTTCTTAGTGGCCTTAACCAAAAGGACAATGACTCTAAGGCAAGGAGGGAATCTCTGTGCCCCAGTTTCTGGCTATAATACCCTGTGGGTTGATGGTGGTCCTGTGGTTTGGGGTGACTACTCCAAGAGCATTTCCTTCCTTTTTATGTAGAAAAAGGAAAAAGGGAATCTGATAATTGGGATGCTTAAGAATAAGTGGGTTCATCAAACTGTCCTTTTAGGCCTTAAAAGCTATGTTCTTCCCATAAAATTGGGTCAGGGTTATTATTGTTTGGTAAAACATACAGAGGTTTGGCCATCAGAGAGAAATTTTGGATCCAGTTTTGGCAATAACCAGCTAGCTGGAGAAAACTTTGCAGTCGGCACTTAGTGTTGGGTTTTGGGAAACTTAGAACACCATGAAGACCATCTGGATCTAGTTGTAGCCCTTGTTTTGATATAAGATGCCCTAAATATCAAACGTGGGTTTGGGCAAACTACAATTTTTCTTTGACAGTCTTATGTCCCTTTAAGGCTAAGACCTTTAGCAAATGGATGTTTTCTTCCTTTGAGGAAGCTTAAGGAGAGTAAAGAAGCAAATCATCCACACATTGCAACAAAGTAGAACCTTCAGAGAACTTTATATCATTCAGATGAGCCTTCAGGATTTGCGACAAATAAGAAGGACTCTCAGTAAAATCCTGAGACCTTACCGCCCAGGTGAATTGTTTTTCGTACCAAGAGAAGGCAAGAAGGTTTTTGGCTAATTTCATCAACTGGAACTAAAGAATTCCCTGCATGAATCAGTACAGTAAATTACAGTAAAGAATTTGCTTCCAGTGGGAATGGAGGTTAGTAATGTATTACATGAGGGTTAGAAACTACAGGGTGTTGAGGAATAACAATGTGTTTATTGCTCATGGGTCATGAACAAATCTCCACCCTCAGTCCTTAGGTTTTCTGACCAGTAAAATGGGATTGTTACAGGAGATAGTACAAGGCCTTGAGCCTTGTCATTTTCCATTATGGGCTTTATGCCTTAAAGGGGTTCTTTACTTATAGGGTATTCATTAATTCTGGGAAGAGATTTTGAGACATCTATTTGAATTTTGATGGGAGGTGTGCTGTGAGTTTTGCCAATATCAGTTGGAGATTTTGCCCATAAGGAAGATGGCAATTGATTCAATAGGGACAAATGATCAGTGTTTCCAGAATCACCTCTAGCACTATCAGAGACAGAACAAATAAAAGATGTCAAAGTGTCGTTTAATTCACCTGGTTGGTTACTCTGATGACTACTGTCAAATTCTAGAATTATTTACCCCTTTTGAGAGGAAGAAATTCTGACACAATAGTTCACTAAGAAGTCTCAACCTAACAACTGGGTAGGAGCAGAGGAACTAAGGTGAAAAGAGTATGTATCTTTCAAAGGGCCTAATCAAAATGGAATATATTCAGAAACAGTAACCTTTTGGGGTTCACTGGAGATCCCCACTATTTAAACTCTTTTAGTAATCCAAGGCAGGGGCTGGCTGCCTTATAGTAGTGGGGTTGAGCACCAAGTGTGCATCTCCAGCCTTAATTAGGACTGGAATAGATTCATACCCAATGTGGAGAAATGCTTCTCCAAGCTGATGAAGAGGGAGGATTGGGAAGAGCCCCTGCAGTTTCTTAGAGCTCCATCATTGAGCATTGGGAGGACACTGGAAAGGCTTGTTAGAGGCTGAAGGCACTTAAAGTGCTTAAATTTGTAACAATCTCTTTTCCAGTGTCTTGGCTCTTTGCAATAATAGCAGAAACTAGGAGGGTTTTGTTTTTCATTTTGGAGCCTTCATTTGCTGGAGTTGAAGATTAAGAATTTTGGCAGGGGCTTCCCTGGTGGCGCAGTGGTTGAGAGTCCGCCTGCTGTTGCAGGGGACGCGGGTTCGTGTCCCAGTCTGGGAGGATCCCACATGCCGTGGAACGGCTGGGCCCGTGAGCCATGGACGCTGAGCCTGCGTGTCTGGAGCCTGTGCTCCGCAACGGGAGAGGCCACAACAGTGAGAGGCCCGCATACGGCAAAAAAAAAAAAAAAAAAAAAAAAGAATTTTGGCAGTCTTCCTTTCTGGTGACTCATCTAGAGTGTGAGAGAGCTGGTTTTCCAGATTAACTAAATCTGAAGGAGACATAGTTACCCATTCCATCCTGGTCCTTTATACTGGAAGGGAAAGGTCCCAGTACAGCCCATTAATAAACATAAAGTTAAAAGCTGCCAAGGTAGAATCAGCATCTAAAGGAAGACAAGAATTTTCTTTAGAAATAATCTGAAGTCAACTGTAATAGTCGTAAACACGTTCATCAGATTTTTGTGTGCAAGCTTGAATTTTGTTCCAGTCAGCAGGCTTCGGAAAAGCCCTAGGTATTGCGTGATGAAGTCACCTAGCAATTGCTTGAGCCTGATCATATAAGTTAGCAGGCTGGTCTCCCGGTTGGAATTCTGGAGATCTTTCAGGATTTTCCCAATTAGAGGTTTTCGTCCAGTACTGGCCTGGCCTTTACCAACAAGCATACGAACTAGCTGATAAAACTCAGAGAAACCAGGTTGATAAGTTTGAATTACTACATTAAATTCCTCAGCAAATCTGTAAGGATCTTTAGCTAACTTTGGGAAAACTTTTGACTACGGCTTGCAGTTCAGGTTTAGTCCAGAGAATATAAGAAATTAAGGGTATAGATTCTGATCCTCAGAATGCTTAAAGGGACAGGTTCTGACACATTCACAGGTAAAGGGGGTGGGGAGAGTTTAAGAGAAAAGGGAAAGTTTGATGGGAGAATTAGTATGAGAGATGAGGGTACAGAAGAAGTGTAGGTGGTACAGAAACAAAGGAGGAAGATAATGCTGAAGGCAGAGTCTGGCCATTAGAAGCCAAAGGAGACGGAGACAAGATGGTGCTGGAGGCGAAGCCTGTGACAAAGAAGCCAGGGAAGAAGAGCCTGAGGCTTTGAGAGCCATCTTACCTTTCTTTAATCATTTGTTTGCCTCAGTTAGTCTTAAAATCTTATTTTGCAGGGGGGTAGCTTTAGCCTCCTGATAACATTTAGAAGCCTCAAAATATTAATCAGAATAGGCATTCCACTCAGTTCTGGAAATTTCTGAGCTATTGTAATCCAACTTAGTTTTAAGAAAATTGAGTTCAGGGATTTTAAAAGTTCCCCACAATGGCCATTGATATTCTAAATTGCCTTTGGTCAGGTTGGTTCATTTAGTTAGAAATGCACATGAGGAAGGACTGTGTTTTTTAAACATAAAATCAGCTGGAGACCCTGTTGGGGGGGATGCCCTCAAAATATTTAGATAACTAGGATTCCATTTCTCAGTGGGTTTTCTCTAGCATAAAAGAGTAATTTTCAAACTGTTCAAACAGCTCAATTTAAACAGCTTGCAAGCTAGTACAAGCCAGTTCTAAGGAAACAGCTAGGTCTCAGATGAGCCAGGTCAAATGCTTTTCAGCCAATTTCCAGAGATTAACCCATTTTCCAAAGGAATGGGCTGCCAGCTGAACTGGCACAGTTTCAATGAAGTGGCTCCTGTTCCCAAAGGAATGGGCCAATGGCTTCTCATCCAGCTTCAGTTGAATTAGTTTGATCTCAAAATCAGACCAAAGTGTCAAATGAATACTCACATACAAAACAAGGTCTTAACCAGAAAGCTGAAACCTTAAAATAGATTCTGAATAAACCCTGGAGAGCTTCAAATGCAAAGAGGGCATGAGCTTGGATCCAGGAGAAAGATGTATCTTCAAATTCCAGGGTTGGAGAGAAAAGCAGTGAGTGACAATGTGCTCAATTATGGGTACTGCACCTGTTTGCTCACCAGCCCCAGAGCCATCAAGGGTCTTCTCTGGTCCCTGTACAGGCCACCAAAATTGATCTAAAACAAATAGACTACCAGCTATTTCTCCATCAAAGATAGGTTGATTCAGGATCAGCAGAGAATTACAATTTGGAGTCTGCAACCTTGGGTAGTCATGCGCAAGTCCCTGCAGGCAAGGGAAGGAGAATGCTGTTATAGAGGAAAAAAGGAAATTGGGAAGGCTATAGGAAAAAAAGAGTCCATGGATTTTCGCTAGCTGAGCCCTTGGCAGGAGAGAAGAGGGGTCTTTAACCTTCTTGTTGGGCTCTACTATTGTCACAGAGCCTGAGTACTCCCCCTTCTGGTCACCTGACTCTGTTTAATTAAGGTTTCTGTTTTTTGTTTTTTTTTTAACAACACCACAGTGGATCTTACAGGGTGCCTGTCCTTGAAGAGCATACAGTCTAATGGGACACCAAATCTACACAGAACTAATATAAAGCACAACATGGGATGAAGTAAGTGCTGTGCAACCTGGTGATGAACTGCACTTACTTCTTCTGGAGCCCCATAAAGATGCTAGTGCAAGCCCCACTTTGCTAGTTTTGTAAGGTGGCTGGGACCATCTATTACATTGAACCAGGCAGGGCTCCTTTACACTTCCCACGCCCCCCTCCCCCCGCAGAACATCTTGGAAGCAATCTTGACACACAGTTTTATTATAAAATGTTATCACCCTAAAATAATCTAAAGACATTGTCAGGAAACAGATTAAGACACTTGGCAAGCCCCTTTCCCAGGCTGCCAAATTTCTAATCTTCAGAGTGCCTTTCACTTCACCTATGAGATACAGGCCTGGAGTTGAATTCCCAGTTTTCAGCTAGCAAACCATCATGCTGTCAGGGACACATCCTCAACTGAGTGTGTTACTGGAACCCAGGGGTCCAGACTATCTGTGGACTTCAAGAAAAGGAAATAGAGGCTTTCTTAGCCAGTTATCATCTTCTGTCCCCTGCATTTGTCCCCCCATCTATCTCTACCCAGAATACTCTTCACCACCTCACAGAAAGTGAGGATCACTTCCCATCTCTTCTGCAGGCCTTCACAATTCACCAATCCGCAGATCTTCATTTCCTGTCCAACCCACACCCCGTAAAACCAATGCATTGCAATATCCAACAGCTGATGCATCCTATAAAATCGGGCTTTTAACAATTATATGTTAAATTGAAGTGACATGCATTGGACTTGTTTAAAGCCCTACTGCAGCTACAGGATTATTGAAGAATAATTTAGTAATTTCTATGAGGAACTGGGGAAGGCCTCTGAGAGAAGGGGGCATTAGAACCATATCCTGGAAGATAGAGTTAGTCTTCTTAGGCAAAAAGGGGGGCCAAGGCATCCAGGTCGATGGAATAGCATGAGTAAAGGTATGTTCAGGAAACACTGAGAGAGTGGTGACAGCACAGATTGTATGAAGTTGATGGGAAATAAACTGGAAGAATGGGCTGGAGCTTGGTCATGGAGATCTAAGTACCAGTTGAAGAATTTGGATTTGATTCAGTAAACAACTGGAAGCCATCGAAAACTGTTGTGGAAAGAACTTCACCTGTCCTTTAGAAAGTCAGAGCAGTTAGAGGTTACTGCAGCACTCCAGGTGAAAGATAATGGGGGTTTATCATAGAAGGTAATAGAATTGAATGGAGGGGACCAGATTAGCAAGTCACTGGGGAAGCTAGCCCTTGGCTGCTGATTTCCTAACTACTAAATTGAGATGGATTGTTTAACCTAAGGATAACTAGAAAAATCATGAGTCTGCCCACATTTTTATCCAGAGGCAGGGAAAGAACAAGGCCTAATGAATAAATGTATGGAGACATTGGGAGAAATAAGTAAAATTGATTTGTAGTTAAATCGCATGAGTCATGCACCATCAGCATACTGGTTACTTTAGGGTCTTTCTTATACACTCACCAGGGAACAGTGTTATCCTAAAGGCAGCTAAGTGTCCTTACTAAGTGGGAACTGCTTCATGTATTCACCCATCAAATATTTATTGATCACTTACTATATGCTAAGTGCTCTGTACGTAATGAACAAGACACAGCCCTTGCCCTTGAGTTGTTTATCGTCTGGGGGGATGCAGGGAGTCACACAAATGAGGCAATTCCAGTGGAGGGGGAAGCAGTTAAGACAGAGGCAAGCACGTGACACCCACAGAACACCAAGGAGGCAGCTAACTGGATCCTGAAGGAATAAGGAAGCATCGGCCAGAAAAGCAGGAGGGCAGTAAAGGGAAGGATACTCACGTTAAGGAGAACAGTGGAAATAAAAGCCCCAGGGTGAGAGAGGGCTTGGTAGGTGTGAGGTGAGAATAGTGGACACAAGTCTGCGTCCAGACTGCGCAGCCTCCCAAAGCGTCCCAGGGCCTTGGGACTATATCCCAGGGCCATGGGAGCCACTGAAACCTTTAAGCTATGAAATGACAGCCTCGTATTTTAGAAAGCTCACTCTGGCTGCCGGGAGGAGGACAGATCAGAGGGGTATGAGGCTGCAGCTTGGGTGCCTACCATTCATCATGTGGCTGTCCCTGCCAGTGCTGCCTTCCACCTGTAGAAATCCACCTCATCCATCAAGACTCAGCTCCTGGGACACCCTCTCTGTGTCTGCCAGTCCATCACAGTTAATTGATCCTTCTTCAGCATTTCCATCATCCGGTTGAGTATGCCTATGTTTCCCTTAATAAGCCTGGCTCTACAACACTTCTGGGGATATTGAAATCCTGAGAATGCCCTTTGTAAATTATAAAGTGTTGGACAAATGTTTGCAGTGTGATGACAGTAGCAATGAGGTTGTTTGTCTTCTCAGCTAGACTGAAAGACCTCTGAGAACAGTGATTGTGTACTAAATCTCCCAAGTCCTTGCTGGAGCAAGTCCTTATTTCAAAGAGTCTTTCATGCTGAAGAGGCACTGAGATATATATCAGAGATCACTTTGAATCCAGACAGACCTGGGTTTGAATCCTAGCTCCTGACTGGATGCGTAGTCTTAAGCACACTTTACCTCTCTGAGCTTCAATTTCTGTATCTGTGAATAGAAACAAAAATACTTAACCTATGAGGTTGTCGTGAGGATCAAGAGTACATATAGAAAGTGCCAGGCACGGTAGCTGGCCCTGCACAGTAGTGACCATCGTCTCCATTTGTATACCCATCCTGGAGAAACCAAGTCCCAATTTAGGGAATAATACTCTGAAGAAACTAGTAGATGAGCAGGAAAAGCTACAATCAGGTGAGATAAATTAGGAGTTTGGGACTAACATATACACACTACTACGTATAAAACAGATAACTAACAAGGACCTACTGCATAGCACAGGGAACTATATTCAATGTCTTGTAATAACCTATAATGGAAAAGAATCTGAAAAAGATTTATAGATATATATAAACTGAATCACTTTGCTCTATACCTGAAGCTAACACAGCAGTGTAATTAACTATACTTCTATTTTTAAAAGTTATTGAAAAAAACTAAAATGAAAAATCATTTTACTAAGATTAAAAATTCCTAAACAAGTCCTAGAAAGACAAGTTCCTCATAGTGACAGTATATTCAAATAGAATTTTCCGTGATAATGTAAATGTTCTAAATCTACACTGACCAACATGTAGCCACTAGCCACACGTGGCACCTGAGCACTTGGAATGTGGCTGGTATGAATTTTTAACTTTAATTAATTTAAGTTTAAATAATGACCTCTGGCTTGTGGGTACCATGTTGGACAGTGCAGGTAGATGCTATGTTCTCTAAGCCTGTGTGATGGGGAGGATGTACAGGGGCAGGTGGAATGGACGGGGAGACCTGTTTTCAGAGCTGCCCAGAAAGGTTGAGTCTTCGTACAGCGGTTATAAGAAGTTATAATAAGGAAGGGCCAAGTGGCCAGGCAACAAGAGAATAGGGGCTAAGGAGGGCAGATACCACACCCCAGCATAAGGATGGAGATGATCATTACTATGTGCAAGGAAGGAAAAACCATCCCCAGAAGCCTGTGCTAAGTGCAGGCCCTATCTAGGTTATCTAGTATAACATCCTTGTGGTGTCCTTGCAAATGAACTCCATCAGCAGGATGGACAGTTTGATGCATAAGAGTTTTACGACATGGCTTCACAACCTTTGGCTGAACCTTAGATTTTAGCCCAAAGGCAATCAGTTCTGGAGAGCAGTGAGCAACTGTCAGAGACTGCAGGGACAGATGAAATGCTAGAGTAGTATCCTGAATTCCAGAGGAGGAACCCCCTGCTCTGAGTTATCTCCTCTCAGAGTGTCACATGTGAATTTCACTACAGAACAAGAGGGAAAAGGGGTCCGGAAAACCTGCTTCACTCTCCCATTCCTTCACCCACCTGCTGGTGGACAACTGTCCATGACATTCCAGGTCACCATGGAGACAGTCCCAAGGAGGCTCACCTTCCTCCCTCCTTCTTTGTGGGCCTATCAAACAAACCAGAGGGGGAAGGAGGCTGATCCCACACCCACTTGGTCATGTAGATGAGGTGGCAGCAAGCCAGAGACTGGGAGGGAAGGGAAGAAAGAAACGGACGGAACAAGGGTCACATGGGGAAGGGGTTTCAGCTTGGTGGGATAGGAAATATTTTAAAATTCTGGGGAATCAAGAGAACATAATTCTATGGAATTATTATACCCACTTCCTCTCCTAATTTTTCCCCCTTGGTGATATAACCAACTATTGAGCTTGCACAGAAAAGTTTAGCTCAATTCAACAAATATTTATTGAATATCAGTTGAACCAGGCCCCGAAGGATACATTCAAATTAGGCAAAATCCCAGCCTTCTAGGAAGGAGCCAGGAGGAGAGTAACAGCTGTCAGAGAGAAGTAAACAAAACACAGCAGGAACAAAGAGAGAGGGGCCCTGATAGGTGTTCAGGGAAGTCTGCAGAGACGAAAGATGTTGGAGTGTTCCTGGAAGGATAAGAAGAATTCCAATTAGCTTAAAAAATAAATCGAAAACATTCTTAGAAGAGAGATTAAATGAATAAAGGTCCAGAGACATGGAGGTGCCATGGGTGACAAGGGACAGAGTAATGCAGGGTGGCTGTATTGTAGGCGGCTACAGGATATGAGAGGAAAAGACAGTGGTGGGGAACGGAGCAGGAAGTGTTGATTACGCAAAATTCAGCAGGCACTTTGGATGCCATGCCAAGATTTTCAGACAGCAAAGGGGGCCAATGAAGATTTTTGTGCAAATAAGTGACATGTTCACTAACGTTTTCTTTTAACAAACTTTGCTGAGGACAAATATTCATAAAGATGAAAAAGACTTAAACCCTTTTGTTGGGTTCTCAGTGCATAAATGACAAGATGCAGGCTTTTTGGGAAGGACACTGGGGCAGCAATGAATGCGGAGGTGGAAATGGAATATTAAGTGACTGCAGCAAGAAAATGAGTCAGGAGGCAGCTGATGATGAAGGCCTAAACCAGGGGAGCAGTGACAGGGGAGCGGTGATGGAAACGGCAGGAAGACGTGGTTGGGTGGGAGATACCCAGCTGGCCAAGACTCAGTGGTCCATAGGATGGGGGTTGGGGGGAGGGATCGAAAGGAGAGGCTGTATGAGGAAATAGGAGAATTTCTCAATCTGTTTGGAGAGAAATGAAAGGATCAACTCTATTGTCTCTCCCATTTACCCAGTGAAGTGAACTTTAAAAAAATAATAAATTGAACCACGAGGCAATCATCCACATACACTCAATACTGATCACAATCCCAGGGAAGACCACCAGTCATTACACCAACATGTCCCAATAGCTCTGAATCTAAACGTATGTGCACATATATGTGCACACATGCATACACGTGCAACATGCAATGTGCACATGTGCTACACAAATATACCCAAACTGCTACTTGTTTTCTCCTACTAACCACTCTTAAATTGCTGTCAGCTAGGGGCAGTCATTCTGTATTCCTTATGTGTCTATATAAGGCAATGAGTTGAGGAAGAAAGGACCAGCTCAGGATTACCAACACTGTGGTATGTCACTATGCATCCAAGGTAAGCTTTGGCTTAAATTTGCCAAATTTACCAACTGAAGGCTGAAAAAAAGAGGGCACAAGCAAACCAGGACAACACAAAAACAGTTAAAAAAATTGTTTCTGAACTTGGTATTCCATGGTTCCAAAAAAAAAAAAAAATCTGGATACTATCAAGGAAGTGAAAAGATAGCCCAAAGAATGGGAGAAAATATTTGCAAACCATGTATCTAATTAAAGAATCTAGTACCAAGAATATATAAAGAACTCTCATAACTCAATGATACAAAGACAATCCAGTTTTTAAAATGAGCAAAGAATTTGATAGACATTTCTCCAAAGGAGATATATAAATGGACAGTAAACATATAAAAACATACTCAGTGTCATTACTCATTAGGGAGATGCTAATCAAAATAACAATGGAATACCCTTTCCACTCATTACAACAGCTATAATCAAAAACATGGACAATAACAAGTGTTGGTGAGGATGTAGAAAAATTGGAAACCTCATGCAGTGCTGGGGGAATGCAAAATGGTGCAGCCACTTTGGAAAGAAGTTTGGCAGTGCATTAAAAAGCTAAACATAGTTCCCATATGGCCCAGCAATGCTACTCCTATGTATGTACCAAGAAACGTGAAAACACATGTTCACACAGAAACTTGTACATGAGTGTTCATATCAGTATTATTTATAACAGCCAAAAAGTGGAAATAACCCAAATGTTCATCAACTGATGAATGGATAAACAAAATATGGTGTATCCATTCAGTGGAATATTATTCAGAGACCAAAAAAAATAAACCAGTACTGATACATGCTACAACACAGATGAACCTTGAAAACATGATGCTAAGTGAAAGAAGCCAGACATGAAAGGCCACATATTGTATGATTCCATTTATATAAAATGTCAAAAAAAAGTAAATCCATAGAGACAGAAATTAGATTGTTGGATGCCAGGAGCTGAAGGAAGGGAGTGGAAGGCAGAGTAACTGTTAATGGGTATGAGATTTCTTTTGGGGGTGATGAAAATGTGCTGGAACTAGGAACTGCTAATGGTTATACAACTTTGTGAAGATACTTAAAATCACTGAATTGTACACTTTAAAAGGGTGAATTTTATGGCATGTGAAATATATCTCAATTTTTCAAAATCATTTGACTCCTTGGTCTAGTACTCTAGGTGTTTTTTTGAGGATAATATGTCTTTCTCACTTGTTGATTTAATACACATTATGATGTACCTAGGAGTGTATGTCTTTTAACTTAACCTGCTTGGAATTCACTGGCCTTTTGAAATTGGAGGATTAGAGTTTTTCATTAATTCTGGAGCCATTATTCTTCAAAAATTGCCTCTCCATTATCTCTCTTTTCTCCCTTTGGGACTCCAGTTAGACTCATGATAAATTGTTTCACTCTCCTTTCCATATCTATTAACTTTTTTTTGGCATTTTTCATCTTTTTGTCTTTTCTTGCTGCATACTGGTTGATTTCTTTAGATTTATTTTCCAGTTCTGTCTTCAGCTATACCTCATCAGTGTTTAATCATCAATTAAGTATCTAATTTAATTTAGTATTACCATCCAGGTGATGGGAATTCAGTCTAAATGAGGCCATGTTGTGCTTGAATGTTCAAGCAGATATTTGCCCCCTTCTAATATGCATCTAAGCTCACACTAGGCAGTTTCCTCATCTGTCCTTGGTCAGGAAGCAGGTGACTATTTTTGTGTTTGTATATGAGCAAATATTTTTGGCAAAGAATAAGTGAATGGCAAGCATTAGTTAAAGCTGGTGTATAACCCTGGAGAAATCTGCAAGTTTATCTCCCTTGGAGCTATTTGTCCAAATTTCAAAGGGTTTTGAAGAGCTAGGGACTTTCCCCTTTCTTCCCAGAGAGGATCTGTTTACATCAGAGAGCAAATATTTCCCTCCCTCTCTGCAGTGGGGAGGGTGGCCACTGTGCAGCAATTCCTATATAAACTTGGAGAGTCATAATTTCAGGGCTCCTCTCCTATAGGATAGACCCCTTTGTACATGCAGGGTGAACACCTGCTCTTATCACATCACCCCAAGAGGGAAAATGGAGTCTGGGAAGCCAGCACTGTATTGGCTATGCATAAATATTGGTCTGATCCCTGATCCAGAAAACTGATGTTTGCTATCAAGATAAAATAACTATACAGAGACATAAAAAACCATTATCCCCTGAGTGGCCAGAGAGTGAGAGGCTGGTTTATTTTCTGGTCACCCCTACATTAAAGGTGTAGGACTTTGCAGTTCAGCTTTGTATAGGTGCTCTCCTACTCTACTCACCAGTTTGAGTGTTTTCTCCATTTCCCATCACCCTGTGAAACTGTGAAAGGGAAAAATCAAGATCACTAGAGTTGAGTGTATGTCCTCAGAGTAAAGACCCACCTCACAGCTGAAGTTTAAGTTTGAGTTCCTGGTATCACTTTGTTTTTTGTCAGTTAGTTGTTTTTGTTTTGTTTTTACAAACTTATTGCTGCATAATTGAAGTACCATAAGCTGCACGTATTTGATCAATTTTAGCAGTTTACACTCATGAAGCCATCCCTATAATCAAGATAATGGACATCTCCATCCCCCCCAAAGGTTTCCTCCTGCCCCTTTGTAGCACATCCCTCCATCTACCCTCATCCCCAGGCAACCACTTTCTATCACTGTACTGTCAACTATCACTATAGGCTTACTTTCTATCACTGTACATTCATTTGAAGTTCTGAGACTTTTACAGAAATGAAATCATGCCATATGTACTGTTTTTTGCCTGGCTTCTTTCACTCAGCATAATGGTGCTGAGATTAATCTATTGTGCATGTATCAATAGTTTGCTCCTTTTTATTCACTTTGGTCTTGGACTCCAAGTATTCTGTATTCACTTTTTTTTAAATATTTTATTCAGACGTTTCAATTAGGTTTGGTAGGAGGGTCAGCCAGAACATCTAGTTTGTGGTACTTCCAGACACAGAAATGTCATCTTAATGTCCTGTGGAAAGAAGTATCTTCTGAGACCTCTTGATGGCCATTGTGGGGGAAATGAATGAGGCATGCATAACAGATCCACTCCAGGATTCCTATCTTCCCTAAGTATTTCATTTCTTTTGCTATATTATACCAAATGCATTTCTGGCATCTCAGTTTCATTTAGGTTGCAGAAAGCATAGGGCTTTATTTAGAGAGTTACAGGTAGTTTGAGGCAGGCTTTATCTTCCCCCCAAATCTCCATTAGCCCTTTACACTTTGCAGGGACAATTGGTATTTTTTTCAATCTTATGTAAAGTTCTAGGCAAATGAAGTTTGCCATGTATCTTTTCCCTTCCAATTTGATTACCCCTCACAATTTCTTCCCACGTTAACCCTCTGAATTACAGTAGTATGTAGAGGAAAGTTATGGGACCATTTTTTTTCAGTCAGTGTTTATTGTGCCAACAGGCAGGATCCAAGACACTAAACAAATTAAGGACATCCCAGGAGGGGTCTCAGAAATGCCAGAAGGCAGTGAGTAGCTCCAAGGCAATAGAATGGCTATAAACAGGGGCATTCCTAAGGGACAGCAGACCTGGAATTTATCCCATACTCTGTAGCTCCATCAACACCCAACAGGTTTAAGCAGATAAGATAAGGTTAAAATGAAGCACTATGGCAGCCCAGAGGTGGGAAAAGAAGTCAAAAGTCATCCTATGTCAACTTTCTTCTACTCTTTGTGTATCCAGAGCCAAGCCCTAGTCTTGGCATACAGTAAATGCTTAAGAAAAAATCAAATTTGGTGACTTATATAAGGATAAATACTTCAAGCACTGGAGAGATCCTCCTTCCTTATGGTTGAGGTATAGACTTGTTTGCAAATGTTTGCCAAATTCAATCCAAATGTATAATAAATAATTTCATTGTTTAGCATGGGTCAGAGAAGAAGAAATTGTCAATATGGTTATTGTGGAAAGAATGGACATGGTGTCAGAAAACCTGAGTTAATATCCAAGCTCTGTCACTTATTAACTGTGTAGACAAGTCACTTTGGAGGGAGGGAAGAAGTTGTTTTTTGTTGTTGTTTTTTTTTTTTTTTTTTTGCGGTACGCAGCCTCTCACTGTTGTGGCCTCTCCCGTTGTGGAGCACAGGCTCTGGATGCACAGGCTCAGAGGCCATGGCTCACGGGCCCAGCCGCTCCGCGGCATGTGGGATCTTCCCGGACCGGGGCACGAACCCGTGTCTCCTGCATTGGCAGGCGGACTCTCAACCACTGTGCCACCAGGGAAGCCCAGGAAGAAATATTTGATTCTTCATCTTTAAATGAAAAAAAAAAAAAAAACAAAAACAATCTGCCCTGATTACCTTATTACTTTGCCAATTGTTACAAACAACAAGTGAGAGAATAGAGATGGAATCTCTTTGAAAGGTATGTGGTTGTAAATCAGTGTAAGGAATAATAATTATTATTTTTGCTGCTGATAATAGTACTAAGCACTCAATATACTCTCTCATTTGAATGGGTGTTTTATCATAGGAAACCCAGGCAGGAAAATCTATTTGTTGCTTTTGCCAGAACATACTCATTGATAAGGTATGTCTGAGTCATGGCCTTGGATCCTTCTTGCCAACTTTATGACAGATTGGAAAAGACCTCAAATTAGATAAGACAAAATAAATAAATAAATAAATGGCAACCTCATGGGCCAGATACTTTGAAGGAGAGTTTGCATGGACTGGAGCATGAAGGAGATGACTCCCTTGATGCCGAGTTATTTTAATCCCATTTAAGATGCAGGGTCACAGGCTATTTAGAGCCAGGAAGCTCCAAACATAGGCAACTATCTCATCTGACTCACAAAGATAATTTTCCACTCAACAGTTATTTTCCCATTCTCCTGGCAAACAGGGGTTACATTTTATTCTGGTGTTTAATCCCTTCCTTGCATAACTCAGAAGGAAAATCCTAGTTAGTTTGTCATTCCTGATCCCCATTTCCCTCTCAACATATATTTATTGAGCATCTACTATGTGTCAGACACTGCTTGAGGTTCTGGAGAATCAGCAGCAACAAAACACAGTCCCTTCCCTCAGACTAGAGGATAGATAGATAACAAACAAATAAAAATACATAATGTTGTATCATATGGAAAGAAGTGCTTTAAACAAAAATGAAGGAGAATAAGGGTTCAAAGAGTCATAGAGGGTATGATTTTTAAGTAGTCTGAGTACGAGTTTCAGAGAAGGTAACACTTCAGCAGAGACTTAAATAAAGACAGGTTAAAACATAATTATAAACACGCCTTGGTACAGCAGTACCTAAAGCACTTCTGGAATAGGTGTGCCTTCTATTTACACTTTTTATTAATACTAGTCTTTCAGTATTCAGAGTTTATTATTTAAAAAAATTTTTTTAAATAAAGGAACATACTAAGGGCAGTCTTCACAGATATTACTTCTGAGGCAGTAGGGGAGGCCAATCCACCATCTCATGGTGATTACGTGATTCATCTGACCATCCCCCAGTGGGTTTGTTACAGACAGCCATGTGACTTGGTTCTGCCCAGTGAGATATGCACGGGAGTCTGCAGGAGGTATCAGGTCATGTTGGGAAGGGGGAAGCTGGGGTGAAGTGAGAGTAGCATCGACATATATACACTACCTAATGTAAAATAGCTACCTAGTGGGAAGCAGCAGCATAGCACAGGGAGATCAGCTGGGTGCTTTGCGACCGCCTAGAGGGGTGGGATAGGGAGGGTGGGAGGGAGGCTCAAGAGGGAGGGGATGTGGGGACATGTGTATGCGTATGGCTGATTCACTTTGTTGTACAACAGAAAGTAACACCGCATTTTGAAGCAATTATACTCCAGTAAAGAGGTATTAAAAAAAAAAGACACATGTCTGAAAAGTTTACATACTGTATGACATTCCAATCATGACATTCTAGAAAAGGCAAAATTATGGAGACAGTAAAAAGTTATTGCCAGAGGTCAGAGGGGCGTCAAGGATGAATAAGTGAAGCACAGAGAATTTTTAGGCCAAACTACTCTGTATGATACTATAGTGGTGGATGCCTGACATTATTCATTCTTCCAAACCTATAGAATGTACAACACCAAGAGTGAACCCTAGTGTAAACTACAGACTCTGGATGGTTATGATGTGTCAGAGTAGGTTCATCAATTGTAACAAATGTACCCCTGTGGAGTGGGATGTTGATGGAGAGGGAGGCTGTGCCTTTATGGGGGAAGGAGGTATACGGGAACTTTCTACTTTCCATTCAACTTTGCTGTGAACCTAAAATTGCTCTTAAAAAGTACATTGAAAATAAAAAGGTAGAGAGGGAGAGACACATGAACAGAAATAGTACCTCTTCCTGCATTAAGCCATGCTGTGGTAGCAAGCTATCTTGGAAAACACAAAGACAGCCAGACGAGGATGGACGAATAGAAACTTAGATTGTTACATTTCTCCATTAACGAACCCTAGTGCCACCCTAAATTTCCCTATAGTTTAAGCCTGTTGGGATTTTCTATAACTTACAACCAAAGCACACTAATTAATATAAGGCTAATTAATACAAATAATGCTAATTAATATGAATATAAATGTCCCAGAGTGAGAGGAAAGGAAGGGCCAGTGGCTGGGGAAAGCCAGGGCACAAGCCAGCCTCCTGTGTGGTCATTGGCACTCAGGACAATGCCCACTGGGCCACGCTCTCTTCCCAAGATCCCCTCCATGCCTGAGGAAGCCGAGATGAGTCAATGACCCTGTGGAGTCACTGTTCTTGTTCCCAAGAAACCTCTGACACTCTGATTTTTTTAAAGGTCCCCAGAGGGCAGAATCATAGAGCACTTAAGGGGAGACCATTCTCAGACAACACTGTGCCTCCCCTGATTGCCAGCACCTACCCAAGCCACCTCCAATGTGCATTTCTCTACCACGCTCTGACCGTTCTCACATGGTGCACCCATACTTACATGTGGTCCCATTGAACCATGTGTGCAACTGCATAGGTATATTCATCGGACAAATATGTATTTGTGCCACGTGCTGTTGTGGCTCCATGATTTGAGGAGTGAAAGGATTAACCAGATGGAACGTTTTTCCTTTCTCCTATCACTTAAATGTTGCTTTATCAAGGATCTTCTCCTTGGCCTTCAGCCCGTACATTTCGCTCTTTAGGCATTGTTCTTCCCCTGACCTCAGCCTCGCTTGGGCTTCTGCTCCCTCCTGGGCTCTGAAAACCTCTAAGTCTCTATTCTCCAGCCTAGATGTTTTTCCAGTTTTATTGAAATATAGTTGACATACAGCACTTTATAAGTTTAACGTGTATAGTATAATGACTTGACTTACATATATGTGAAATGGTTACCACAATAAGTTTAATTAACATCTATCATCTCATATAGATACAAAAAAAGAAAAGGAAAAAAAAATTTTTTTTCATGACGAGAACTCCTAGGATCTACACTTTTAACAACTTTCATATATACCGTACAGCAGTCACCATGCTGTACATTACATGCCTGGTACTTATTTTGTACCTTTTGACCGCCTTCCTGCAATTCCCCCTTTCCCATCCCCCACCTCTGGTAACCACAAATGTGCACAAATCTGATCTCTTCTAGGAGTTTGGATTTTTAAATTTTCTTAATTTTCAATTTTTTTGCCTTTGTGTTTTCCTTTTTTCCCCAGTTTTATTGCAATATAATTGACATATAACATTTTGTAAGTTTAAGGTGTACAGTGTTATGATTTTATACATGTGTGTATTGAGAAATGTTTACCACATAAGGTTAGTTAACACATCCTTCACCTCTCAAAATTACAATTATTTTTGTTATGGTGAGACCATTAAAACTCTACTTTTTGGGCAACTTTTAAGTATACAATATAGTATTGTTAACTGTAGTTACCATGCTGTACATTAGATCCCCAGAAGTTATTCATCTTACAGATGAAAGTTTATACCCTTTGACATCTCCCCTTTTACTCCACTCTTGAGGCCCTGGAAATCATCATTCTCTGTTTCTATAAGGCCAATGTTTTTAGATACCACATATAAGTGAGGTCATACACTATTTGTCTTTCTCTATTTGACTTATTTCACTTAACATAATGCCCTCAAGGTCCATCCATGTTGTCTCAAATGACAGGATTTCCTTCTTTCTTAGGGCTGAATAATATTCCATAGTGTGTGTGTGTGTGTGTGTGTGTGTGTATGCATCACATCTTCTTTATCCATTCATTCCTAGATGGACACTTAGATTGTTTCCATATCTTGGCTATTGTGAATAATGTTTCAGTGAACATGGGAGTGCAAATATCTCTTCAAGACAGTGATTTCATCTCCTTCAGATATATACCCCAAAGTGAGATTGCTGGATCATATGGTAGTTCTACTTCTAATATTTTGCGGAATCTCCATACTGTTTTCCATAGTGGCTGCACCAATTTACGTTCCCACCCACAATGCATGCGGGTTCCCTTTTCTCCATAGCCTCTCCATCATGTTATCTCTTGCTTTTGATGACAGACATTCTAACAGGTGTAAGGTCATACATGGGTTTTTTTAATTTTAATTTTTATATTTATATTTCATGTATAAGTCAGATCATACAGTATTTGTCTATCTCTGTCTTATGTCACATATCCAGCCTAGATCTCTTTCCACCCTTTCACATGCAGTTAAAAGAACCAACTCCACTTCTGTGGCTACTACTGCACTCACAGTCACCCGTCAATCCCGGAGTTTGATTTTTTTTTTTTTTTTTTGCCTCACCTACAGTGACTAACTCATCCTGGTTTGCCTAGAACTCTCCTGGCTTTATCACTGCACGTCCCACGTCCTGGGAGCCCCCTCAGTCCCAAGCAATGGGAAAAGTTGGTCGACTTAGTCACACCTTCACAGGATCTTTTTTTGCAAAGGTCATCATATCTTCTCCATTTTTAAATCCAATGGACACTTTTTAAACATCATCTTATTCGAGCTCTCTGAATTTTGACACCATTCACCACATCCCGCAGCTCCTATGACTCCACTCTATCCTGATTCTCCTTCTGCATCTCAATTATTCCCTCTCAGAGGCTCCTCTTTTTCTTTTCTCGCTTTAACTGTTGTTTGCCCAAGGTTTGGTCCTCAGCCTGCTTCACTTCTTACTAACCCTCACAGTCTCTCTGTGAACAAGTGACCTCATTTGCTCTATTGACATCAACTCCCATCTCTGTGACTGCGATTCATCAATCTTTATCTTAGAACCTCTCAGGAGCCCCAAACCCTTATATTCAACTCTTCTGGAGCCTCACATCAATATTGGGTGTGCAGACTGGCAGGCCTGATAAATAGTCCCTCTTTGCAGACTATTAACAAGGCTTGTTTACATCAGAGTGTAAGACAGGTTACACTGGGTGATACATGAAGATAAATAACACATGTTATCTGGCCTTAAGGTACTGTTTTCACAGTCTAGTAGGAAAGAGTGATTGTTTTGCAATTACCACTAATTCAAAGAGAAAGTACCACAGTGAAGTCCAACTACAGTGATAGGGAGTTCACAAGAGGAAAAGTTTGCATCTAGCTGGAAAAATCAAGAGTGCTTCAAAGAGTTAGGTATTTAAGCAGGGACACGAGGTTGAGGAAGACATGCAGTGACAACATGAAGGGCATTGCAGATGACAGGATTTATGTGCACAAATGCACAGAAGAAAGACAGCATGGAGAGTGTTTGGTATAGAGGGCTGCCTGGGGTGTATATGTGTCCTCATGTGTGCACAAGCCCTCATAAATAAAAGTGGTAAATTAGAAATTGCCACAACTACTAGTTATCCCCATTAACGATGATCACCAACAGCTTATAAATTATTTTGATCCTTCATACCAGCATAGTCCATTCAGAAGCAAACTCCAGTCTAGGGGAAGCAAATATCCCATTGGTCTGAAGCCTCAGACCTAATTCTCTCTCATTTGCCCCTTTTATCTATTGTTAAACAATTTATATTTTAGTTCCTTATACGTACATGTCAGTGAGATATTTCCTTATCTTTACAATGTATCTTTCTACTCTGCAAAGGGGTTCCAGGAGTTAATAAGGTATTGAAGGCAAATGTAAACATACAGCTGCATTGCTTTGCCTCTTCATAATTGAGGTATAATTAATTACGCAAGATAAAAGTCTGCATTTAGAAAACAACTACCATGTGCTTAGCCCTGTCCTAGGCCCGCTGTGTAGTATGCAAAAGAAGTAAATGACTGTGTTTCACATCCTTTAGTCTTGTTAAGAATACAAGATGTACAAAATAAATCATGAAGAAAAGTAAAGGGTAGCCTGGTTCAGATCATATAGAATTCCTGGGTAACATTAAACTCAGGGCCAGGAGAAGTAAGTAAAGAAGAGCTCTTGATCATCAGAGCTTAGAGTAAGGACTCATTTTACAAATAGTCTAGGTCATGGTCATTAAAGACACTGACCCTATCTCTTGTCCCTGGAAGCCATCACAAAATAATCACTGCACTCTTCCTGCTGAGCTCAGATACAATAGAAAAATCCTTGTCAACACAGAGCTCTTGGCAGCCACAACCGATGGACTGGAGTTGGCCAGTTGAGACGAAATCTGCTCACCATTCTATTTACAGACTAGGAGTCCAAGAAGTAGAGAGATTAAATTATTTGGACAAACTTAAGAACATGCCAGGCCAAAGCTCAAGTTTTATGACTCCTAGAATCACAGGGAAGTAGCTAGTGGAGCTATTTGGCATGGACAATGGAATGAAAACTGTCCTGGATTCTATCATTTTCTGTATCATATTAGACAAGTTAGTTAACACTCTCCTACCTCAATGGCACACCAAAAGCAGAAAATAATACATACTTTATATAACTGTTGTGAGGATTAAATAAGGAAAAGCATGCAAAAAGCCTGGCCATCAATAAATATTGTTATTATTGCAAACTTACAGGGTCAACAAGCATCTTGGAAGAAATCTAGCTCAATATCACAATCACTTTCAGAAAAGATATGAGGGAAGGGACCACGATATACATGGTAGAAAGAGCACTGGCCTGGGGGGCACAACATGTGGATTCAGCCTCAGCCCTGCTATTTATAATAATAATACTTATAAATAAAGTATTAAGAGCTGCAGCTGTGTGATTGGGGGAAGTTACTTCTCTGACACTATTTCTTCCTCTCTTGTATGGGGATATACTCAACATTTTATGGGTTTGGTCTGAAGATTTAATAAGGAAACAAATGTAAAAGGCACCGGCAAACCAAAAACTGTTATATGTTATATGATTCCTATTGCTACTATTTTTTTCCTTTTTGATATAAACTTGTCTATACAGATTGTGACCATTTGAAAGGCACTCACCCCCAAGGAAAGGAAAAGTATGAACCTATATAACTAATTACAGATTTTAGCCAAGCCCCAAACAACTGAGGTAGCATCTGTTTGTGATTCTAATACCAGCAGCAGAATCCCTCGCTGGGAGAACAGATGTATCACACCTATCCATGGCTAGCGTGAGCTGGCCCCTGCCTGTATCCCCATCTGCATCTGTTCATCTGCCATGTTCCTCCTCACTCTATCCTGCAGCCACGCTGGTCTTCCTTGACTTCCTTGAACATGCCAAGTTTGTCACCCCTGTGTCCTTTATACATGCTGTTCCCTCTGTTTGAAATGCTCCTTTCTCACCCATCAGGCTCCTGACCATCCTCAATAAAACAGATGCCTACCCCCACCCCATCCATCCATCTCTTTCCAGCCCTTCCTTCATAATGCTGCAAAATTAGATTCTTTTTTCATTAACTTGCTTTTTGTCCATATCGTCTATGCAGTGTATTCTCCACAAACACAGGGGTGGGGTCTGTATGTTCACCATTGTGTTCCAGCATCTACTGTGTAATTAATTATGAATGGCACAAACTGCGGTTGTGAGTCAGGGGCTACAGCTGAAGGGAAAGCCTGTGGTGATGTTTATGCCACCATCAGACTCCTCCATCTCTAGTTCCTTCTATGGCTAAGCAGGTAGCAGGTCTCCCAGCACATGGCCTCCTGCAGGCTGGTTTTCCAGATTCCTGCCGAACCTTAAATGTTTCCAGAGCCTCTTCAGGAAAGCATGACGGTTTCATGATGCTCTAGGCAAGCCACAGAGCAACTGCTTTGTTGTAGCAAGAGTAGAGGCCTCTCTTTCAGGCACCTGGATGCCTCCTCCTTTGCCTGCAACTTCTCTTCAGCTCCCTCCATTTGTCCCGTCTCTCTGGACCCTGACAATTATCCTCTATATTAGGAGAGAGCCCAGGGAAAAAGACACCCCCAGCATGACCACCACAGGGTACACTACTTTATTAAGTTCGAGATTATTGAACACAGCATGCAAAATTATACAAATGTTCATGCATATGCATGTGAATGTTAATTATATGAAATTTATGTTCTGACCGCCTGGGGCTGGAAATATGGTAACTTTAATCAAGGGTTCCCTGAGGGAGGTAATGCTGACAACTTGCCTGAGACCTGAGGGATTCCAGGTGTGTTTGTGAAGGAACTGTTCTGTAAGCAGCTGCTTTTTATTTCTACCATCCATCACTGTTATCCAACAGCTCCCAAACCCCTTTCATGAACTGGGTACTGTGACAGGCACTACTATCTGCCTTTACCTGCCTACTTGCATCACTCTCATTTGTACAATGTACATGTTTCAAAACACTTTGGAATGAGGTCGTATGAATTAGCTCATTCAATTCTCAGACTAAGTCTGAGGTGAGGAAGAAGGGGTATTATTACGCCCCTTTTATTTTTATTTATTTATTTATTTATTTATTTTTGCGGTACGCGGGCCTCTCACTGTTGTGGCCTCTCCCGTTGTGGAGCACAGGCTCCGGACGCACAGGCTCAGCGGCCATGGCTCACGGGCCCAGCCGCTCCGCGGCATGTGGGATCTTCCCGGACCGGGACACGAACCCGTGTCCCCTGCATCGGCAGGCGGACTCTCAACCACTGCGTCCCCAGGGAAGCCCTACGCCCCTTTTGTAGATAAGGAAACAGAGACTGTTCAGAAGCAACGGCACTATAAGGAAGCATATGATATACACCAAAGCTGATGCCTGTAATGTATATGCTCCAGGTTGGACCCTACACACCTAATGCTATGTTGGTAGCATAGTGTAGAGGGAAAGGCCAGGACTAGGGTTCCAAACATCTGTGTCCAGTCCCAGCTATTCCCCAAACTAGCTTGGGAAACTTCGTCACCCTTCAAATGTTTGTTTCCCTATTACAGGAAGCCATTGGACGAAGCAGTGGTTCACCGCCTGGGCTGCACATTAGAATCCCCAAGGGAGCTTTTAAAAATTCCTGTGCCCAAACTGCACCCTGCACCAGTAAAATCCAATCTCTGGGCCTGCAAGATTCAGATCCACCCACGTTTGTTTAATGTTCCCTTGGCTATTCAAAAATGTAGCCAAGATTGAGAATACTGGCTCTGAACTAAATGAGCCCTTAGATAGTTCAAAACACTGTAAACTTCCATCTGAAGACAACTTGCAGCCTCTGATCAATATAAATGTTTACTAAGTGAGCTGTCCCCAAAGAAACCCATTTAACATTGTTTAACCAAGCCTCTCCCAATCAGGTGTGACCACAAAACCCTCTCCTCCTGTGATAGTTATAAAGATCCTATTAATATCCCAGAGTACTGATGTATTCTGGAAAACACTCCATTCAGAGTCCACCTTGAAAAAAACAATTTTGAAGAACTTGATTCCCTAAGCTGTTTGGGATGTCGATTTATGCCTTAGGAAACACTCTCTTGCAAAGTTCCAGCACCTGCCAGCACATCCCCAGATGAGATGATGGACACTGCTGCTTACGTCTCCTGGGTTTGGGTGTAGCTATATAATTAGAATTCTCTTCAGATGTTCTGCATCTAGAGTAAAGAAGAGAGAACCTTCCACCCATGCTTAATATGTTTCAGATGTTTTAAAGAGCTGACCATGAAAGTAAAAGCCTAAAAGTATAAATTACAGCAGAATACACAAAGGCACAACATGCAAAAGCAAGAAAGGCAAATACATTTGAATACATCCGACTTTTAAGTGGCAGAAGACCCCACAGACCACAAATATAAGAAAGTATAGACTGGGAGGAAATATCTATCATATATATAAGAAACAGAAATGTGGACTATGTAAAGAAGTCTAATAAATCAACAAAACAAAGACAAATAGCACCAAATAAAAGCAAATGAAGACATGAGGAGGTAATTTGTAGAAGAAAGACAAATAGCCAATGAGAAAAGATGCACAGCCTCACTAGTAATCAAGGGAAGACAAATTAAATAATAACAAGGCATCATTTCTCACACAAGATTGGCACAAAATGTAAAAAGATTGATAACAGCAGGTCTTTCTGAGGAATAGCAAAAGGTGTATTCTTGCACACGATTGGTGAGGAAATAAATTGAAAAAGCCTTTTTGGAGGACAATTTGGAGTAGCTAATAAATTTTTTTTTAATTTACATTCCCTCCCACCAGCAATTCCACTTCCTGGCCTCTACCTTGAAGAACGACTTGCGATGCCATACTGTTTACAATGGAAAAAAATGGGCAAATTCTAAATAGCCATCAAATGCCTATATGTAAATGCATAGAGAAACATTTGGAATTCCAAGGGCACTGGTATGTGGTGGTCAAAGTGGACTGCTTTGGGAGTTCCCTGGAGGTCCAGTGGTTAGGACTCCGGGCTTCCACTGCAGGAGGCATGAGTTCGATCCCTGGTCAGGGAACTAAGATCCCACGTGGCCATGACCAAAAAAAAGTGAACTGCTTTATCTGCATTATTTCCTTTTTTCCCCCCTCTTTTCGCATAAAATTGTCTTAATGACAGTGCCCAACCCATACACTTGCAAGTTTTAGATGAATATACGTAAAGCATTCAGTGCCTGTCCCACAGTAAGTATTCAAACACATGTCACTGGTGGTATTTTTGTCATCTCTAGCCACAGAGATTTAATAACTGCCTGTTACCCAGGCATGTCTTCTTGCTTCAGCTCCGGCGTTGCTGTGGAGGGCCTATGTTACCTACCCTGGCTTCTGGGAAGTCCTTTAAAAGTCCCTTCCTTCTCCATTCATGCAGTGATCACTGCAGTCGGCTTCCTGGGTCAACATGACACAGCACATGTGCTTTCTCAAGCCTCTGAGGCGCAGCATCGTGGGAAATCTACAAACCTCCGTCTTCAGGCTTAGTAATGGTGCTTTGCCGACTAGCAGGTCGCTTCTTCCGGAGAACCTGTTTTCCTCTTCTTCAGGGAAGATCCCCAGGCCCTGCTGAATGTGGGATGGGGGCCAGAAGTGGGGAAGGCAAAGAGTGAAGGAGCATCACATTTTTGTTTCAGACAAGTGCTTAGTGAGACTTCGGAGACGGTCTTTCTCAGCTTCTTCTCCGAAACGCATGGACATTTTAGCCCTGGAAGAATTTAACCGGCAACCACAAAGAAAATGCTGTTCAATAAATTAATTTTTCTCACAGCACTAATGAGGCAATGGCCGAGGATGGGGGAAGGGCTGATGTTAGAGCTTGGTAAATTGGCGCCGCCCCGACAAGGAAATTACACCGAGGACTCCCGCGGTGAATCGTTGCTCAGGGAAACGGGGAGGAAAGTGAAGAGCCACAGGCTCTAGGAAATGTGCAGCGCCTTACTGGAGATCTGTTTATTTCTTTTTATCTCCAGTTGCTTCCTCTAACATACTTTGTTATTTTAAACTTTAACTTTGCAAGTAGGAAGACCAGGCATTCCAAATCAAGCCTATCAACTTTTCCTCCCTGCTCACTTGAAACCCCGCTTCCTTTTTACCTCCTTTACCAGGAGCTGCTCTGACCTGTATGAGGGCTTTATCCCATTCACCTTTTGCTGAATTTGACTTAGTGGACTTCTCATCCCGTGAGGGACGTTTTACCCAGAGATTTGTGCCTACTCCCTGCCTTTCTTCTCTTCCTCTCCATTAGGGAATCTCTCCATGCTCAAATTTTCATTTCTGTTGGGAGGCAAGTGGTCTCAGATCCCTTGCAGACTATCAATACAATTCTGACGCAAGGCTATTACTTCCAAAGCTCTGTTTCTCTAGCTCCATCTCTCTGGGTTCCTGCCAAAGTCCCAGCTGTCCTCTGGGCACTGAAGTGTTAGGGAATATCCCCCTTGTTTCTCCTTGCCAATGTAAATCTCACTAGGTCCTACGTTGTCTAAGAAGCCTTTCGGGGCCTCCCCACAGAAGGGATTTCTCCTAGTCTGAATTCCTATGGCACTTAATGTCTATATCTCTTAAACACCCCACCATCTATGTAGTCTTTGAAGAACTACAAGGAATATATGAGGTGCTGACAGATGAAGTTGTATGCGTGTGTTCAGGGAAACAGCTCTACCTTCTAGGTGTAGTGTTAGGCATAGGGAATGCAGAGATAATCAAAAAGGGTCCCTCCCTTCATGGGTTCTTTATAGTCTAGGAAAACACAAATTTAGCCACATTTTCTCCCTTGGGTGAATTGAATGGTTGGAAGTATTATCATTTGGTCCTTTTGGGGTCACTTGCACCTAATGCCTGAACTACTCAGTATGACTCAGGCCCTTTGATGAGATAACATGTACATAATACCTTTATCCAGACAATTTTTAGATTAATTCCTCGAGGCAGTTAGTTTCATGGCCTAATAATAATTTCTCATTGGTATATTTCCCTAATTTCTTGTCTTACCACTATAGGAAATATTAGATATACAGGGCAAAAATAGCTGTCACAAAATCATACTAAAATGTATATTTTAGAGAAAATACTATATAACATATACATTTCATATTAAATATGCAGATCACATCTAGACACTGAGAATCCCTTTGTGATTCCAACTTCTAAACCTGATTCACTTTGCCTACCAAACTGCTACCCTAACACTCTTAACAGACTCATTTCCAAAGTCTCAGATTTCCAGTTTTCTTAGCTGTCCTAACTCTGCTATATTTGTTGATTTAGATTCTACCCAAACCTGCTCTGGAAGCACCTGTATCAGATTTTTATGTTGCCCTTGCCCATGAGATACTCCAAATATTCAGACTGAGCAGAAAATGCTCCCTGAGTTTAGAAGTACTATTTCTCTATACCACCTAGATGTCAGTGGCCACTTTTCAGGCTCTTTTCCTTTGGCTCAGAACTTTCAAATCTATACACATTCTTTTTTTTAATCCCTTTAAAATTTTTATTTTTTTTAATTGACGTATAGTTGCTGTACAATATTATATAAGTTACAGGTGTATAGTTGCTGTACAATATTATATAAGTTACAGGTGTACAGTATTGTGATTCACACTTTTTAAATGTTATAATCCATTTACAGTTATTATAAAATATTGGCTATATTCCCCATGTTGTACAATATAGCCTGGTAGCTTATTTTATATCTAATAGTTTGTACTACTCAATCCCCTACTCTTATATTGCCCCTCCTCCCTTCCCTCTCCCCACTGGTAACCACTAGTTTGTTCTCCATATCTGTAAGTCTGTTTCTTTTTTGTTATATTCACTACTTTGTTGTATTTTTTAGATTCCACATATAAGTGATACCATGCAGTATTTGTTTTTCTCTGTCTGACCTATTTCATTTGGCAAAATACCCTCCAAGTCCATCCGTGTTGCTGCAAATGGCAACATTTCCTTCTTTTTTGTGGCTGAGTAGTATTGCATTGTGTATGTGTGTGTATATATGTATATCTCACATCCTCTTTATCCATTCATCTGTTGATAGACACTTAGGTTGCTTCCATACTATATACATTCTTTTAAAAAGATCATTTCAGGGCTTCCCTGGTGGCACAGTGGTTAGGAATCCGCCTGCCAGTGCAGGGGACATGGATTCGAGTCCTGGTCCAGGAAGATCCCACATGCCGCAGAGCAACTAAGCCCGTCAGCCACAACTACTGAGCCCTCGTGCCACAACTACTGAAGCCCGCGTGCCTAGAGCCTGTGCTCCACAACAAGAGAAGCCACCGCAATGAGAAGCCCGCGCACCACAATGAAGAGTAGCCCCCGCTGACCGCAACTAGAGAAAGCCCATGTGCAGAAACGAGGACCCAATTCAGCCAAAAATAAATACATAAATTTATCATAAAAAAAAAGACTATAGAAAATCCCCAACTGATTGGAAATGAAGCAACCCATGGATCAAATAGGGTACTCAAGCTTTGTCTGCCTGGTTTTCCTATGTGCACTGTGTACCTCAATTATCAGTAAAAATAAATAAAAGCTGCCTAAGCAGAGAGCCTAACTAAGTGCTACCTAATGGATGCCTCCCTCAGCCATCACATGTAGACAACTGGGCAATATAGGACTCTCAGAATCGTGGGCTTTTGCTTCCTTCTTCATGTGGGAGCATATGTTCACACTAAACAGGAGAGTGTCACCCCTTCTTAATACACACATTTGCACAAACACACAGGTGAATTTCTGTGATCATTTTCCAAGGAAACAAGCATATTTTTCTAAGCAGTGCACAATTCACCCAGTTCATCTTTCTGCTCAATAAATACAGGAAGCACAGGAAGACAGAACTGGAGATTAAAGACACTGTTTCTGAGAAGTAGAAGTCATAGACTGGAGGCCTTGTGGGCCAGGAGGGGTGCTAGCTGATTCACTGGTGTGATAGCTGTAGGAGAGTGCAAATGTTTCCAACTTGCTAAACAATTTGCACTTGGCTGGGACCAGGACATTTTGTATTTGCACCCATGCCCAGTATTTCCGTTAGCACATATGCTAAGGATATATCTCCTAGGAAACATGAGGGACTAATGATAAAAATGTGAATCATCATCCAGGGTTAGGAATTAACCAATCCTATTCCACTCAGCAAACATTTATAGAACAACTATATTTAGACACTGGGCTAGGGTAACAGTGCCACTAAATGCAAACATCCAGATGGACTTGTTATAGAGAAAGCACTGTGTCTCAGATCAATTTCACAGGTAGGCTGGTCTAAGAAATGAACAATGGATGTGGTGTTGGAAGTTTTGTGTCCTGGCTCAAGCTCCGAAACTTTCGCACTGTGTGTCGGCAGGCAAGTTTATTAACCCTGCTTCTTGTCGCACAACAAGGAAAGAGTAAACCAGTCATTTCCAAATACGATAATGAATGTGAACGCTGTTTTAATACAGTTGAGGAGGCTCTTTGTGTAACGCTTGGAATGAGCTCTAAGAAAGTGTTGTTAGTTTTTTTTTTTTTTTTTTGGAAAAGGGTACAGAAAAGTGCTTTTCCATTTTTGTAAAAAAGAGAGAAAATGAATACACCTGTGGACTGTTAAGTACCTAGAATATCTTCAGAGGTATACACCAAAAACAGTGATATTGCTGACCTCTGGGGAGGGTTACAGTGTGGATGGTTAAAATGACAAGAAGGCGAATTTTTCAAATAGGGGAATTGAAACATGCCGAGGTTAAATAACTTGCCCGAGGACACCTGGTGAATATCTCAAAAAGCAGAGATTCAGAATTAGGGAGTCTATTCATAGAACTCAGCCTTACCACCATGCCCCGCTGCCTCCTGCTGTTCTGGGGAGAGGGTAACTCCATGTTGGAAAGGTTAATAGCCTCTGCTGTAAAAGCACTGCCGTCATCTGTAGAATTCAATCTACCAACCATTTCCCCCTCATTTCCAGGCTGATGTGCTACCCTGGCTGAGAACATTATGTGTTTCATTCAATTACACTTTATTTCTCTGGTACAAATCAATACAAAATCACAACGATTTCTCTAAAATCATACACAGCATTCCTGTCCCTCGTCTGTTCTTTTCTTCAACATCATATCCCTGAGAGCTAGAGAAGAATCACTTATTTGAACAGAAATGATCCTCCCTGAATGACACTGATTGAAGTGTTGTTCATGTTCAGAAGATGTCTGAACAGAAAATATGTCTAATTTGTTGCTGCCTTTCCAAAAGTCCCTGTCCACCTCAGGGATCTTCGGCCAGACATCCCTCGGCTCCTTTCACTTAACTGGAGATGCTTGCAATGTATTTTGGTTGTGCCGGTGGTTCCTGCATTCTTCTTGTCTCTCTAGCTGCCCTGTTTAAAGCACCCATCAGCTCAGTTGGAGTTCTTTCCAGAAATTTTCTATGTCACCTGCCTGTTTTAAGACTGGAGCTAAAACTGCTGTTCCTTTTGGTTTCAGTTATCTTAGCAGACTTCAAATTGATATCCTACTGGGTCACTTCAGTGATCAGAGTCACTCCCGCCCCCCTTCAAACAAAGCCTACATTTTCTGGCCCTCCTCTGTGCCAATAATTTCATTTCCATCCTATCACAGTAATCTCCTCACTCCCATGGCCACACCCAGGCCTTAGCATTACCATTCTCTTGATTCCCACCTCAGAAATACAAGATTGAGAAAGCCCACTGTCTGATCACAGCTTCTTGAGCCTCTACCTGTAGAGCCATAAAACCATCCCAAAGTCCTCTTCAAGAATCCAGTACCCTCAAAGTCATCAGTCCTCATCTGCCTTCACTTTCCTGTTCAACCTGGATCCCAAGGTCAAAGGCTGCAAACCCAGTAACTGCATCATCACTTCTTGACTGGACTATTGTTTAGCTGCCTCTGCTAGAATGGCTCCCAAGTCTTGGAGAATTCATCAAGTCTGTGCCTCCACTTCTGCTTCCAGGCTGCCTATAGTAGAGAAAAGATTGATGACTCCCTCCACTGAGGCCTCAGCTCATGAATCCCTTTCCCACTCACCATAGAGAATGTACTAAAGCTTTAATTAGCTCCTGTTTCAGTTAGGATTGTATTTAGGTACATATAACTGAAACACAAAATAACAGTGGCCTAAACTTGATCTAAGTTTATTTCTTAACGAGGTAAAAGAAAATCAGAGATTGGCAATCCACACGTGCTATGGAGACACCACCACAAAGTCATCAGAACCTAGCTATCTATCTTTCTGCTCTGCCATCCTCAGCAGATGGCTCTATCCTGAAGATCACCTCATGATAAAAATGGCTGCAAGAGCACCAGTCATCATGTCCTAAACAGCCGGAAAGTGAAAGGCCAGAAGAGCAAAAGGGTTCCCCTCAAAGCTGAGTTATCTCCCTTTAAGAAGTCTTCCTAGAAGTTCCATATAATTTATGTATACACACATATACATACACACACACACACACACACATACATATATATGTAAACGCTATAGTCACACAATCACACTTAGTTGTAAGGGAAACTGGGAAATGAAGTCTTTTAGCTGTCTATGTCACTTACCTAAACAAAATCAAGACTCTATTACTAAGGAGGAAGAGGAGAATGGATTTGGGGTAAGCATCTAATTGCCTCTATCACATCTCCTTAACACCTCAACTCCCACACTACCATTCTCATTTCAGTCAGATAACTCTTACTGAGAAATGAGACCATCAGATGTCAAAACCCTTAATACCGCTCCCCTCCACTTCTAACTTATCTATTTATAGAACTCACCCTTAGTTTATTTCTATCTCAGAGGAAGAAGTGCCTATAATCTTCCCCAAGGCTAAATAAAACCTGTGCTTTTAATACGTGCAGTTTAGCATATGTCAAGTATACATCAATAAAGCTGTTAAAATTTTTAAAATTTTTAAACTCATTTACTTCTAAATCCCTTACCATCTGTTTTCCAGTCATTATTCTCCTGAAACTCTTCTAGCTAGGATCAACAGTTAATATCAAATTGCTAAATCTGAAGTAAGTTTTCAGAAAACAATTTGGTAGTTCCTCAAAAAATTAAACGTAGAAGTGTCATGTAACCCCACTATTCCACTCCTACAGGTATACTCTAAAAAAGTACATGTACATGCATATCCATAGTAACACTATTCACAATGGCCAATAGATAGAAACAGCCCAAACCTCCATCAATGGATGAATGGATAAAAAATCATATGGAATATTATTCAGCCATATAAAAAGAATGAAGTACTGATAAATTCTACAATGTTGATGAACCTTGAAAACATTATGTGACGTGAAAGAAGCCTGATATAAAAGGGCACATGTTGTATGATTCCATTTATATGAAATATTCAGAATAGTTAAATCTACAGAAATAGAACACAGATTGGTGGTCACCAGGGCATGGGGAAGGGGGATGGGGAGAAGCCACTTAATGCATACAGGGTTTTACTTTAAAGTACTGGAAATGTTTCAGAACTAGATAGAGGTGATGGTTGCACAACACGGTGAATGTATTAAATGCCACTGAATTATTCACTGTAATATAGTTAATTTTATGTTATGTGAATTTCACCTCAATAAATTACTTTAAAAAAATCCATTTCGGGGGGGGTGGGGGAGGGATGGACTAGGAGTTTGGGGTTAGTAGATGCAAACTATTACATGTAGAATGGATAAACAACAAGGTCCTACTGTATAGCACAGGGAACTGTATTCAATATCCTGGGATAAACCGTAATGGAAAAGAATGTAAAAAAGATTGTATATATGTATATAACTGAGTCACTTTGCTGTACAGCAGAAATTACACAACACTGTAAATCAACTATACTTCAATTTTAAAAAACCCATTTCAGTCCTCAACTTACTCATATTTTCCATCAGTGACCAACCATCTACTTCCCAAATTCTTCCTTCCCTTGATTTCTTGAGCATCAGTTTTTTCTGTTTTTTCACCTGTTCCTCTGACCATTCTCACTCTTTCTTAGGCTGCTCTAACGTTTTTTTTAAATCATTGATTTTGGAGAATTCTCTAGACTCTTTATTTTGGTCCTCTTTTATTCTTGTTCTCCCAAGTTTCTCACATCCATTATTTCAGTTCTATTAGAGAAAACTTTACTCTCCTATCCTCATGTTTCTGGATAAACATCTTTCTATTCAGGGAAGAAACAGTATTGGAAAACCCCACGTGAAAGGAACCTTTTCTTCCCATGGAAGGAGAATTGATGTATGTAATTGAAGAGTGACAAAAATCTGACACCCATTTTTATACAGACCTTTATTAGGGAGAGGTTAAGATGTTGAAGCCCATGGTTTCCATGTGGCCTGTCCTCTCTCTTTTTGTACCAGCCTCTGTGTGGAAAGCAAAAGACCTGCTTTCCTCCATATGTTAAGCTTAACTTTTGAAGTTGCAAAGAATACAACCCTCTGGAGGATCAAAATTATTAAACATCAAAGCATTATATAATTGATGATACAAAATTGAGGAATCAAGGATGGCAGGATCTAAGGAGTCATTTTTTCCATATTCTTGATCTTGAAAAATGGCCCAGCATCCACCCAATCTCAAGAAGAGAAGATGAATGGCAAAATCTCACAGGAGCCTGAAACAGAAATCGGGAAACCATTAAGAACCAAGACAGCTGACCTTGTCCTTTTAAAACTCTTCTCATTATTCCAGGAGCTACTGCAGTGTTATTTTCACAAGTGTTTTTCTGTTACTTCCAGTTAGAAACCCTCTAAAGGGTTTCTCCTACTTGCAACCAATATCTGATGTTTATTATGTTCTTTATACTTTTCATTTTTTTCCATGAAAACCTTGAGCATGTAATACTTAATTAAAGCATGTTTTTAAGTATAAAGTAACACACCCCCATATCTTAATCTGTTTGGGTTGCTGTAACAAAATACCATAGACTGGGTGGCTTATAAACAAAAGAAATTTATTTCTCACAGTTCTGGAGACTGGAAGTCCAAGATCAGAGCGCCTGCATGGTTGGGTTGGGGTGAGAAGTCTCTTCTGGATGGCAGACTGTTGTCTTCTCATACCTTCACATGGCAGAAAGCAGAGGGAGGAAGGAAGCTGTCTCGTATCTTCTTATAAGAGCACTAGTCCTATTTATGAGAGCGCCACCCTCATGACCAAATCACCTCCCAAAGGCCCTACCTCCTAATGCCATCACTTCGGGGGTTAGGATTTCAACACATGAATTTGGGGGGCCACCAACATTCAGTCTGTAACACCGCACTACACTTCATTTGCTCCCTGTGATGAACTGATGGACTGACTCCTTGTTCAGCCTGCTTTCCTCCCTCCTGCTGCCAGGCCTGTCTGTACTGTAGAAGTTGGAGGCCTGCTTTTCCAGACTCCTTTGCAGCTAGGATGTGGACACAAATTATGTCTCACCAATCAGAGGCACTTGTGCAAAATATAGAAGGCAGAAATGGGGCAAAGGCCTTCTCCTTTCCCCTGTCAGACTGCTTTTCTTCTGGCAAACACTATCTCAGAGACGGGAAATTTTGCTATAGCAGGGTCCCAGTGTCTGTATGAGAGGCAGGGGGGTGGGTAGCCTCTTGACTTTGGCTTCCTGATCCTTGGAAGTGCCTCTCAGATCATGCAATGCAGGGTCCTGGCTCTAGGGTGGGGAGTTTTTCCACTCAAAATTTCTGGGGGTGGCCTCAGAGGTGGTAAGTATCCAAGGATTGGTCCTCCTGTTCTGTAAGAAGGATTTTGCTCCCCCTATCCTCCCAGTGACTTTTACTAGCACCTAATTTCCTTCATTAAATTCCTTCTTGAATAAATAGCTAAAGTGGCTTCTCTTTCCTGCACTGACCCCTAACCAATACACTATACTACTTTCTAGCCCCAGTAGCAGCAGGGAGTTAAAGTGAGATATTAATGATTTTATGGCCAGGGACTCAGGAATGCCCAAATCCTGCTCCACACATCTTCCCCCTTCCACTGGAGTTCCTGAGGGAGCCACCTAAAAAAGGAATAATAAGTGAAAACCAAAGTACCACTTTATTAACTGTTGTTCCCAAGCTTAAAACCCAAGTGCAAGGCCTTGATAAAGGTTACAGTGGGGTCTGGGACCTCCTGCCCTACATTTCCATCTTGATATCTTATCATTTTGGCTGAACACAGGCAGGAAAGAAGTTGAAGAGAGAGAGAGAGTGAGCCAGCAGAATTATCTAGAATTCACTTACTCATCTAGAGCTGTGAGAAGTAGGAGAGTAAGAGAAGATTCATGCATTTTAAGGTATAGTAACCTCCCACTAGTCACCATGGCCCAATCAGATGTCCTGGACCCTGACCACGCAAACAAACAGCTCTCCCCATGGGGGAATTAGGCAAGGCACTGAGAGAACTGGGTCAGCAGTGGGAAAAGTGGGGGATGCACAAAAAGGGACTGGCCAGGCAGAGCAGAGGGGCAAGGACTAGTGAATCTCCCTCAATGAGTGTATGATCTCCTCTTCTGCCCTATGTGAATGCTCTAAAGTAGGTTTACATCTGCTCTGTCCCTGCAAAGTCACTTGCAGAGCTAAGTCCTTCAGTTTTCATGAGCTTGTAACAAATGAGAGTGTGTGTGTGTGAAGGAAAGGAAGATAAGAGTGGTGGGGAAGCTGACCTGTGAGTAGTGGTATTAATAAAACAGGAGGTATTGATCATCATCATCAAATGTGTATGAATTTTTAAGATTGATTGGCCTTAGTGAAAATACTAGTAGAGGCACTGCTAACATATACTGATTTTTCTGGGAGGGAGAGAATAAAAGGAGAAATCTTGGCTGTACCTATAACAGGATGTTTGACTTAACCTATCCAGGAGGGTAATATGAACTTTAAAAAGTCCCTTTTAAAGTTTTGCACTTCTACTCTGTACTCGAAACTGGAAGCACCTCAGAGTTTTTGCAGTCTCTTAAAAGCTTCCTGAGTCAAATAAATCAACAAACACTGCCCTCTATACAGGTAATAACTACCTCCTTAAAGACACCCCTGCCGATTCCCCTCATTTTTGCCTGTGCTAAAGAAAAGGATACATCTTTCTGAAAACAAAGAAGGTAGACTTCGGAATTTCTTTTTTAATTCAAATTGATCCTTTGTGAAAAGGGTCAGGAGAAAATCAGAAAAGTTATATTTGCCAGAAAATAAAATTCTATTTTGTCTATATTTTTGAAAATATTGTTTATATTGTTGAATGGTCTGATCATGAATGACTCAAGTTTACAGCCAAGCCCTTAATTATCACTCTGATAATATTTAAGGCTTTACTTCAATACTATCCTTGAGAATTTATCTCAAGAATTATGTCATCTCCACCAGAGATGAAATTTCTTGGGGGCAAAAACTGTCTCATTAACACCTACATCCTTCACAGCATCTGCGTGCCATAGTAGATTCTAGGAACCATTGGATGAATGAAGAGATGGTGGGGTGGAGGATTAAACAGATGGTTGCGCAGATGGCTGGGTGGATGAATACGAAAAGTTATTTTTGTTATCTCAATCAATACACTCCTTTGGAAGGGCTTCAAGAGAAATCTGTCTAATATTAAACTCTGTTGAAAGAGAGACAGGAGGAGCCAGGGATGATAGTAGAACCCAGACAAAACACAACAAAACATACTAGTATTGAAAGGTTTTTTTTAGTTTACATTCTGAAGTCAATAACCCTGATTCAAAGTTTTTCTTATAATACTTTTAAATTTTATTTTTCATTTCTTATTTTTCAGTACCCTTAAATAATACCATGTCAATATGTGCTGTAAGGAGGGTGTTTGAATACAGCTATGCTCTAGTCTGGAACTCAGCTATTCAAAGTATGGTCCACTGAACAGCAGCATCCCCATGTCCTGGCACCATGTTAGTGTGGACAGGGAATGTTGCCTACCATTCCAGAAAACAAGAATCAAGCCGTCAGCCACTGCAGCTGCCCTCCTCCACAATGGTGCACCCAGAGGGGAATTCAGGGTAGAGAAACACAGGAAATGTTATGTGCTGTGGATACTGGCCCTAGACAGTTAAGATGCATATCTAAAGAATAATTTCAATGAGCCTGGATTCTTGCATCTTTCTGTACATAGAAGAGCACTAAAATCATTAACTTGAGATGTCTGGTTTTCATGGTTAGCTTTAATCTTTTGATGTTTGACCACATGTTTGGTTTTTTTCCCCAACGAAAAAACTTCTGTAAATCTTGGTTCCTCCCTTACCTCTCCAGAACAGTTCTTCAAAGATATCTGAGAGGCTATGCTCCCAGGCTAAAGTCCTCAATAAGGTCCCAGAATAAAACTTAACTCACAACTTTTAGATTGTGTGTTTTTCTTCAGTAGACATTAGAAATGCAGAATCTTGGGCTCCTCCGTAGACCCACTAAGCCAAAATCTGCATCTTAACAAGTACCCCAGATGATTCCTATACATGGTAAAATCTTAGACACTGGTCTAGATTCAAGATAATAATGAATGAAAAGCCAGGGCCTCTGGCATCAGAGACTTAGTCCAAGCAAAGTATGATAAATCCCAAGTACTGTCCTGCTAGTGGAGAAGAATAAGGTGCTGCGGAAGAGAGTTTGATATGGTGGAACATAAAATGTGAGTTTTGGAGGTGGAGAATGGAGGATGTGGGGAGGGGGGACAGTGTATATGTGTATGGGGTGGAGGGAACAGTAGTAAAGTTCATCTCCTGGAATAACAGGAGCCACAGGAAATGCAGGAGGCAACAGTCAATGCCCTGAAATACAATGCAAGGCCTCCTCTAGGTTGTACTGCACTAAAAGAGGATGGAAAATCCTATGGTACCCAAGTTGCCCCAAAGCACCCTGACTTCTCTGATGTCACTGCTGAGCCCTTCAGCCTCAGGGAGGGGCAGCCAAGTCCATGGCCTGCTTGGGGAGGGGGACAATTGAGAATGAACAGCCCAGCCACAGCAGATTTTCTAATTTTGGCTAGAGGCCAAGTGTTACTGAACCAAACTTAGGTCTGCTGGCTGGCATGCAGTAAAGTCATCTACTGACACTGGCTTATGGTGATGGAAAGTGCGGTGTTTATTGTAAGGCACCAGACAAGGAGTCCGGGACAGCTAATGCTCAAAAAACCTGAACTCCCGATGGGTTTCATGAAAGCAATTTTAAAGGCCGGGTGAGGGAGAGGAGTCACAGGGTATGTGATTAGCTCATGCACAGTTCTCTGATTGGTTGACGGTGAGATAACAGGGCGGTGTCACAGGGGTTAACATGATCAATCCTTGGGCTCCAGGAGGCCTGGGGGCTACATGCTCATGGTCATTAAGGAGTTTACAGCTCCCATTTGGTGGGGGTTTTAGTATCTGTAAAAAGACTCAGGAAATGTACAACAGGTACTATTAACTAGGTACTTCAGAGAGGAGCTAAAGCAGAGGATATGGGGAAGGGTCTGTCCTGCTCATTACACAAGTAGCCTGCAGTATACTGGGTGATCCAAAGAACTAAGTCAGATGTAAGATGGGAGGTCAGAGCCTAACAGTGAGGATGTGTGGCTGGTATTAATATCCTGAACTGACATATGAAGAAACTAAGGCAGATGGGTGAAGTGTCTCGTCACTCCCACTAGCTGGTTAGGTGATGCTGTTCAAATCAATTCACTTCTTAACTCCAGTTTTTGAGTTATTTTCTTAATGATTGCTCTAGGGATTACAATATACATCTTATTACAATTTATGTCATGTTAATGCTGGCTTAATCCTGGTAAAATATAACAACTTTGTTCCAGTATAGCTCCAGTGCCTTCTTCATTCTTGGTGCTATTATTGTCATTAATGTGTATGCAGATTGGTTTCAAGGCTATCCCAGCTTTCACTTTCTACTAGGCACCCCCAGGACTTCTTGTGTGTGCACATCCTCTCAGTCAGCCAGTGAGATGTAGAGAGCTTGTCTAATTTCCAAGGTCTCTCTGTTGGATTTCTGGCCACAGCCTCAGGCAGGCAAGGCTATAGGCATTTCCTATTTGTTTTCCAATGAGTTTTCTAATTTTACGGACAGTGCCCTCCACCCCAAATCAAGGCAGTCCCCTCTGGCAGCTAAGCTGCAGGTTTTCACAGGCAGCCCTGCCATAGCAACACTTTTGTGCCAACAGATCCGGGGCAGGGGTATGGATCAGTCCCAGGCAAGCAAGCTACAGACTCCTGTTGTTCTTACCCAAAGTTCAGCAGCGTCTCATGAATAAATGTTTATCAATTTGTTATTTGCCTTTGTCAACTTTCAGAGCCCTGCAGTGGTTGTTGGGGATTATTATTTCCAGTTGTTTTTGAGGGATAGAATTTGTCATCTTCTTTACTCTGCATTTCTGGAAATCCTGCCTCTTATTCATTTTAATGAGCCTTCAGTTTCTCATCAATAAAATTAGGTCTCTTCCTTCCTAGTCTTGTGCTAGGGACCAGGAAACCAAAGGTTTTGAGGAACTAGAGGAGTATTAAAATACGGCATGGGATGTATTACCTAAGGTTCAGATATGAGCAACCTTGCCTGACTCTGGCTGACGTATTTTAGAAGGATATGGGGCAGCTCAGAGACAAGGCTGCAATTAGTACAAATGAAAAAGGATGCTCCTTCAAATAAAAAAAAATTGCTGTTAGTTTATTATTGTACAAATAAACACCATACCACCCAGGGAAAGTAGAAACCAGGCATGTAACTGTCTCATCGGTAAAGGAAGGAGAAGAGTAGGGGAAGGGAAAGGAGTGAATAAGTAAAAGGAGGGGCAGGATTCTATCAATCAAACTTATTTTTCAAATTGGCCCAAATATATATGTCCACTCAAAATAAAGTAAAATTAAAACCTCTTGCTTGGACACTGCTATAGTCTGAATGCTTGTGCCCCACAAAATTCACATATTGAAATCCTAATGCTATTAGGAAGTGAGTCCTCTGGGAAATGATTAGGTCATAAGGATGGAGTTCTCATAAATGGGATTTGTGCCCTTATTAAAAATGCCTCACAGAAATCCCTCATTTCTTCTACCATGTGAGGGCACAGAGAAAAGTTGGCAGTCTGCAACTTGGAAGAGGACTTTCACCAGGACCCAGACATGCTAGCACCCTGGCCTTGGACTTCAATCCTCCAGAACTGTGATAAATATATTTATGTTGTTTATAAGCTACCCAGTCTGTGGTATTTTGTTCTATCAGCTCAAACAGACTAATACAGACACATACCATTGGTCTTCCAGACCCTTCTAAAGGAAGTTTGCAAGGGCCTTGGCAAGCAGAAGCAGTAATGGCATGCACACATGTATGTGCTCATAGTTCTAGCTGCTCAGCCACATCCTGATACGGGAGCATACACACCCTGGCAGTAGGCACACTCTCTGCCCTCAGGACTACTCCCAGCCAAGGAGACTGTGTTTAGATGGGTAGTCTCTCAGATGTGTCAGTGCATCTGAAGGCAGCGGGGGAATGAAAGAAGCAGCCTCAGGGAATACCCAGAGTTGCATAGGAATAAGACCTGTTGTGCATGTGCAGGCATCAACAAATGGACATACAGGTCTCCAAAGTGAATGTACATTCCTGGATGTCAGTGCAAGTTTGTTGTATTGAGAGCTCTCCTCTGCTTTAAGATGCAGCCAGAAGTCCCAGACTCTCCATAATCCACCCCCATTCTCACAGGAGTTAAAATAAATCCATAAGTTGAATGCTTTCCTTCTCTTAGACAAAGTGCCCTTATACAGTGCACAACATGAACAATCATACAAGGGAAAGCTGAATAACCAAATATTAAAAGCACAAGAAAAACAGCAATTTGAAAGATCCCAGAAGCAGGACACCACCACTGGGATAAATGAACTTCAACTATATTTAATTACTACGTTGCTCTACTCAAGATACAAATTCCAGAGAGAAAGCATCTGATTGGCTTTTCTTGGGCCATATGTCCATACATTGGCCAGGGCAGAACAATCTGATTAACAGCACTCCAGCACTGTATCCAAGCAAGAGGAATAGTTCCCCAGAACAAAATTAGGGTGCTGTTCCCAGAAATGAGAACACTTACTGAACAGGTAAAAATAACAGATGGCTAACTCAGAACAATTAATTAGGGATCAGATTCTTTACTGTAGGACTTCTCAGAGCCTTTAATTAGCAAATTTTGCTTTTATTAATTTTTAATAGGAGATAAAATATGGAACATTTCTCAATTATTTTACCAAAGAACTTTTTTTTTAACAGAATATTTCAGGAGACTAATAAGTGATTAAGACAGCAGAATAGGAAGATCCCGAACTTACCTCTTCCCACGGGCACACCAAAATTACAACTACTTACAGAGCAACTATCTATGAAAATGACCTGAAGACTAGCAGAAAAAAAATTTCCACAACAAAAGATATAAAGAAGGAGCCATAATGAGATGGGTAGGGGGGTGGGGATGTAGGCTAGTCAGGACCCATATCTCCAGGTTGGTAACCTAGAAACAAGAGGAGGGATATTTTTATATAATCACAGAGGTCCTCCCCAAGGAGCAAAGGCCTTGAACCCCACGTCAGGCTCCCCAGGCCAGGGGTCCTGCATTAGGAAGATGGGCAACCAGAATGTCTGGCTTAGAAAACCAGCAAGGCTTACGTTCCAGAGAGCCAGAGGGCTATAGGAAACAGAGAGTACACTCTTAAAGGGCACATGCAAAATTTCACAAGCTCTGAGTCCCAGCACAGAGGCAGTGCTTTGAAATGTTCCTGGATAGACCCACTTGCTGATCTTAGAGAGCCACCAGGAGGCAAGAGGCAGATGGGACTCACCCTGAGAACAGAAATGCAGGCAGCAGCCATTTTGGGGATCTCATCTTACCATGCTGACACTGGCACTGGCAAGAGCCATTTTGGAAGCCTCCTTCTAAGCTATTAGAGCCAGGGACCTAACCCACACACAACCAGGCCCACAGCAGTTGCACGTCACCAGGCATTGCAAACCACCAAGCCGAGGCAAAGCCTCTAAGCTACTGGGCCAGGAGCCAGCCCCACTTACCAGCATTCCCACAATAGTTGACTGCACTACAACAGAAAGGCACAGGCAACTCACATAGGGGATAGCTCTGGAACATCTAACTCTGGTACCCAGAGAGGAGCATGTTGCTGGGCTCCATAGGATGTCCCCTACATAAGGCCTCCTCTCCAAGACTGGGAAATGTAACCAACTTACCCGATGCATAGAAATGAGCATAGAGAATTAAGCAAAATGAGGACACAGGAAAATATGTTCCAAATGAAGGAACAAGACAAAACCTCACAAAAAAACTAAATGAAACAGAGGTAAGTAATCTAGCCAATAAAGAGTTTAACATGATGATCATAAAAATGTACACCAAACTCAGAAGAAGAATGGACAAATACAGTGAGAATTTCAACAAAGAGAAAATATTAAAAAGAAACAACCAAAGCTGAAGAATATAATAATTGAAATGAAAAATACTATTTCAGAGGGAATCAACAATAGATTAGATGATACAGGAGAACAAGTAAGCACTCTAGAACACAGAGTACTGGAAATCACCCAAGCTGAACAGAGAAAAGAAAAAAGAATTAAGAAAAAAGAGGATAGTTTAAGAGAACTCTGGGACAACATAAAGCATAATAATGTTCACATTATAGGGATGGGTCCCAGAAGGAGAAGAGAGAAAGAAAGGGGTAGAGAACTTATTAAAAAGAAATAAATAATAGCTGAAAACTTTTCTCACCTCTGGGGAAGGAAATAGATGTCCATGTCCAGGAAGCACAAAGTCCCAAACAAGATGAACCCAAAAAGGTCCACACAAAGACACATAATTAGAATGTCAAAAACTAAAAATAAAGAGAGAGTCTTAAAAATAGCAAGAGAAAAGCAGCTAGTTACATAAAAGGGAACTCCCATAAGATGATCAGCTGACTTTTCAGCAAAAAAAGGAGTGGCATGATATAATCAAAGGGATGAAAGGAAAAAACCTACAACCAAGAATACTCTACCCGGCAAGGTTATCATTCAGATTTGAAGGAAAGATAAAGAGTGTTACAGACAAGCAAAAGCTAAAGAGTTCATCACTACCAAACCAGCCTTACCAGAAATGTTAAAGGTACTTCTCTAACCAGAAAAGAAAAGGCCACAACTAGAAATAAGAAAATTATGAAAGGAAAAGTCTAGGTAAAGGTAAAGGCAAACATACAGTAAAGGTAGTAGATCACTACATATAAAACTAGTAGGAACGTTAAGAGAGACAAGTAATAAAATCATCTATGTCTACAATAAGTAGTGAAGGGATACACAAAATAAAAAGATATAAAATATAATATGAAAAAAGTAAAATGTAGGTGGAGAGAGTAAAAATGTAGGGCTGTTAGAATGAGTTCTAATTTAAGAATAATCAACTTTAAAAACATATATATATATATATATATATAGATATAGATTGTAATATATGAACCCCATGGACTCCACAAACCAAAAACCTATAAAAGATACACAAAAATAAAGAGAAAGGAATCCAAACATAATACTAAAGATAGGCATCAAATCACACAGGAAGAGAGCAAGAGAAGAAGAAAGGAACAGAAGAAGAACTACAAAAACAAGCAGCAAACAATTAACAAAATGGTAATAAGTACATATCTATCAATAATTACTTTATATGTAAATGGACTAAATGCTCCAATCAAAAGACATAGGATAGCCAAATGGGTAAAAAAAAACAAGGCCCATATACATGCTGCCTATGAAAAACTCAGTTCAGTTCTAAAGACACACAGACTGAAAATGAGGGGGTTTTAAAAGATTTTCCATGCAAATGTAAACAAACAAAAAGTCGGGGATAGCAATACTTATATGGGACAAAGTAGACCTTAGAACAAAGAGTTTAACAGGAGACAAAGATGAGCATTACATAATGATAAATGAATCAATCCAACATGAAGGTATAACACCTGTAAATATATATGTACACAACATAGGAGACCTAAATACATAAAACAAGTATTATAAACATAACGGGAGAAATTGACAGTAATACAATAACAGTAGGGGACTTTAACCCACCGCTTACATCAATGGACAGATCATCCAGAAAATCAATAAGGAAACGCTGGTCTCAGATGACACATTAGACCAAATGAACATAGATATATACAAAACATTTCATTCAAAAATAGCAGTATATATATATATATATATATATATATATATATATATATATATATATATATATATATATATATATTTCAAATGCACATGGAACATTCTCCAGAATAGATGACATGCTAGGCAACAAAACAAGTCTCAGTAAATTCAAGAAGATTAAAATCATACCAATCATCTTTTCTTTAAAAAAATTTTTTTTTATTTTTTAGCATCTTTATTACAGTATAATTGCTTTACAACGGTGTGTTAGTTTCTGCTTTATAACAAAGTGAATCAGTTATACGTATAAATATGTTCCCATATCTCTTCCCTCTTGCATCTCCCTCCCTCCAACCCTCCCTATCCCACCACTCTAGGTGGTCACAAAGCACCGAGCAGATCTCCCTGTGCTATGTGGCTGCTTCCCACTAGCTATCTATTTTACGTTTGGTAGTGTATATATGTCCATGCCACTCTCTCGCTTTGTCACAGCTTACCCTTCCCCCTCCCCATATCCTCAAGTCCATTCTCTAGTAGGTCTGTGTCTTTATTCCTGTCTTACCCCTACGTTCTTCATGACATTTTTTTTTTTAGATTCCATATATATGTTTTAGGATATGGTATTTGTTTTTCTCTTTCTGACTTACTTCACTCTGTATGACAGTCTCTATGTCCATCCACCTCACTACAAATAATTCAGTTTCATTCTTTTTTATGCCTGAGTAATATTCCATTGTATATATGTGCCACATCTTCTATATCCATTCATCTGTTGATGGGCACTTAGGTTGCTTCCATGACCTGGCTACTGTAAGTAGAGCTGCAGTAAACCTTTTGGTACATGACTGTTTTTAAACTATAGTTTTCTCAGGGTATATGCCTAGTAGTGGGATTCCTGGGTTGTATGGTAGTTCTATTTTTAGTTTTTTAAGGAACCTCCATACTGTTCTCCATAGTGGCTGTATCCATTTACATTCCCACCAACAGTGCAAGAGAGTTCCCTTTTCTCCACACCCTCTCCAGCATTTATTGTTTCTAGATTTTTTGATGATGGCCATTCTGACCTGTGTGAGATGATATCTCATTGTAGTTTTGACTTGCATTTCTCTAATGATTAATGATGTTGAGCATTCTTTCATGTGTTTGTTGGCAGTCTGTATATCTTCTTTGAAGAAATGTCTATTTAGGTCTTCTGCCCATTTTTGGATTGGGTTGTTTGTTTTTTGATATTCAGCCGCATAAGTTTCTTGTATGTTTTGGAGATTAATCTTTTGTCAGTTGTTTCATTTGCAAATATTTTCTCCCATTCTGAGGGTTGTCTTTTCACTTTGTTTATGGTTTCCATTGCTGTGCAAAAGCTTTGAAGTTTCATTAGGTCCCATTTGTTTATTTTTGTTTTTATTTCCATTTCTCTAGGAGGTGGGTCAAAAAGGATCTTGCTGTGATTTATGTCACAGAGTGTTCTGCCTATGTTTTCCTCTAAGAGTTTGATAGTGTCTGGCCTTACATTTAGGTCTTCAATCCATTTTGAGTTTATTTTTGTGTATGGTGTTAGGGAGTGTTCTAATTTCATTCTGTTACATGTAGCTGTCCAGTTTTCCTAGCACCACTTATTGAAGAGGCTGTCTTTTCTCCACTGTATATTCTTGCCTCCTTTATCAAAAATAAGTGACCATATGTGCATGGGTTTAACTTTGGGCTTTCTATCCTGTTCCATTGGTCTATATTTCTGTTTTTGTGCCAGTACCGTACTATCTTTATTACTGTAGCTTTGCAGTATACTCTGAAGTCAGGGAGCCTGGTTCCTCCAGTTCCACTTTTCTTTCTCAAGATTGCTTTGGCTATTTGGGGTCTGATGTGTTTCCATAAAAATTGTGAAATTTTTTGTTCTAGTTCTGTGAAAAATGCCACTGGTAGTTTGATAGGGATTGCATTGAATCTGTAGATTGCTTTGGGTAGTAGAGTCATTTTCACACTGTTGATTCTTCCAATCCAAGAACATGGTATATCTCTACATCTATTTGTATCATCTTTAATTTCTTTCATCAGTGTCTTATAATTTTATGCATATAGGTATTTTGTCTCCTTAGGTAGGTTTATTCCTAGATATTTATTCTTTTTGTCACAGTGGTAAATGGGAGTGTTTTCTTAATTTCACTTTCAGATTTTTCATCATTAGTGTACAGGAATGCCAGAGATTTCTGTGCATTAATTTTGTATCCTGCTACTTTACCAAATTCATTGATTAGCTCTAGTAGTTTTCTGGTAGCATCTTTAGGATTCTCTATGTATAGTATCATGTCATCTGCAAACAGTGACAGCTTTACTTCTTCTTTTCCAATTTGGATTCCTTTTATTTCCTTTTCTTCTCTGAATGCTGTGGCTAAAACTTCCAAAACTATGTTGAATAAGAGTGGTGAGAGTGGGTAAACTTGGCTTATTCCTGATCTTAGTCGAAATGCTTTCAGTTTTTCACCACTGAGGACAGTGTTGGCGCTGGGTTTGTCATATATGGCCTTTATTATGTTGAGGAAAGTTCCCTCTATGCCTACTTTCCGGAGGGTTTTTTATCATAAATGGGTGTTGAATTTTATCAAAAGCTTTCTCTGCATATATTGAGATGACCATATGGTTTTTCTCCTTCAATTTGATAATATGGTGTATCACATTGATTGATTTGCGTATATTGAGGAATCCTTGAATTCCTGGGAAAAACCCCACTTGCTCATAATGTATGACCCTTTTAATGTGCTGTTGGATTCTGTGTGCTAGTATTTTGTTGAGGTTTTTTGCATCAATGTTCATCAGTGATATTGGCCTGTAGTTTTCTTTCTTTGTAATATCTTTGTCTGGTTTTTGTATCAGGGTGATGGTGGCCTCGTAGAATGAGTTTGGGAGTGTTCCTCCCTCTGCTATATTTTGGAAGAGTTTGAGAAGGGTAGGTGTTAGCTCTTCTCTAAATGTTTGATAGAATTCGCCTGTGAAGCCATCTGGTCCTGGGCTTTTGTTTGTTGGAAGATTTTTAATCACAGTTTCAATGTCAGTGCTTGTGATTGGTCTGTTCGTATTTTCTATTTCTTCCTGGTTCAGTCTCGGAAGGTTGTGCATTTCTAAGAATTTGCCCATTTCTTCCAGGTTGTCCATTTTATTGGCATAGAGTTGCTTGTAGTAATCTCTCATGATCTTTTGTATTTCGCAGTGTCAGTTGTTACTTCTCCTTTTCATTTCTAATTCTATTGATTTGAGTCTTCTCCCTTTTTTCTTGATGAGTCTAGCTAATGGTTTATCAATTTTGTTTATCTTCTCAAAGAACCAGCTTTTGGTTTTATTGATCTTTAGTATTGTTTCCTTCATTTCTTTTTCATTTATTTCTGATCTGATCTTTATGATTTCTTTCCTTCTGCTAACTTTGGGGTTTTATGTTCTTCTTTCTCTAATTGCTTTAGGTGCAAGGTTAGGTTGTTTATTCTAGATGTTTCCTGTTTCTTAAGGTAGGATTTTATTGCTCTAAACTTCCCTCTTAGAACTGCTTTTGCTGCATCCCATAGGTTTTGGGTCATTGTGTTTTCATTGTCCTTTGTTTCTAGGTATTTTTTGATTTCCTCTTTGATTTCTTCAGTGATCTCTTGGTTATTAAGTAGTGTGTTGTTTAGCCTCCATGTGTTTGTATTTCTTACAGATTTTTTTCTGTAATTGATATCTAGTCTCATAGCGTTGTTTTCAGAAAAGATACTTGATACGATTTCAATTTTCTTAAATTTACTAAGGCTTGATTTGTGACCCAAGATATGATCTATCCTGGAGAATGTTCAATGAGCACTTGAGAAGAATGTGTATTCTGTTGTTGTTGCATGGAATGTCCTATAAATATCAATTAAGTCCATTTTGTTTAATGTGTCATTTAAAGCTTGTGTTACGTTATTTGTTTTCATTTTGGATGATCTGTCCATTGGTGAAAGTGGGGTGTGAAAGTCCCCTACTATGATTGTGTTACTGTCAGTTTCCCCTTTTATGGCTGTTAGTATTTGCCTTATGTATTGAGGTCCTCCTGTGTTGGGTGCATACATATTTACAGTTGTTATATCTTCTTCTTGGAGTGATCCCTTGATCATTCTGTAGTGTCCTTCTTTGTCTCTTGTAATAGTCTTTGTTTTAAAGTCTATTTTGTCTGATATGAGAATTGCTACTCCAGCTTTCTTTTGATTTACATTTGCATGGAATATCTTTTTCCATCCCTTCAATTTCAGTCTGCATGTGTCCCTAGGTCTGAAGTGGGTCTCTTGTAGGCAGCATACATATGGGTCTTGTTTTGTATCCATTCAACCAGTCTGTGACTTTTGGTTGGAGCATTTAGTCCATTTACATTTAAGGTAACTATTGATATGTATGTGCCTATTACCATTTTCTCAATTTTGGGGGGGGGGGTTATTATTGTAGGTCTTTTCCTTCTCTTGTGTTTCCTGCCTAGAGAAGTTCCTTTAGCATTTGTTGTAAAGCTGGTTTGGTGGTGCTGAATTCTCTTAGTTTTTGCTTGTCTGTAAAGGTTTTAATTTCTCCATCAAATCTGAATGAGATCCTTGCTGGGTAGAGTAATCTTTGTTGTAGGTTTTTCTCTTTCATCACTTTAAATATGTCCTGCCACTCCCTTCTAGCTTGCAGACTTTCTGCTGAAAGATCAGCTGTTAACCTGATGGGGATTCCCTTATGTGTTACTTGTTGTTTTTCCCTTGCTGCTTTTAATATTTGTTCTTTGTATTTAATTTTTGATAGCTTGATTAATATGTCTTGGCATGTTTCTCCTTGGATTTATCCTGTATGGGACTATCTGTGCTTCCTGGACTTGATTAGCTATTTCCTTTCCCATATTAGGGAAGTTTTCAACTATAATCTCTTCAAATATTTTCTCAGTCCCTTTCTTTTTCTCTTCTTCATCTGGGACCCCTATAATTCAAATGTTGGTGCATTTAATGTTGTCCCAGAGGTCTTTGAGACTGTTCTCAATTCTTTTCATTGTTTTTTCTTTATTCTGCTCTGCAGTAGTTGTTTCCACTATTTTATCTTCCAGGTCACTTATCCATTCTTCTGCCTCAGTTATTCTGCTATTGATCCCTCTAGAGAATTTTATTTTCATTTATTGTGTTGTTCATCATTGTTTGTTTGCTCTTTAGTTTTTCTAGGTCCTTGTTAAACGTTTTTTGTATTTTCTCCATTCTATTTCCAAGATTTTGGATCATCTTTACTATCATTATTCTGAATTCTTTTTCAGGTAGACTGCCTATTTCGTCTTCATTTGTTAGGTCTGGTGGGTTTTTGCCTTGCTCTGCTGTGTGTTTTTCTGTCTTCTCATTTTGCTTAACTTACTGTGTTTGGGGTCTCCTTTTTGCAGGCTGCAGGTTCGTAGTTTCCATTGTTTTTGGTGTCTGTCCCCAGTGGCTAAGGTTAGTTCAGTGGGTTGTGTAGGCACTCTGGTAGATGAGGCTGGACTTGTCTTTCTGGTGGGCAGGTCTGCATCTGGTGGTGTGTTTTGGAGTGTCTGTGGCCTTATTATGATTTTAGGCAGCCTCTGTGCTAACGGATGGGGTTGTGTTCCTGTCTTGCTTGTTGTTTGGCATAGGGTGTCCTGCACTGTAGCTTGCTGGTCACTGAGTGGAGCTGGGTCTTGGCATTGAGATGGAGATCTCGGGGAGATTTTCACCATTTGATATTACGTGGGGCTGCGAGGTCTCTTGTGGACCAGTGTCCTGAACTTGACTCTCCCACCTCAGTGGCACAGCCCTGACACCTGGCTGGAGCACCAAGTGCCTGTCCTTCACACAGCTCAGTATAAAAGGGAGAAAAGAAAGAAAGAAAGAAGAAGATAAAATAAAATAAAATATAATAGTTATTTAAATAAAAAATAATTATTAAGAAAAAGAATTTTTTAATATTTAAAAAAAAAACAAAGACAGACAGAACCCTAGGACAAATGGTAAAAGCAAAGCTATACAGACAAAATCACACACAGAAGCATACACATACACACTCACAAAAAGACAAAAAGGAGAAAAATATATATATATCATTGCTCCCAAAGTCCACCTCCTCAATTTGGAATGATTCGTTGTCTATTGAGGTATTCCACAGATGCAAGGGTACATCAAGTTGATTGTGGAGATTTAATCCGCTGCTCTTGAGGCTGCTGGGAGAAATTTCCCTTTCTCTTCTTTGTTCACACAGCTCCCGGGGTTCAGCTTTGGATTTGGACCCGCCTCTGTGTGTAGGTCGCCTGAGGGCATCTGTTCTTCACTCAGACAGGACGGGGGGGTGGGAGCAGTATGGATGCGGGGCGAGCCTGCGGCGGCAGAGGCCAGCGTGACGTTGCACCAGCCTGAAGCGTGCCGTGCATTTCTCCTGGGGAAGTTGTTCCTGGATCATGGGACCCTGTTAGTGGCGGGCTGCACAGGCTCCCGGGAGGGGAGGTGTGGATAGTGACCTGTGCTTGCACACAGGCTTCTTGGTGGCTGCAGCAGCAGCCTTAGTGTCCCATGCCCGTCTCTGGGGTCCACGCTGATAACTGCGGCTCAGGCCCGTCTCTGGAGCTCATTTAAGCGGCGCTCTGAATCCCCTCTCCTCACCCACCATGAAACAAAGAGGCAAGAAAAAGTCTCTTGTCTATTTGGCAGCTCCAGACTTTTCCCAGACTCCCTCCCAGCTAGCCATGGCGTACTAGCTCCCTTCAGGCTGTGTTCACACAGCCAACCACAGTCCTCTTCCTGGGATCCGACCTCCGAAGCCTGAGCCTCAGCTCACAGCCCCTGCCCGCCCCGGCAGGTGAGCAGACAACCCTCTCGGGCTGGTGAGTTCTGGTTGGCAATGATCCTCTGTGCGGGAGTCTCTCCACTTTGCCCTCCACACCCCTGTTGCTGCGCTCTCCTCTGTGGCTCGGAAGCTCCCCCCTCCGCCACCCACAGTCTCCGACGACTGCAAAGGGGCTTCCTAGTGTGTGGAAACCTTTCCTCCGTCACAGCTCCTCCCACTGGTGCAGGTCCCGTCCCTATTCTTTGTCTCTGTTTATTCTTTTTTCTTTTGCCCTACCCAGGTACTTGGGGAGTTTCTTGCCTTTTGGGAGGTCTGAGGTCTTCTACCAGTGTTCAGTAGGTGTTCTGTAGGAGTTGTTCCACATGTAGATGTATTTCTGATGTATTTGTGGGGAGGAAGGTGATCTCCGTGTCTTACTCTTTTGCCATCTTGAAGCTCCTCACAAGCATATTTTCTGACCACAAGGGTATGAAAGTAAAAATCAACTACAAGAAAAAACTGGAAAAAACACAAACATGCGAAGTCTAAACAATATGATACTAAACAACCAATGAGTCATAGAAGAAATAAAAGAAGGAATTAAAAAAATATTTTGAGACAAATGAAAATGGAAATACAATGTTCCAAAATCTATGAGATGCAACAAAAGAAGTTCTAAAAAGGAAGTTTATAGCAATACAGGGATAGCTCAGGAAATAAGAAAATCTCAAACAAGCTAACCTTACACCTAATGGAACTAGGGGAAAAAGCATTAGTAGAAGGAGGCAAATAAAGATCAGAGCATAAATAAATAAAATACAGGCCAAAAAGCAATAGAAAAGATTAATGAAACCAAGAGCTGCTGCTTTGAAAAGCTAAACAAAACTGACAAACTTTTAACCAGACTCATCAAAAAAAAGAGAGAGAGGGCCCAAATAAATAAAATCAGAAATGAAACAGAAGTTACAACCAGCACCACAGAAATCAAAGGATCATGAAAGATTACCATGAATGATTTTGTACCAAAAATTAGACAACCTTGAAGAAATGGATAAATTTCTAGAAACATACAATTTTCCAAGACTGAATCAGGAAGAAATAGAAAATATGAAAAGATCAATTACCTGTAATGAAATTAAATCAGTAATCACAAAACTCTCTTCAAACATAAGTTCAGGATACATGGCTTCACAGGTGAATTCTACCAAGTATTTAAAGAATTAACACCTATTTTTCTCAACCTATTCCAAAAAATTGAAAAGGAAGGAATGCTTCCAAACTCATTCTATGAGGCCAGCCTCACCTGATATCAATACCAAACAAAGAAACCACATGAAAAAAATTACAGGCCAAAATCATTGATGAACATAGAGGCAAAAATCTTCAACAAAATATTAGCAAACCAAATTCAACAATACATTGAAAGGATTATACACCATGATCAAGTGAGATTTCTCACCCCATATTCAAAAATAAACAAAATGGATTAAAGACTTAAATGTAAGATCTGAAACCACAATACCGACAGAAGAAAACTTAGGCAGTAAACTCTTTAACTTCAGTCTCAGCAACATGCTTTTTGGATCTGTCTTCTCAGGCAAGGGAAACAAAAGCAAAAATTTTTAAATGGAACTACATCAAACCAAAAGCTCTTGCACAGTGAAGGAAACCATCAACAAAATGAAAAGGCAGCCTACTTAATGGGAGAAGATATTTGCAAATAATATATCTGATAAGGGGTTAATATTAAAAATATATGAAGAACTCACCCAATTCAGTGACAAGAACAATTTGATTAAAAAATTGTCAGAGAACCTGAATAGACATTTTTCCAAAGAAGACATTCAGATGACAAACAGATACATGAAAAAATGCTCCATATCACTAATTATTAGGGTAATGCAAATCAAAACCATAGTAAGATATCACCTTACACCTATCAGAATGCCTCTTATCAAAAAGACAACAAATAGCAAGTGTTGGCAAGGTCGTAGAAGAAAAGGAGCCCTTGTACACTGTTAGTAGGAATGTAAATTGTTACAGCCACTATGAAAAACTGTATGGAGGTTCCTCAAAAAATTAAAAATAGTACTACCAAATGATCCAGCAATTCCACTTCTGGGTATTTATCTAAAGAAAACTAAAACATTAATTTGGAGAGATATAAGCACTGTGTTCATTGTAGCATTATTTACAATAGTCAGGATATGGAAGCAGCCTAAGTGTCTGTCAATAGATAAATGGATAAAGATATGGTGTATATACTACATACCTCTATATAAAATGGAATGTGACCCAGCCATAAAAAAAATGAAGTCTTGCCGTTTGCAATAACATGGATGGATCTAGAGGGTATTACGCTAAGTGAAGTATGTCAGACAAATATCATGCTATTTCACACACATGTGGAGTCTAAAAAACAAAATAAATGAATAAATAAAGCAAAATATAAGCAGACCTATAGATACAGACAACAAACTGGTGGTTGCCAGAGGGGAGGGCCCTAGGAAAAAATACTTGAAATAGGTAAAGGGAGTTAAGAGGTACAAACTCCAGTCATGCAGTACGGCAAACCTTGTTTTACTGTGCTTCATTTTATTGTGCTTTGCAGATACTGCATTTTTACAACTTGAAGGTATGTGGCAACCCTGCATTGTCAGTTGATGGTTAGCATTTTTTAGTGATAAAGTATTTTTTAATTAAGGTATGTTGCACCCTTAACTACAGCATAGTGTAAACATAACTTTTATATGTACTGGGAAACCAAAAATTTGTGTGACTTGCTCTATTGAAATATTTGCTTTATTGTGGTGGTATATAACCAAACCTGCAATAGGTTTGAGGTATGCCTGTGAATAAGTCAAGGGGCTATATTGTACATCATAGGTAATATAGTCAACAATATTGTAGAAACTTTGTATAGGGACAGATGGTTACTAGACGTATCATGGTGGTCATTTTGTAATGTATTTAAATGTTGAATCACTGTTTTGTATACCTGAAACTAACATAATATTTTATGTCAATTGTATTTCAATTAAAAAATAATGACTTGGGCCTCCCTGGTGGCGCAGTGGTTAAGAGTCCGCCTGCCGATGCAGGGGATACGGGTTCGTGCCCCGGTCTGGGAGGATCCCATATGCCGCGGAGCGGCTGGGCCCGTGAGCCATGGCCGCTGGGCCTGCGCATCCGGAGCCTGTGCTCCGCAACGGGAGAGGCCACAACAGTGAGAGGCCCGCATACCGCAAAAAAAAAGAAAAAAAAAAAAAAGAAAATAAAAAATAAAAAATAATGACTTTATCAAATCTCAAAAAAAAGAGAGAGAGAGAGTATTAAGTGTCCCAAAAACACCTTTAGGGGAATTAGACCACATCACTTCTGTGCCCATATGTATTGTAGCCCCTGAGGGAAAGAAATTGCCTGTCTTATTTACCATTCAATCTCCTATGCCTAGAATAGGCCTGGCACAGAGAAGGCACTCAATAAATGGAGGCATTGAAGGAATATGTTTATATTATCTGTGTATTTCATCCCCGAAAGTCTGAATTGCATGAGGTATTGCAAGAACCATGCTCATCAAAGGGAAATTTAGTTAGGTTAATTATATAGTGCTCAATAAGGCCTGAGCAAACTGTTCATCCTCTACAGAGCCCCAGAGTCATATCGCTAAAGGGAAAACCTTACATGCCTCTCCTACACCTTAAACTCTCTAATACTTGTCTCAGGCCTACAAGCATAAACTCTGGAGCATGATACACACAGCTTTCCTGTGCCCCTGTGCCCCTTCTGATCACATATTCTGCATCTCCCCAACCTTCACATTAGGTTCCAGAAAAATGGTTTATGAGTCCCTAAATATGGAGGTTGTTTTACTCCTCTGTAACTTTGCAAGTAGTGTTCCTATGTCTGAAATGCCATTTGCTCCTCCCCTTAGCCACTTAAAAACTTCATCTTCAAAATCCAGCTTAACTGTTAACTCCCCTGTGAAGTTTTCCCTGATCTCACCCAGCTGCTAGCCCAGTCCTCCAAATAATCTCTCTCCTCTGAAGTGTGCACATTTGTGAGTTGCTGCATTCATCACATGCTGCTGTTTGTTTCTTTTCTTTTTTTGGAGTATAGCTGACTTACAATGTTGTGTTAGTTTCAGGTGTAGAGCAAAGTGATTCAGTTATACATAGACATACATCCATTCTTTCTCAGATTCTTTCCCCATATAGGTTATTACAGAATATTGAGTAGAGCTCCCTGTGCTATGCAGGAGGTCCTTTTTCATTATCTGTTTTATATAGTAGTGTGTATATGTTAATCCCAAACTCCTAATTTATACCCCCCCACACCTTTCTCTTTTGGTACCCATAAGTTTGTTTTCTAAGTCTGTGAGTCTGTTTCTGTTTTGTAAGTAAATTCATCTTTATCATTTTTTTAGATTCCACATATAAGTGATATCATATGATATTTGTCTTTCTCTGACTTACTTCACTTAGTATGATAATCCCTAGGTCCTTTCATGTTGCTGCAAATGGCATTATTTCATTCTTTTTTATGGCTGAGTAATATTCCATTGTGGGTGCCCCCACTATTATTGTGTTACTGTTGATTTCTCCTTTTATGGCTGTTAGTATTTGCCTTATTTATTGAGGTGCTCCTATGTTGGGTGCATATGTAATTACAATTGTTATATCTTCTTGGATTGATCCCTTGATCATTATGTAGTGTCCTTCTTTGCCTCTTGTAACAGTCTTTATTTTAAAGTCTATTTTGTATGATATGACTATTGATACTCTAGCTTCTTTTGATTTGCATTTTCATGGAATACCTTTTTCCATCCCCTCACTTTCAGTCTGTATGTGTCCCTAGATCTGAAGTGGGCTTCTTGTAGACGGCATATATACGGGTCTTGTATTTGTATCCATTCAGCCAGTCTGTGTCTTTTGGTTGGAGCATTTAATCTGTTTACATTTAAGGTAATTACCAATATGTATGTTCTTATTGCCATTTTGTTACTTGCTTTGGATTTGTTTTTGTAGGACTTTATTCTTCCCTTCCTCTTTTGTTCTCTTCTCTTATAATTTGATGACTATTTTTAGTGTTGTGTCTGGATTTCTTTTTCTTTTTTGTATGTATATCTAGGGTAGATTTTTGTTTCACAGTTACCATGTGGTTTTGATATAGCAGTCTATATATAAAAAAGATTGTTTTAAGTTGCTGGTCTCTTAATTTCAAATGCATTTCCAATGTCCTGCATTTGTACTCTCCTCTTCTCATGATTGCTGGTTTTGATATCATATTTTTATGTAGATTATTTCCTACCTTAACTGTATATTTGCCTTTACTGGTGAGCTTTCCCATTTGTAATTTTCTTCTTTCTAGTTGGGACCTTTTCTTGTCCACCTAGAGAAGTTCCTTTAGAATTTGTTGTAAAGCTGGCTTGGTGGTGCTGAATTCTCTTAGCTTTTGCTTGTCTGTAAAGCTTTTGATTTCTCTGTCAAATCTGAACGAGAGCCTTGCTGGGTAGAGTATTCTTGGTTGTAGGTTTTTCCCTTCCATCACTTTAAATATATTGTGCCACTCCCTTCTGACCTGCAGAGTTTCTGATGAAAAATCAGCTGATAACTTTATGGGGATTCCCTTGTATGTTATTTGTTGCTTTTCCCTTGTTGCTTTTAATATTTTCTCTTTGTCTTTAATTTTTGTCAATTTGATTAATATGTGTCTTGGCGTGTTCCTCCTTGGTTTTATCCTGTATGGGATTCTCTGTGCTTCCTGAACTTGGGTGACTATTTCCTTTCCCATGTTAGGGAAGTTTTCAGCTATTATCTCTTCAAATATTTTCTCAGGCCCTTTCTCTCTCTCTCTTCTCTTTCTGGGACCCCTATAATGTGAATGTTTGTGAGTTTAATGTTGTCCCAGAGGTCTCTAAGACTGTCCTCATTTCTTTTTTTTTTTTTTTTCTTTTTTTGCGGTATGTGGGCCTCTCACTGTTGTGGCCTCTCCCGTTGCGGAGCACAGGCTCCGGATGCGCAGGCCCAGCGGCCATGGCTCACGGGCCCAGCCGCTCCGCGGCATATGGGATCCTCCCATACCGGGGCACGAACCCGTATCCCCTGCATCGGCAGGCGGACTCTTAACCACTGCGCCACCAGGGAGACCCCTCATTTCTTTTCATTCTTTTTTCTTTACCATGTTTCACAGAAGTGATTTCCACCATTCTGCCTTCCAGCTCACTTAAGCATTTTTCTTCCTCATTTATTCTGCTATTGACTCCTTTGAGTGTATTTTTCATTTCAGTTTACTTATTGTTTAACTCTGTGTTTTTTTTCTTTATATCCTCTAGCTCTTTGTTAAACATTTCTTGGGTCTTCTTGGTCTGTGCCTCTATTCTTTTTCTGAGATCTTGGATCATCTTTACTGTCATTACTCTGAATTCTTTTTTGGGTAGATACCCTATCTCCACTTCGCTTAGTTGTTTTTCCGGGGTTTTATCTTGTTCCTTCATCTGGAACATATTCCTCTGCTGTCTCAGTTTGTTTAAGTTTCTGTTGTGGTCTCCATTTCGCAGGCTGTAGGACTGTAGTTCCTCTTGCTTCTGGTGTCTGCCCCCCTGGTGGGTGAGGCTGGTCTAGAGGCTTGTGCAGGCTTCCTTGTGGGAGGGACTGGTGCCTGCCCTCTGGTGGGTGGAGCTGGATCTTTTCCCTCTGGTGGGCAGAGTTGTGTCAAGTGGTGTGTTTAGAGGCAGCTGTGGGTTTAGGAAGACTTTAGGCAGCCTGCCTGCTGATTGGTGGGGCTGTGTTCCTGATTGGTAGTGGCCTGAGGCATCCTAGCACTGGAGGCTACAGGCTGTTTGGTGGGGCCAGGTCTTGGTGTCAAAATGGCAGCCTCCAGGAGAGCTCATGCCAATGAGTACTCCCTGGTACCTCCACCACCAGTGTCCTTGTCCCAACAGTGAGCCACAGCTTCTCCCCACCTCCGCAGGAGACCCACTAAGACCAGCAGGTGGGTCTGGTCCAGGCTCCTACAAAGTCACTGCTTTTTCCCTGGGTCCTGGTGTGCACAAGACCTTGTATGTGCTCTCCAAGAGTGGAGTTTCTGTTTCCCCCAGTCCTGTGGAGTTCCTGCAATCAAGCCCCACTGGCCTTCAAAGACAAATGCTCTGGGGGCTCCTGCTCCTGATTCCAGACCCCCGGACTAGGGAGCCTGATGCAAGGCCAGAACTCTCACTCCTGTGGGAGAACGTCTGCAATATAATTATTTTCCAGTGTGTGAATCACCCACTTGGTGGGTATGGGATTTGAATATATCATGAATGCACTCCTTCTAGTGACTCATTGTGGCTTCTTCTTTGTCTTTGAATGTAGAATATCTTTTTAGGTAAGTTCCAGTCTTTTTTGTTGATTGTTGTTCAGCAGTTAGTTGTGATTTTGGTGTTTTTGTGAGAGAAGGTGAGCTCAAGTCCTTCTGTTCTGCCATCTTGCCTCCAACCTCTCTTCACACGTTGCTGTTCTATAAGCTTGTTTGTCTTCCCTTTTAGCAGATGAGCCACTTGGGGATAAAGATCATGCTTGTTCATCTGAATAGTTGTAACTAGTACCTAGTTTCATCTAACCAGGATAAGAAAAATCCCTCTAGGAGTTTCAAACAAAAGGACTCTAATGGCAGGAATTGGATACATGAGTGATAGAAGAAGCTGAGAAGCCAGTCAGGGACAGTGAGCATCTTAGTTTGGGTTTCCAAGAAGCAGACTCTGAGACAAGATTCAAATGCAGGCAATTTATCAGAAAATGCAAGGAATATAGGTAGATGGGGAGAAGTGCTACAGGAAAGGAATGCAAGGCAACTTCCCCACAAGGGCATCTATTTAGCCAGTTACCAAAATGGGCAGCTGGAGCTTAATTCCACATGGACATTCTAGAAAACAGCACAAAATGCACATCTCAGAATTATCCTCACCAAGGGGTAAGGGAGCTGGGGTATTTACACTAGTCAGCCATTGGTCAAGGGCTACCTCCTGAGGAAATGTTAATTCTTAGGCAATTACAGCCTGCTGTACACACCAAGTGGGTGTCAGCTGCTTGGGGGTAGCTCTCCAACAAAGATACAGGCAGGAGCTTACCTTTGGAAGTCAGGCTGGCTGACTAAAATGGTGAGTGGATTCTTAGAGATGTGGACAGAGCATTGATAGCATCAGCTATAGTGAGGCAACTCAGAAGTTAACAGAATCAATAGCTGACCTTGATGTCCAGAGTCTGAAGCTGGAGTACTGGGTCCTGGAAGCCAGGAATACATGTAGAAGCTGGAATGCTCATTGTGCGCTTGTTCTTGTTTGGCAGACACTAGAGCCATAGAGGGCATTTAGCCTCTCCCAAAGACTCCACAGGAGGCAAGCAGAGGCATCTTCCTTCCTCCTGTCCTGCAGTCCCCACCAGTGCCTCCCTTGGCCAGAACCAGCTGGAAACCACTTGACAGGAGCTTGGGAGACCAGCCTGCTCTCCAGGATGCAGAGCAGAGTGGATCAGAGTAAGAGCAAACTGGCCCCAGGACTGGCAGACTACCGTGACACTGTAACATACAGAGCTGTGTTCTCCCCCAAACCACCAGCATCACAATTACCTGGGCAGTTTGTTTAAAAGGCAGATTCCTGGGCCCTAGTCTTGGCCTGATGAATCAGAACCTCACTGATGAGGTTGGGGTCCTAGGAGTCTATTTTTAACAGGTCTCTGAAGAGGTTCTTATACATAACTAAATTTGGGAACTACTGTAGAAGTGACTCAACAAAAATGTTTTGGAGATGTAAAAAAATTAAAGTGAATGAAATAGGTAACAAGACGAAAATTCGATTTCTTGCCAATCCAAAAGATCAATTAACAAAAACGGTCCTTTCCAGTTAATCTAAGTTTAACGGCTTAAAAGTAAGTCTTTGATTTTCATTTTACAAAAAAGTAATCAAAGTCAAAGGATACTAGAAAATATATCCATAAAAGCCTGAGGTAGCACCAGGGAGCAGGATCCAAATTGTAGATGCTTTTGTTGGCACACTTATCATACTATATTGCTATTGTTATTGTTGTTGTTATTGTTGTTGTGTTGTCATGGCCACCTACCCTCTACTAGACTCTGAGTTGAAGGGTTGTGTCTTACTACTTTCTGCACACCCAGCACAAAACATGGCTAATTACACAAGAGGGGTCTGAAAAATGCATGTAGAGTTAAGTTCAGAATCTAAAGCTTCCCCTTAGCCACTAACGTCTCTGAAGCTGGCTCTTTCAGCTACAGGTCAACTCAGAATGTGGCCAAAGGATTTCTTTTTTTCTTTGAATTTCCAAAACCCTTTCAGGTTTTCCATAAAATTGGCTTTATAAATTTTTCTCTTGGTTTCAAACATTCATGCGGTAAATTTGTTCAGTGATGCATTACACATGATATATTGTGTTTATTTTGGAATAATTAAGCAATTGTTATCATAGAAATTGCATTACTCAGTTTTATTAAGAAAAAGCTCCCCTTTCCTAAGACAGTAATATATTCAGATTAAAAAATATTCCAAGGCAAGAATCAGACAAAATAAGCATTCAAAAGCACAAATCCAAAACAAGAAAAAGATTAACTGTGTTCCAAAATGAGATGAACAAAAACAACTTATCAATTTTACTGTTTCAAGGGAGTGGACAAGAGGATGAAAACTGCATTAAAAAATTTTCCATTACCATAAAAACTCATATAGGGACATTTATTTACAAGGAAATAAAATAGAAACACAATGCTGCATGTAAAATAGGAAGCCTGTGAGTACCAAACTAGGTTCACTTAGGAGACAGTTCCCAGAAATTAAGTAAGAGGACACACTGAAATCAGTCAGACATGGGTTGAAATCTAGGACCCAGCATAAAACACCTACATGAAATTATAAGATCTGTACCTTTATCTTTTCAAAAATAGTAACAATAACACCTACTTTATAGGGCCGGTTAACCAGTGAGCTGTCTCTCTATTAACTGCTATCTTAGTATCTATAAGGTCTGGAGCTAAATAAAAATACAAATTTCCCCCATAGAATTGGCTTCTGGCCATCTAACGTACCTAATGAAGTAATCTGGCATAGAAAAGGAACTTCAGGGACACATGACAGTGAAGGAGCATGGGTTTGGGGTCCACCACAGGAAGACATCAACTAAGGGGCAGAAGGGACACAGGAAGGGAAGTTATTCCCAGATCAAGCAAGCTAGGGGGCTTGAGTTTGTGTATTGGTCTACAGTGGGCAGTTACAGGATAGTGATGAGAATCGGGGACTTTTCAGTTACTCTGGGCCCTAATCCTCACTCCGTCATCCACTAACTAGCTGTGTGAAGTAGAAAAAGTTACATATTCTCTCTGTGCTTCAGCTTCATCATTAAAAAAAATATCATAACTCATTGGATAGCTGTCAGAATTGTGTGATCATGTCTGTTATGTGTTTAATCACAATGCTTGGCACATAATAAATGTTCAGAACATGCTAGCTAGTAGTAAGAGATGTAGTAGAGTTTGTTTCCTTGGTTCAGGAATAGAATGCCTGCTCCAACCTGAATGAGAACTGAAAAGGAAAAATTACAGTCAGAGTTCTACAGAGACCGTGTTATCAAGGTATGCACTCAGGGAAATAAGGCAAAGGCACAGATACAGAAACAAGGTACATGTGGGAGATCAGGTCATAATAACAGGGTAGAAATGCAGTAACTAAAACTGGGACAGATAAGCAGCTTCGAACTAGCAGCAAGTGTGACACAATGGTTGGACCAAACCTACTCACAGAGATCAAGTTTTCAGCTGGTGGTAGAGAAGACATCTGGGAAAGGCAGACAGGCAACTCATAAACATATCAAAACTGAAGTCAGTAACTCCACATCTATCCAGAGGTCTTATTCAGTAATCTCGTTGGCTCCATAAGTAAGCAAACAAGGCTTCTGAGCAATCTTAATCATTGTCATAAAGCCCATGGAAAAAATGCTTATCTTTTACTCATAGGAAACTTTTCATCCCCTCATTCAGACCCTGTTTACTCTTTTTGAAACTTCTTAAACTGAAGTATAGTTGATTTTCAATATTGTGTTAGTTTCTGGTGTAGAGCAAAGTGATGTATAACAGACACTATTTACTCTTATTTTACATGCAATTTTTTTTAAAGAATCAATTTTATTGATTTATTTATTTTTGGCTGAGTTGGGGTCTCCGTTGCTGTGCTCAGGCTTTCTCTAGTTGTGGCGAGCGGTGGCTTCTCTTGTTGTGGAGCATGCGCTCTAGGCACGCAGGCTTCAGTAGTTGTGGCACGTGGGCTCAGTGGTTGTGGCTCATGGGCTCTAGAGTGCAGACTCAGTAGTTGTGGCGCATGGGCTTAGTTGCTCTGCGGCATGTGGGATCTTCCCAGACCAGGGCTCGAACCCATGTCCCCTGCACTGGCAGGTGGATTCTTAACCACTGTGCCACCAGGGAAGTCCCTTTACATGAGATATTAATGAACATTTGTATTTGGTTTCCTAGCCCATGACAGGTTTTGGGAGAAAGGGGAAATTTCTTTGGTGGGAATCCTGTCCAAAAAAAGTACTATAAAATTATGCAAACTAGAAATAGCCTTATTTTTAAATTTTGTTTTATAGTTTATTTATAGCTCAAAAACTTTAAATTTGTCCCACTTAGAGTATTTTGACTAAATACTTTTTTTTACATCTTTATTGGAGTATAATTGCTTTACAATGGTGTGTTAGTTTCTGCTTTATAACAAAGTGAATCAGTTATACATATACATATGTTCCCATATCTCTTCCCTCTTGCGTCTCCCTCCCTCCCACCCTCCCTATCCCACCCCTCTAGGTGATCACAAAGCACTGAGCTGATCTCCCCGTGCTATGCGGCTGCTTCCCACTAGCTATCTATTTTACATTTGGTAGTGTATATATGTCCATGCCACTCTCTCACTTTGTCACAGCTTACCCTTCCCCCTCCCCATATCCTCAAGTCCATTCTCTAGTAGGTCTGTATCTTTATTCCTGTCTTACCCCTAGGTTCTTCATGACATTGTTTTTTAGATTCCATATATATATGTTAGCATACGGTATTTGTCTTTCTCTTTCTGACTTACTTCACTCTGTATGACAGCCTCTAGGTCCATCCACCTCACTACAATAACTCAATTTCATTTCTTTTTATGGCTGAGTAATATTCCATTGTATATATGTGCCACATCTTCTCTATCCATTCATCCGATAATGGACACTTAGGTTGTTTCCATCTCCTGGCTATTGTAAATACACCTGCAATGAATATTTTGGTACATGACTCATTTTGAATGATGGTTTTCTCAGGGTATATGGCCAGTAGTGGAATTGCTGGGTCATATGGTAGTTCTATTTTTAGTTTTTTAAGGAAGCTACATACTGTTCTCCATAGTGGCTGTATCAATTCACATTCCCACCAGCAGTGCAAGAGTGTTCCCTTTTCTCCACACCCTCTCCAGCATTTATTGTTTCTAGATTTTTTGATGATGGCCATTCTGACCTGTGTGACATGATATCTCATTGTAGTTTTGACTTGCATTTCTCTAATGATTAATGATGTTGAGCATTCTTTCATGTGTTTTTTGGCAATCTGTATATCTTCTTTGAAGAAATGTCTATTTAAGTCTTCTGCCCATTTTTGGATTGGGTTCTTTGTTTTTTTGTTATTGAGCTGCATGAGCTGCTTGTAAATTTTGGAGATTAATCCTTTGTCAGTTGCTTCATTTGCAAATATTTTCTCCCATTCTGAGGGTTGTCTTTTGGTCTTGTTTATAGTTTCCTTTGCTATGCAAAAGCTTTGAAGTTTCATTAGGTCCCATTTGTTTATTTTTGCTTTTACTTCCATTTCTCTCGGAGGTGGGTCAAAAAGGATCTTGCTGTGATTTATGTCATAGAGTGTTCTGCCTATGTTTTCCTCTAAGAGTTTGATAGTTTCTGGCCTTACATTTAGGTCTTCAATCCATTTTGAGTTTATTTTTGTGTATGGTGTTAGGGAGTGTTCTAATCTCATACTTTTACATGTACATGTCCAGTTTTCCCAGCACCACTTATTGAAGAGGCTGTCCTTTCTCCACTGTACATTCCTGCCTCCTTTATCAAAGATAAGGTGACCATATGTGCATGGGTTTATCTCTGGGCTTTGTATCCTGTTCCATTGTCTATATTTCTGTTTTTGCGCCAGTACCATACTGTCTTGATTACTGTAGCTTTGTAGTATAGTCTGAAGTCAGGGAGCCTGATTCCTCCAGTTCCATTTTTCTTTCTCAAGATTGCTTTGGCTATTTGGGGTCTTTTGTGTTTCCATAAAATTGTGAAATTTTTTGTTCTAGTTCTGTGAAAAATGCCACTGGTAGTTTGATAGGGATTGCATTGAATCTGTAGATTGCTTTGGGTGGTAGAGTTATATTCACACTGTTGATTCTTCCAATCCAAGAACATGGTATATCTCTATATCTATTTGTATCATCTTTAATTTCTTTCAGCAGTGTCTTATAATTTTCTGCATACAGGTCTTTTGTCTCCTTAGGTAGGTTTATTCCTAGATATTTTATTCTTTTTGTTGCAATGGTAAATGGGAATGTTTTCTTAATTTCACTTTCAGATTTTTCATCATTAGTGTATAGGAATGCCAGAGATTTCTGTACATTAATTTTGTATCCTGCTACTTTACCAAATTCATTGATTAGCTCTAGTAGTTTTCTGGTAGCATCTTTAGGATTCTCTATGTATAGTATCATGTCATCTGCAAACAGTGACAGCTTTACTTCTTCTTTTCCAATTTGGATTCCTTTTATTTCCTTTTCTTCTCCGATTGCTGTGGCTAAAACTTCCAAAACTATGTTGAATAAGACTGGTGAGAGTGGGTAAAATTGTCTTGTTCCTGATCTTAGTGTAAATGCTTTCAGTTTTTCACCATTGAGGACGATGTTGGCTGTGGGTTTGTCATATATGGACTGCATTATATTGAGGAAAGTTCCCTCTATGCCTACCTTCTGCAGGGTTTTTATCATAAATGGGTGTTGAATTTTGTCGAAAGCTTTCTCTGCATCTATTGCGATGACCATATGGTTTTCTCCTTCAATTTGTTAATATGGTGTATCACATTGATTGATTTGCATATATTGAAGAATCCTTGCATTCCTGGAATAAACCCCACTTGGTCATGGTGTGTGATCCTTTTAATGTGCAGTTGGATTCTGTTTGACAGTATTTTGTTGAGGATTTTTGCATCTATGTTCATCAGAGATATTGGTCTGTAGTTTTCTTTCTTGGTGACATCCTTGTCTGGTTTTGGTATCAAGGTGATGGTGGCCTCGTAGAATGAGTTTTGGAGTGTTCCTCCCTCTACTATATTTTGGAAGAGTTTGAGAAGGATAGGTGTTAGCTCTTCTCTAAATGTTTGATAGAATTCGCCTGTGAAGTCATCTGGTCCTGGGCTTTTGTTTGTTGGAAGATTTTTAATCACAGTTTCAATGTCAGTGCTTGTGATTGATCTGTTCATATTTTCTATTTCTTCCTGATTCAGTCTTGGCAGGTTGTGAATTTCTAAGAATTTGCCCATTTCTTCCAGGTTGTCCATTTTATTGGCATAGAGTTGCTTGTAGTAATCTCTCATGATCTTTTGTATTTCTGCAGTGTCAGTTGTTACTTCTCCTTTTTCATTTCTAATTCTATTGATTAGAGTCTTCTCCCTTTTTTTCTTGATGAGTCTGGCTAATGGTTTACCAATTTTGTTTATCTTCTCAAAGAACCAGCTTTTGGTTTTATTGATCTTTAGTATTGTTTCCTTCATTTCTTTTTCATTTATTTCTGATCTGATCTTTATGATTTCTTTCCTTCTGCTAACTTTGGCGTTTTTTGTTCTTCTTTCTCTAATTGCTTTAGGTGCAAGGTTAGGTTGTTTATTCTAGATGTTTCCTGTTTCTTAAGGTAGGATTTTATTGCTCTAAACTTCCCTCTTAGAACTGCTTTTGCTGCATCCCATAGGTTTTGGGTCGTCGTGTCTCCATTGTCATTTGTTTCTATGTATTTTTTGATTTCCTCTTTGATTTCTTCAGTGATCACTTTGTTATTAAGTAGTGTGTTGTTTAGCCTCCGTGTGTTTGTATTTTTTACAAGTCTTTTCCTGTAATTGATATCTCATCTCATAGCATTGTGGTCAGAAAGATACTTGATACAATTTCTATTTCCTTAAATTTACCAAGGCTTGATTTGTGACCCAAGATATGATCTATCCTGGAGAATGTTCAATGAGCACTTGAGAAAAATGCGTATTCTGTTGTTTTTGGATGGAATGTCCTATAAATATCAATTAAGTCCATCTTGTTTAATGTATCATTTAAAGCTTGTGTTTCCTTATTTATTTTCATTTTGGATGATCTGTCCATTGGTGAAAGTGGGGTGTTAAGTCCCCTACTATGAATGTGTTACTGTCGATTTCCCCTTTTATGGCTGTTAGTATTTGCCTTATGTATTGAGATGCTCCTATGTTGGGTGCATACATATTTACAATTGTTATATCTTCTTGGATTGATCCCTTGATCATTATGTAGTGTCCTTCTTTGTCTCCTCTGATAGTCTTTATTTTAAAGTTGATTTTGTCTGATATGAGAATTGCTACTCCAGCTTTCTTTTGGTTTCCTTTTGCATGGAATATCTTTTTCCATCCAGTTATTTTCAATCTGTATGTGTCTCTAGGTCTGAAGTGGGTCTCTTGTAGACAGCATATATATGGGTCTTGTGTTTGTATCCATTCAACCAGTCTGTGTCTTTTGGTGGGAGCATTTAATCCATTTACATTTAAGGTAATTATCGATATGTATGTTCCTATTCCCATTTTCTTAATTGTTTTGGTTTGTTATTGTAGGTCTTTTCCTTCTCTTGTGTTTCTTGCCTAGAGAAGATCCTTTAGCATTTGTTGTAAAGCTGGTTTGGTGGTGCTGAATTCTCTTAGCTTTTGCTTGTCTGTAAAGGTTTTAATTTCTCCATCAAATCTGAGTGAGATCCTTGCTGGGTAGAGTAATCTTGGTTGTAGGATTTTCTCCTTCATCGCTTTAAATATGTCCTGCCAGTACCTTCTGGCTTGCAGAGTTTCTGCTGAAACATCAGTGGTTAACCTTATGGGGATTCCCTTGTATGTTATTTGTTGTTTTTCCCTTGCTGCTTTTAATATGTTTTCTTTGTATTTAATTTTTGATAGTTTGATTAATATGTGTCTTGGGATGTTTCTCCTTGGATTTATCCTGTATGGGACTATCTGTGCTTCCTGGACTTGATTAGCTATTTCCTTTCCCATATTAGGGAAGTTTTCAACTATAATCTCTTCAAATATTTTCTCAGTCCCTTTCTTTTTCTCTTCTTCTGGAACCCCTATAATTCAAATGTTGTTGTGTTTAATGTTGTCCCAGAGGTCCCTGAGACTGTCCTCAGTTCTTTTCATTCTTTTTTCCTTTTCTGCTCTGCAGTAGTTATTTCCACTATTTTATCTTCCAGGTCACTTATCCGTTCTTCTGCCTCAGTTATTCTGCTATTGATCCCTTCTAGAGTATTTTTAATTTCATTTATTATGTTGTTCATCGTTGCTTGTTTCATCTTTAGTTCTTCTAGTTCCTTGTTAAATGTTTCTTGCATTTTCTCTATTTCCAAGATTTTGGATCATCTATACTATTATTATGCTGAATTCTTTTTCAGGTAGACTGCCTATTTGCTCTTCATTTGTTAGGTCTGGTGGGTTTTTATCTTGCTCCTTCATCTACTGTGTGTTTTTCTGTCTTCTCATTTTGCTGATATTACTGTGTTTGGGGTCTCCTTTTTGCAGGCTGCAGGTTCATAGTTCCCATTGTTTTTGGTGTCTGTCCCCAGTGCCTAAGGTTGGTTCAGTGGGCTGTGTAGGCTTCCTGGTGGAGGGGACTAGTGCCTGTGATCTGGTGGATGAGGCTGGATCTTGTATTTCTGGTGGGCAGGTCCATGTCTGGTCATGTGTTTTGGGGTGTCTGTGGACTTATTATGATTTTAGGCAGCCTCTCTGCTAATGGGTGGAGTTGTGTTCCTGTCTTGCTAGTTATTTGGCATAGGGTGTCCAGCACTGTAGCTTGCTGGTCGTTGAGTGAAGCTGGGTGCTAGTGTTGAGATGGAGATCTCTGGGAAACTTTCCCCATTTGATATTACGTGGAGCTGGGAGGTCTCTTGTTTACCAGTGTCCTGAAGTTGGCTCTCCCACCTCAGAGGCACAGCACTGACTCCTGGCTGCAGCACCAAGAGCCTTTCATCCACACGGCTCAGAATAAAAGGGAGAAAAAGTAGAAAGGAAGGAAGGAAGGAAGGAAGGAAAGGAAGAAGGAAGAAAGAAAGAAAAAGAAAAAAGAAAGAAAGAAGGAAAGAAGATAAAAGAAAAGAAAATAAAGTTATTAAAATAAAGAATAATTATTAAGAAAAAAAAATTTTTTAGTTTAAAAAAAAATAAAACAGATGGGTAGAACCCTAGGACAAATGGTGAAAGCAAAGCTATACAGACAATATCTCACAGAGAAGCAAACACATACACACTCACAAAAAGAGGAAAAGGGGAAAAAATAATAAATCTTGCTCTCAAAGTCCACCTCCTCAATTTGGAATGATTCGTTCTCTATTCAGGTATTCCACAGTTACAGGGTACATCAAGTTGATTGTGGAGATTTAATCTGCTGCTCCTGAGGCTGCTGGGAGAGATTTCCATTTCTCTTCTTTGTTCGCACAGTTCCTGGGGCTCAGCTTTGCATTTGTCCCCGCCTCTGTGTGTAGGTCGCCGGAGGGCGTCTGTTCTTCGCTCAGACAGGACGGGGTTAAAGGAGCAGCTGACTCGGGGGCTCTGGCTCACTCAGGCCAGGGGGAGGGAGGGGTACAGAGTGCGGGGCAAGCCTGCAGTGGCAGAGGCCAGCGTGACTTTGCACCAGCCTGAGGCACGCCGTGCGTTCTCCCGGGGAAGTTGTCCCTGGATCCTGGGACCCTGGCAGTGGCGGGCTGGACAGGCTCCCTGGAAAGGAGGTGTGGATAGTGACCTGTGCTCACACACAGGCTTTTTGGTGGTGGCAGCAGCAGCCTTAGCGTCTCATGCCCGTCTCTGGGATCCATGCTGTTAGCCGCGGCTCGCACCCATCTCTGGAGCTCCTTTAAGCCTAAATACTGTTTTGTTCTTTTGTTTAATTTTCTATTTTAGATTAGGAATAGTCTTATAAAGCATAGCAGTCTTGCACTATTCATACCAGGGCAAATTATCCCAGATGCCTCATAAACAAAGAAAGCACAGTGGATAATTTTGAGTGTCCTCATCAAAGTAAACGGTATCACCAACACCCAGTGGATCAAGCCAAAAAACCAAAATTCACTTTCTTTTCCTAATTCTATAAATCCAATCCATCAGCAAGTCATATCAGTCATAAGTTCAAAATGTGTTCTGGGTTTTTTCACACACCTCTCTTTACTTCCACTTTCACCACCCTAGTCTAAGCCACCACAGTCTCTTGCCTGGACCGTAGCAATGGTTCTGTTTACAATAGCCAGGTTATGGAAGCAACCTAAATGCCCAATGACAGAAGAATGGATAAAGATGTGGTACATATATACAATAGAATATTACTCAGCCATAAAAAGGAACGAGATTGGGTCATTTGTTGAGACGTGGATGGATCTAGAGATTGTCATACAGAGTGAAGTAAGTCAGAAAGAGAAAAACAAATATCGTATATTAATGCATATATGTGGAGCCTAGAAAAATGGTACAGATGAACCGGTTTGCAGGGCAGAAATTGAGACACAGATGTAGAGAACAAACGTATGGACACCAAGGGGGGAAAGCAGTGGGGGGCTGGGGGTGGTGGTGTGATGAATTGTGTGATTGGGATTGACATGTATACACTGATGTGTATAAAATTGATGACTAATAAGAACCTGCTGTATAAAAAAATAAATAAAATAAGATTAGGACTAAAAAAATAGAATAAAATAGATAAACAACAAGGACCTACTGTATAACACAGGGAACAATATTCAGTATCTTGTAATAAACTGTAATGGGAAAGAATCTGAAAAATAAAACATATATATGTAAAACTGAAAAAAAAAACCAAAAAGAATACCACACCATCCCGTAAGTCAGAAGTCCCGCACAGGTCTCTCTGGGCTAAAACCAAGGTCCAGGCGGGGCTACTTTCCTTTCTGTAAGCTCTAGGGCAGAATACATTTCCTTGCTTTCTGCAGCTTCTAGAGGCTGCCCACATTCCATGACCTGTGGCCCCTTTCTCCATCTTCAAATCCAGTAGTGTTGTGTCTCCCTAACCCTATTTCCATCATCGAATGTCTCTCTCTGACCACAATTGGAGAAGGTTCTCCACTTCTAAGGATACTTGCAGTTAGATTGGGCCCACCCAGAGCAACCAGGATAACTCCCCATCGCAAGGTCCTTAATTTAATTAAGTACATATGCAAAGTCTCTTTTGCCATGTAAGGTAATATTCACAGGTTCTGGTGGTTGGAGTATGGACATCTTTCGAGGGCTCTTATTCTGACAGCTACATGAGATATCCCATAGATATTATCTATTAGAAGTAATGTTTTAAAATGATGCCTACTCCCTGTTTTGTAGCTGGATTCTCCTAGTAGCTACTCAGTCATGAGAGGAAGAGAAAAATCAAAAACTTAAACAATTTTATTTTCAATTTTTTAGAAATGTATTTTATTGCATTTATGCATATCCCCAACTTGTTCTAAGAGGAATTTAAGGACCCTTAAGGGTCCTTAAGAATATGATAAGTATTATGTGTCAGGTATAGGAATGGTAGCCTCCTGTCTTTTCCTCTTTTCACAGAAACCATCCTGCAAAGGTAGAGTCTAACAGTTCAGAGCATAGACTCTGGGGCCAGACTGGGGCAGGGACTGGACCCCTGCCCAGCTCTGTCACCTAATAGCTGTGTCTTTTTTTTTTTTAACATCTTTATTGGAGTATAATTGCTTTACACTGGTGTGTTAGTTTCTGCTGTATAACGAAGTGAATCAGTTATACGTATACATGTATCCCCATATCTCCTCTTGGGTCCTCTCCCTCTTAGGTCTCCCTCCCGCCCTCCCTATCCCACCTCTCTAGGTGGTCACAAAGCACTGAGCTGATCTCCCTGTGCTATGTGGCTGCTTCCCACTAGCTAGCTATTTTACATTTGGTAGTATATATAAATCTATGCCACTCTCTCACTTCATTCCAGATTACCCTTTCCCCTCCCCATGTCATCAAGTCCATTCTCTAGTAGGTCTGTGTCTTTATTCCCGTCCTGCCCCTAGGTTCTTCATAACCTTTTTTTTTTTTTTTTTTTTTTTTTGAGGTACGTGGGCCTCTCACTGCTGTGGCCTCTCCTGTTGCGGAGCACAGGCTCCAGACGCGCAGGCTCAGTGGCCATGGCTCACGGGCCCAGCCGCTCTGCGGCATGTGGGATCTTCCCAGACGGGGGCACGAACCCATGTCCCCTGCATCGGCAGGCAGACTCCCAACCACTGTGCCACCCGGGAAACCCTTTTTTTTTTTTTTTTTTTTAGATTCCATATATATGTGTTAGCATATGGTATTCGTTTTTCTCTTTCTGACTTACTTCACTCTATATGACAAACTCTAGGCCCATCCACCTCATTACAAATAACTCAGTTTCATTTCTTTTTATGACTGAGTAATATTCTATTGTATATATGTGCCACATCTTCTTTATCCATTCATCTGTCGATAGGTACTTAGGTTGTTTCCATGTCCTGGCTATTGTAAATAGAGCT